>NC_081159.1:21513041-21826041 GCF_012432095.1 Onychostoma macrolepis
TTGAAAAAGATTGCTAACAAGTGGCTAAATTGGACTACTAGGTTTTCAGGGACAGTAAACATCATCACAGGAAAACTCTACTAACTAGTCTGCTTTCACAGCCTTGCCATGTTTATAATCACACTCTTAGAAACTATTCTAATTCAAGCTTTTTAAGATTTTTTTTTTTAAATAAAGGCCAAAAGAGTGATGTTGCAATCACAGTGTAGCCTATGTTTAGCTGTTTACTTCAGTTGAATGTAATTTAGGTTTTAAAATTCATAAATGTTGAGTTCATTTGTGAAGATTATCATGATGAACAAAACATGTAAGAATACTGATCTTTTGTCGAACATAGAGCTTATTTTCTTCAAGTATCCGAAAGCCAATGGAAAAATCCTGTTGTGTTTTTACTGAGGGAACCATGGTGTTGCTAACTTCTGGGAGGGCCTGCAAAAATTCATCATCACTGCAGAGCTGCATTTTCTATCTAAATGTGGTTCAGTCAACATACCCTGGTGCTCTCCACACAGTCACCGACACACTGTCTAATAAGCTTGTACACCTCACTGCTTTTGGGAAGCAAAGCAATCTCAGGTGCAGCTAGGATGGTGTCGATTTGGAAGAGTGGAGTAGTGCCCATCAGTGCGGCGTTAAAAGCTTGAATATTGCTGAAAGACAATGGTAATGGTAAGCATAAAAGAGCATGAGACCACCTTTGTAAATACATCTGAGAAACAGTCAAGTAAACCTACTGAAGCACCATCTTGCTAAGTGAATCAAAGATCTTGCGCTCCCAATAAGCATAGAATTGAGCCATGTGTTTGGATTTGCCAGTGCTGGTCCCCATAATCAGACTCTCTATCTTGGTGAGGAGTGGACTGATAGCTGCATACTTATTTACAAGAAGGTTCACTGCCTTTGCCCTCTCACACTCAATGAAGTCACAGAACTCCTTAATTCCTGGAACAAAAGACAGATAACACATTGTAACTATGTACCTGATGTGTCTGCTTATGGGCCATATTTCGAATGACTATATAACACTCTTAACCTGGTAGGTATCCGTTTTTATCTGCCACTGAGAATTTGAAAAGGTTTGCCGATTCAATGGATTTAAGTTTTTCATCAATGTCTCGTTCATTCTTCTGAATTTGGTTCACAAGGGACTCAAATTTTGAAGTGGCCTGGTTTCCACGTTGGACAAATTGTGGTATACCTGTAAAACAAGTGTAAATGAAGTTCATTTTTTAAGAGATTACATCAGTTAGAACTTTCAGAACTACAAAACTAGCAACTACAAATATTATTATGGGGTATGCAAATAACTGGTAGCCCCTGTGTAACTTAGAGGTTTGCATTCCCGCGGCGGACCCGACCAGATTTCTTGCGATGCATGATTAAATTCCCGAATAAAACGCGGTAACGGTCGGTAACTCTGGTGTAATTTGAACGGGAGCAGGTGGTCTAACAATATCCTGTTCCCCGAGGTCCTTTCAAAACAGCATATCTGCGCTTTATTCTTATTGACCACTGGTATAGCCTGTACTCAGGACTGTTATGCATGTGCTGCACTCATGAACCAGAGCTTTCTGCATCACGCATTTTATTTGCGGGGTCTGTGCGTGCAGCATGTGCATAACGGTCCTCAGAGCAGGCTGTACCGGTGGTGAATATACGCCCTCAGACATAACAGGCAGGTTGTCAATGAGTGACAGAGCAGAATAAGGATGGAGTGTGGATGCACTGTCCTTGAATAACGTTCAACTCGGTTTTGTTAATATTTTGCTTAGCCTATAATTTGAAATGACAGATGTCGATGTTTAAATGACAGGTTTATTTATTTATTTTTCTCTGCAACACTTTTCCTACTTTGTTAACAGCAAAATGTTAAACGAATTTAGTATTTTGACAAGAGGAATAAAATAGCTAACAGGCTATTTTTGTGCAACCTACTTTTTTTTTCTCTGCGACACTTTTTCCTATTGTGTTGTAAATGTTAAGCGAATTGTATCCTGACAAGACGAATAAAAATAAGAAAACACAATTTTTGTACAACATTTTTATTTTCTCTGTGACACTTTTTTTCCTACTGTGTTGGCAGCAAAATGTTTGACAATTTATTGACATTTTGCTGTCAATAAATTCAAGACTCTTGACAAGACGAATAAAATAACAAATACACTTTTATTTGTTAGCCTATCTCTCTTTCTTTTAGTAGCGGAAATTTAAATGTGAGATTCTGTAAAAGAGATCTAAATTTAGCGGGAATGGTCGGGTCGGGAAGAAAATTATTCTAAGAGGATGGCGGATGAACACAGAGTGAATATATAGCGGGATCGGGTGGGTGTGGAATATAACCTCGTAAGAGCGGGACAGACCTCTATTGCAACTTACCTAGAAAATTCCAGTTGACTCTTCTGCAACCAAAGCTTAGCACACGCCTCAGTTCTTGCACCTGATCAGCCATTAGTGAGAACTCAGCATCATTTAGATTGTCTATCAGAGAATGGTAACGGTTTACTAACTTCTTCAGTCCTTTTATGTGCCTACGTGCAAAACAAACAAAAAAAAGGTCAAAACACTTCAAGAAATATTTCAAGGATGTCTATTTTGGTCAAATGTCACAACACATTTTTTCAGGGAAAAGTTAGGGAGACTACCTCAGAAACTTATCTTCCTGCAGAGCAACATTTTGTGCCTCACTTGGTGTTAAGATGCCCAAGTGATCCAGATACTTAGTCTCAGCTATGATCTCCTGCAGTTCAGGGGCAAAATTGACAGAGTAGCACACATCCTTTTCCACAGCCTTCTCTGACCCCTGAGCAGCCTGCAATCACAGCCATATTCACATATAAAAAAATTGTATGTACATGTTAGCTTCGAGGCAGAGGGGAACATAGACACTGAGATTACTAGTCTAGTCATTTTAATATTATAATGGCCATTATAAATTTTCACTGCTATCTTTTTCTCACAGCTGACAGATAGCTTTCCCTGTCACTGCAACGTACGGTATTGAGCTGTGTGGATTCTACACAGACAGCCCCAGCACTGTTGACCATGATCAGCACACTTCTCTTCATCAGGAGGGACAGAGTCTCATTAGTCTCTGCTTTCCATTGGTTAAACAGCTCTGTTTCATAGTCCCTCATACACATAGCCACCTCTAAGAATTTGGATACCACCTGCAAAATGAAAAATAAAAAACAGTCAGGACATTTTCAGTCATACAGGTTGGGGCTGCATAGAGAGTAAAACTACACATTTTCAAAATTAACCCATCATGGATTGCTTGAACGTGGGTTGTCGTAACCCTGAATACAAAGTCCTGAATAATGATGATGGTTTTGGGATCACCTGCCCCTGATTGGACAGGCTTTTTAGGAGGCATTTACAGTACATAAAAACTACACTGTTCTTACAGTAAGTCACATTCTTGGAACAGAATGCAGGGGCCTCAAGGCATGTTTTAAAACTTGAACTATCTTGTATGAAAATGCAACACTGATGGGACACTTAAAAATTATACTATGCAATGGTCAAAGACGTCCATCCGAATGTCCACGGCTGTATCAGTGGTGCTTTAAAGGGAATGAATTTAAAGATGCACCTCTTCCAAGATTTTTACAGTGCAAACTACAATATGATTTTAACATTTACCTTAATTGTTTTTTACACTCATCTTGTCATTCTAGTAACAAAAACTTTACTTAAGCAAAACAAGGACTTACTGCTTTTCCCTCTTCACTGTCCATCATCTCACGTGCCTCCTTGAAACGTCTAATGGGGTACCTCATGCGGTCTAGCAGGAAACGCTCCCAAATAATGGCTCCTGCCACAGGAGGATTATTCTTATTGAGCGGTGGGCTATCTTTGAGCTTCACAAATAGTTCATTTAGAAGGTCCATCTAGGCAACAACAATACCAAAGAAGACACATGAGAATAGCAAGAAATGCAATCTCTGTATCACCATGTCAACATTTAAATCAAACATGTCCTTCAAAGGTTTTTAAGGTCCCTCAGGTACCTCAGTACCTCTTTGCAGTACTGAGCAAGAATATCATTAAACTTCTTCATCAACTGATTGTTGATGGCATCTCTGGAGCGGATGTGTTTAAATTTCAGCAGCAGGTCAAAGGCTGCCGATGAGGAACGCAGCGTCTTGAAGGAGTAATTGATGAAATTGATAGCTTCTCTTTCAATTGCCTTAAACAAAAGATACCAATTAATACAGCATTAATATAAAAAATAAATAAAAAATGAAAATTAACAATGTAGTTGTTGTCACAAAGTTGTACCTGAACTTCCGTTCTAAATTCTTGCATGACCATTTTCCAACTGCTCATTTTGCGGATGTCAAAAGGGTCAAAGGAAACTTCCTCAATGGGTTCGACGAGGCAGTTTACACGGTGTAAAACCTCATCTATTCGCTTTGGATCACCCGTTACTGCTTTTAACTCCGGTCCAAAAATAATGTAGAACTCATCCAGAGTCTATAAGTGATTATTAATTTGGGAGAAGGTTACTGTCTGTGAGGAATATTTCCTTGAACAAATTTATTCGCGTAAAATAGAAAGTTATTAAATTAAATATGCTTGGTCTGACTTGACTTACCTGCAAGATGTTATACAAGTCCTGACAGATTGAAGCCATATAATCTGTTTTTTCAAACAGCTTTTTGCGATCAAATTCCCAGCGGGGATCTCGGTCTGATTTCTCAATCCGTGCACGGACCTCAAAATAACTGGCCTTCCACTGATCCAAGACTTGCTTTCCATCCTGAGCCTTGGCTTTGGCCACCACCCTCTTGTCTCTGCAGAATATTAATGACTGTGGTGATTACAATCATTGTAATTTAACTTTTTTTTTTTTGTGTGTGTGAAACTTCTAATTTGATTAAACATTTAATAAAAAGTATAATCCTTTTTTTTTTTTTTTACCCCAACAGAATTAATTTCAGACTCAAATGCTACCTGCAACATTTTCATATTTTTGTGCATGTTACTGCTGGCTTGTGGTTTGAGCTACTTTTACAGATTTTGCTTACTCACTTAAACAGAACACGGACATTCACGACTCTTGCAACCCGTTCAGACAGTTCCCAAGCAATGCGTTCCATCAGAGATTCCAAACGCTCATCTGTGTTGTAATGCCTGGATAATATCCAGATCATACGCAGCCCATTCATCAGTTCAGGAATAGTGTCCAAGACTACTTTGAAATCCAGTCCTGTGACAACGTTCTGTAAATACAAAACACTGATGAAAACCACTATATTTTTGAGCCTTGTTGTTCTGATGACATCAGCAAATTTAGTTTTTCATCTTTTCCAAAAGAAAAAAAATGACAACATACAGATTTGAAATGAGGATGACTAAATAATGAATTTTTATATTGGGCTGCTTTGTTGTACTTGTACCTGAAGCTGTGTCTTGAAAATTGAAACCGATTCTCAAACTGAATTTTGAGACGCTCAGACTGATTTTTTTTCTCCTTACTGTAAAGCTGCTTTGAAGCAACTGGTATTATAAATAAACTTGATATTTCTTTTAAAGGCTACCCATGGTTACTCCTCACCCTGAAATGTCTCTCCATTGTGGTGAGGAATTGTACATTATTGACAGACTCCTCATGGTATTTGCTAAGCTCAGCTGTGGTCTTTTCCAGTTCCTGCATTATGAATGAGTCGGCACGAGTCATCACGTCCAGAATCTTCTTCACCACTTGCAGGTTCAGCTGCTCGCTCAAACTACTGAAGACAGCAACACGTTCACGCCAGAACTCAATTTCTGCCAAAGGACCGGGTCCCTTTAAAAGAGAAAGAACAATAAGTCAGTTAATTGTTTAAATGTTCTGTTTAGGTTGCCCATCACCGATCTACTGAGTAGAAAATCACAACATAACAACAAGAATTTCATCATGATTTGAACCTGTGGTTTCTTTCTTTTCTGCTCTTCAATGACAATCGTGATTTGTGTGTGCCAATTCATCACACACTGCTCTAGTTTCTCCACCATGCCTGGATTAGACAAGAGCACCTCCACTCCACCTTCCAAATCCATGTCTGGAATGTGCAATTTAAATTCACCTATAACATAGACATCACAATATTAAATAGCACAACTGTTTTGAACATTGATAATAATCAGAAATGTTTCTTGAGCACCAAATCAACATTTTAGAATGCTTTTTGAAGGCTCATGTGACACGGAAGACTGGAGTAATGGCTGTTGAAATTTCTGGTTTGCCATCACAGGAATAAATGACATTTTAAAACATGTCAAAATAGAAATAAATTGTTACAATATTTCACAATATTATTTGTATTCATATTTACATTTTTGATCAAGTAAATGCAGTCTTGGTGAACATAAGGGGAAAAAATAAACTATTTAATAGTAGTGTGTATGTGTATGTGTATATACAGTATACATTTTTCTGACTCTGAAAGTGAAACTATAATACCTTCAAGCTGCTGTAGGGTTTGGTCTATGACCTGCAAGAATTTATGTGCGCTGTGGAGCAGATCATCTCGGACCTCAAAAGCCCCACGGGATTCTGCAGGCTGCTGTTTCTCATCTCCTGTTGTCTTACACACTGTGTCCCTCTCTTGAGAGCCAGCAACACCATGATAGCCACCATCAGTGAGCCTCAACTGGTTCACTGAGAGAAGAGGGATGTACACCTGCAAAGAAAGCATTCAATAAAGATACACACTTCCATAGCATAATTAATGATAATCCATTTATACGGGGATGAGATGTTTAGTCACACACATGGTTGAAAAGCCCTCCAAGCATCATCAAGAGATGGTCATTCATCATGCCAAACTCAATAAGTTTGGGCATCAAATTATTAGCCTCGTTTATATCTGCAGGTTCAGTGATAGTTTCTGGACAAAGTAAAACACCGGACACATCAGTTAAATAAGAAATGTTTAAAAAACAAAAAAACACACACAAACACACATTTTGAGAGCACTCCACCTACCATTGGTGTTTCTCAGGAAGTAGAGGACATTGCATTTTTCAAACCTCTGTGGGATATTGTTCACGTCCACATGAAGCTCTACGTGATACACAACCTGAACCTCAATCTTGATAGAAACAATACAAATAAAATTTGTCAAAGCATTATTAAAAACACACAAAGATGATCAGGGTCCTGTTTCATAAAACAAGTTTACCAAATAAGCTAGGTTTATTTCAGTTATTCTGACTTATTGTCAATTGATTTGGTTCAAAATAAGCCAGACTAACTGAAATAAGCCTGGCTTGTTTGGTAAACTTGTTTTATGAAACAGCCCCCAGATCTCCTACATATGTAGATTATTAACCATTCTGTTTAATACATTTGTAAAATAAATTTTAAATATAATTAATAAACTGAGAATTACATTGGGAGGTGGTTTATTCCCTTTTGTTGAATCTAACAGGCCCTCAACTGCAGGATCCTGACTCTGAGAGTCTTCTAGGTTTGAGGAGTCCTGGCTTTGTCTGTTTTGACCATTTCTGTTCTCTTCAGTCATGTGTGGACAATGGCAAAGAAAAATAGAAAAGAACAATTTGCAACTTTGAGCAATTTGCATTTATCATATTGATAATATTAACTATTTAGGAAGCACACTCACTGTCAGCAGGGGTTATCTCTCTGTTCGAGATGAGGGAACCTTCAGACAAAACAGATGGGCTTCTCTCCGAGTCATTTTCTAGACAGGGAAATAATTTTATTTTCAAAAACGTAAAAGACTTGGTTCCATTTGTTATTTAACATATGTGACCCTGGAGCACAAAACCAGTCTTAAGTCGCTGGGGTATATTTGTAGCAATAGCCAAAAACACACTGTATGTGTCAAAATTATATTTTTTTCTTTTATGCCAGAAATCATTAGTATATTAAGTAAAGATCATATTCCATGAAGATATTTTGTAAATTTACTACTGTAAATATATCAAAACGTCGTTTTTGATTAATAATATGCATTGCTAAGAACTTCATTTGGACAAATTTAAAGGTGATTTTCTCAGTATTTTGTTTCTCAGATTCCAGATTTTCAAATAGTTGTATCTCGGCCAAATATTGTCCTATCATAACAAACCATACATCAATGGAAAGCTTAGTTATTCAGCTTTTAGATTATGTATAAATCTCAATTTCGAAAAATTGACAATTAAGACTGGTTTTGTGGTCCAGGGTCACATATTAGACCTTCCTTAAGACTTCTTATTAATAAGTGAGCAAAGTGATATATTTGACTTTTGAACTTCAGATCTCAGGCACTCGAAAGTCGTTAGAAACTGTAACGTTACATTGTGAATGGCAACAGATAACGTTACATTTGCGTTGACTTGAAAACGTACCAACAGGAATTTCCACTTCAACCTCTTCTTCTCGTATATTCTTGAAGAAAAAAAGCGCTGAGGGCGCCTCTTCCCCTGTGACTACGTTTAAAAAGTGTTTGATTTTCTGCTCTTCCTCTCCATCACTGCGACCGAGTAACTCCTCAAAGCAGCCTGAATCAGGCAAGTCAAACATCACACATACTGCGTTTTTAATCCACTCCACTCGGGGGTCATCGTGAGGCATTTTTGTTCTTCTTTGTGTGGGAATTACTCCATAATACAATTTTGTAATTTGTATGGAAAACTATTTAGACGTTCATTGTAGCACCCGAAAGCGCGTTCTGGGTTAGTTGACGTTGCTATAACAACAGTAACAATGCGTGTCACGCGCTCACTGTTGACGTTGTTGTTTCCAGATTGAGTTATTCATTTTATTCTGAATCACATTAGTTATTAGAAACAGGAATAAGAAGAAAATGTATTATACAAAATCTATTATACATTTCTTTTAATGTTCTGCATAATTAACATTTAAGTCACGCTGCTAAAAGTAGACCTGTAATTGTGTTCTAAACCGTGGTCATGTAATGTCCCCTCCCCCAAACCAGTTATATAAATGGTTCAATGACAATCGATGATTTATTATGATCGTTAAAATCAATCAGCTTAATTTCATTCAATTATACTCATCACTTGCTTCCTATTTTGACTCTTGCATAACATCTTGCATGAGCTGTGAACTCAAGTCAGTATAAAAACTCAATAATCATTATGAAAGAAACAAATATAATCCAGAAATAAATATAAGACACACTGAAGAATGAAAAATGCCAGATACGGTATATTTACATAAGGAACATTTGTTTATACATTTACATACACACATACATAGAGAGCTGTTTCAGCAGCAAATGTAACTATTTCAAGGCATGACTATTTTTTACAGTATTAATCTGCTTTTACATTGTAATGGCTAAGGATTAATTGTTCAAGATTTGGGGGGGAACATTTTAAGAAGTGGATATTGAAGAAAAAAAAAAAAAAGAAATCACAGAAATAATCCCCATGCCAAATATGAATTCTGAGGGAATATGCCCTCCTCAATTTCTATGGTTGTTACGGTATTACTAACAACAATACATTTCAAAACCTTTAGATAAGTTTTAGCAAAAATGTGCCATAGTCACAGAATGTGTGCCCCAAATCAGGTCCTGGATTACTCCCAATAATGCACATTTTGTATGTTTCCACAATCAAACACATCTAATTAAACTCATCAGCTCATTAGAAGAGACTCCAAGACCTGAAATGGGTCTGTCATACAAGGGAGACATCCAAAATGTGTACTGCTGTGGGTACCAAGGCTGTAATAATTATATTACATTATATTGTAACTAATATGAGAAAAGCCAAACACACAGAAGAAATTTGAGATCATTACATTATATTGTAACTAATATGAGAAAAGCCAAACACACAGAAGAAATTTGAGATCATTACATACACCTTTCACTGATGAAAAACAGAATCAAGAAAGTGTTTTCTTTGAAGAACACGATAGATAAACAATGCTCTACTCCCTGACAAAGTCTACACAGTCTAACATATTTTCCCTGCTACACTTTAACCCGCATTTGGCACTGATTTATCTAATATATGGCTAAAATATGTTTAGTCCAACAAGAATCCATGTAAACTGTTACCATTAATGCCACATACTATGTGTGTTACCATTGAAAAATGAAAGCAGAAATTATAGTGACACCATGGTACCATTTATATCTCCCACCACATTATTTTTTAGCATCATCTTGATAGAAAATAGCATCACATATTTAGCTTGTACATTCACCGATCTACTTTCTTCTTCTTTACTTTTACAAAAGTACTAGAAGCAAGACTTTCAAGGGGATATGATGAGGAATTTCAAACATAACTTATGTTCACTCATCTTCTCTGCCAGCTTATCTTCTAGCCATCTCCTGGGGCTTTTGTTGCCGACGTGTCTTTGGGTGTGTTTTTACTGTCCTCACCGCTAAAACTCACAGCCACAGCCACAATAATGCCAAGCAGCACTGCAGCTACAACGGCTACTATTATCACTTTGTACTTAATATTCTCCCAGCGCTTCTTCTGTTTCACCTTAGTCGAGGTCTTTGAGAATTTTTCGCTCTGAAAAGAAATAAGTACAGTCATTAAAATAATTATTATTATATAGAGAGAGAGATTCTTGATGACACAGAAGTGGAGTTTTTTTCAGAATTAGAACTGACTTAATTTTTGACTGTTAAAACGACCCTTTATCTGAAAAATAAGAGTGGAAAAACATGCAAGGCTTTGTATTTCTGTACTGGGTGTTTTGTTTTCTTAACTGTAATGACAGGTGCATCTCAATAAATTAGAATGTCGTGGAAAAGTTAATTTATTTCAGTAATTCAACTCAAATTGTGAAACTTGTGTATTAAATAAATTCAATGCACACAGACTGAAGTAGTTTAAGTCTTTGGTTCTTTTAATTGTGATGATTTTGACTCACATTTAACAAAAACCCACCAATTCACATCTCAACAAATTAGAATACTTCATAAGACCAATAAAAAAAAAAACATTTTTAGTGAATTGTTGGCCTTCTGGAAAGTATGTTCATTTACTGTATATGTGCTCAATACTTGGTAGGGGCTCCTTTTGCTTTAATTACTGCCTCAATGCGGCGTGGCATGGAGGTGATCAGTTTGTGGCACTGCTGAGGTGGTATGGAAGCCCAGGTTGCTTTGATAGCAACCTTCAGCTCATCTGCATTGTTGGGTCTTGTGTCTCTCATCTTCCTCTTGACAATACCCCATAGATTCTCTATGGGGTTCAGGTCAGGCGAGTTTGCTGGCCAATCAAGCACAGTAACACTATGGTCATTGAACCAGCTTTTGCCAAGGTGCCAAGTCCTGCTGGAAAATGAAATCAGCATCTCCATAAAGCTTGTCAGCAGAAGGAAGCATGAAGTGCTCTAAAACTTCCTGGTAGATGGCTGCGTTGACTGTGGACTTCAGAAAACACAGTGGACCAACACCAGCAGATGACATGGCAGCCCAAATCATCACTGACTGTGGAAACTTCACACTGGACTTCAAGCAACATGGATTCTGTGCCTCTCCACTCTTCCTTCAGACTCTGGGACCTTGATTTCCAAATGAAATGTAAAATTTACTTTCATCTGAAAAGAGGACTTTGGACCACTGAGCAACAGTCCAGTTCTTTTTCTCCACAGCCCAGTTAAGACGCTTCTGACGTTGTCTCTGGTTCAGAAGTGGCTTGGTAGCCCTTTTCCTGAAGATGTCTGAGCATGGTGACTCTTGATGCACTGACTCCAGCTTCAGTCCACTCCTTGTGAAGCTCTCCCAAGTGTTTGATTCAGCTTTGCTTGACAGTATTCTCAAGCTTGCTGTCATCCCTGTTGCTTGTGCACCTTTTCCTACACAAATTCTTCCTTCCAGTCAATTTTGCATTTAATATGCTTTGATACAGCACTCCGTAAACAGCCACACCTTTCAGTAATGACCTTCTGTGACTTACCCTCTTTGTGGAGGGTGTCAATGTTCATCTTCTGGATCATTGCCAAGTCAGCAGTCTTCTCCATTATTGTGGTTTCAAAGAACAAGAGATACCCGCAATTTATACTGTAGGGATGGTCATTAATTGAAACTCAAATGTAAATATTATAATATTTTGAGATACTGATTTTTGACTTTCATGAGCTGTAAGCTCTAATCATCAAAATTAAAACAAACAAAAAAAACTTTTGAAATGTTTTACTTTACATGCAATGAATCTAAAATATATGAACGTTTCACTTTTTGAAATAACTTACAAGAAAAAATGAACTTTTTCACGACATTCTAATTTATTGAGATGCACCTGTATAGTCTTTGTTTGGACCACTGGCACCAACCACACAGCTTAAATCATAAATCATGCTTGGTCATTCAGGCCATATTAGAAGTGGCATTCCGATTGAGCCTGGCTTCTTTCTTTTTTTTTTCTCCACTAGTGTCACCTGTTAAGTTTTGGTTTCTTGCAACTGTTACCTTTAGCTTGCTCAGTTAGGGTAAACACATTTGATCTGAATTTAACTGGATGACACTAACTTTGCAACATCAACACTGAACTGAATTGAGCTGAATAATGACATTACTGCATTCTGAATTTAACTCATTTCATAATTTTATATTTAACTTGTGATACTGACAGTTATTCAACTGAATTAAACTAAACTGAGATGAATAATAACACTATTGCGCTCCTTTACAGTTGAAATGGAAGTTGTTGCTTCATAACTGATCAATTTTACACTATTTCCCCTTTTATTATTGTGTTTTTATTAATTTTTATAAAGCTGCTTTAAAACAATATGTATTGAATAAAACTTATATAAACAAATGTGACTTGACCAACCAAGGCTTCCAATGGGATTTTTAGTATGTTTATATGATAAAACATGAAAACAAAGTGACCTTGTTGCCTGACCGCATGGCATGTACTGCACAAACAACCTGCTACACTATTACACAAGTTTTGTTCATTTCATAACAAAAGGAAATGGCTTTCTAAAATTAACAAGGTAAACTAAACTCAGGATGCAAATTGTACACTCTTTTTTCCGTACACCCCACCTAGACACTATTTATAGACTCCAATTTGACATGCCCTTGCTTTCCCTAGAAACACTTGAAATTCCAGAAACCTAGTTTATGATCATAAGATTCCTCAACAAACCGTAAAACAAGATCATAGAATGCATAATTAATTGGGCATGCTTTTTGTCAAGCAGTTTTAAAGACATAAATTAAATTACATTTATTAAATGATAATATAAACTATCAATATGATAATATAAACTAACATGTTCAAGTAGTTTATCAGCTCGGTCCTCAAGCTCCCCGAGTTTTCCTGAACGCTCATCAGCCTTGTTCATATTATCCAGCATGATAACTTTGATTTCCTCCACATCCTCCTGGGCCTGACGGAGGCGGCTCTGCCCATTCTCCTGGAGACAGATGAAATAGATTTATTGGGAAAGACAGAATGACTGGCAAACATCCTTTACAAAACATACATTATCCTCAATAAATTTCTGCAACAACAATTTTCCCTAAGAGAGACCAAATTGTCCTATTAGATGTTTAACAGAAGAGAAATGCAATCAATGACTGATTAAAAACAAAAAGTGGCAATGAAGACTTCCAGTTTCATAAAAGAAGCTAAGAAAAGCAGGGATTAAAGTCCAAAACCTGACTTGAAATGACCTAACAAATCAATTACTAAAGCGGTTTCATAAACGACAATTTAAGTTCACGCAATCTCACTAATTCGATCCAGGTTCAGTGAGTCAGGAAAATTTGATGTACACGCTTATTCTTAAGCAGCCCTTAATGTCGATCATGGATCAAATCGATCCACCATGGCAAACAGAGAATATATCTGTGTTGTTTAATGCATTTGGGACGTTGTATTTTCCTCAGTGCATAACTGACACGTCACAAGTATATTTTTCATCTGTAAATGTTAGAAAGTCATGCAAATATATCCATTTTGCTGTCAGGAGTGGGCGAGGCTTACGTGAGTGAACGAGCGCTGCTGCGCGCATGTGTGCTACACAGACAATTCTGAATAAAATACACATTCTGCTAAAATATTTGTTGTTGGACATTAAATGTGACGCATAGAATTTTAATCCTACATATAAGTGTATTTTATGATAGCAGTAACTGCAATCAAATGTAAGCTGGCTAATACAGCCATACTAGCTCAAATGAGTTAAATGTGTGTTCCTCTTATCAATTAAAATGTAGTCATTATTTATTTAAATTTTTAATTCAGTGATTTTAACTTTTGATTTAGTGATTTTAATGCTTTAAAGAGCCATTTTAGATTGCAATGTTTTAAGAACCATACAAAGGTACAGCTGTCAAATTCAGAGAGAAAGGCTGCATGGCTAGAAACTGCTGATCAACTAAATGTGCAAGTAGCAACTATGTTAAAATGTCACTAGCCTGCTCTACATTTTGGGCACAATACATTAAATACAGTTGGTTGTTGCCTATTTTTTATTTTTTATTTGATTATTTATGGTGTATTTTCTGTATACTTTTATTTTTGGACTAATAATACAATCAACTAATTGTATGTCAGAGAGTCAGTGGTAATATCGATGCGTTCCTATTGGTCAGTGTTAGAGGAGCTCAGCTTAGCCTGACAGTTAGCCTGCTCCTGACCAGGGGTGTATTCCAGAAAGCATGGTTAACTTACCGTCAGATAAACCCTGAACTTTCGGTTGATTAACCCCAAACATTGCTTACTCGAGGTATGTGGTTCCAAAAACGCGTCCGGGAGTAAGTTCATTCAACTCAGAGTATGTTCCTGGTTAAGACTCGAGACATTCTCAACAGAGCGACGAATCGACGAGTCACTATGGAAACGGACGCTAAGAATAAGCGCGCCATACTGCTTCTTTCTTCTTCTTCTGTTCAAAGGTCATGTTGGCCTTATGCTTAGTGCATATCGCCACCTAATTGATGGTTTTGCAATCATTTTAATTTTTTTCCCGTTTAATCTTTAATCCTTGAGAATAAGAATTATATTGTTTGATGCTAATTATATATTAAGTCATATCAGATATGTATTTTTATTATAGAAATACATTATAGAAAATGTCAGCATAAGCATAAAATTCTCAGCATAAGTTGCCACAGTGACTGAGCTTGAGCTATGGTAATTTTGCTTTCAGAAACCAAATCAAGTGAAAATAAGTCAGAATTACTGAAATAAGCCTGGCTTTTTTGGTAAACTAGTTTTATGAAACAGGCCCCTGGACATCTCCCATGATAATAAGCTTGGAGTTCTGTTGACAACAAGCACTGGGAATGGAATTCTGGAACAGTGCCTCTGCTCTCTCACAGTTTCAGATGGAACAGCGCAGGGGAGAGACAGAGAAACTGTGAGTTTCTACAAGCTATTGCATCAAAACCCACAATGAGGCCTTTGTGAAAACAACATGGCTGAGATCCACGAAATCCATGAGATCCATTTAGAGACTGTGACCTCACTGACATTAGCAGTCTACAGCATCTGACACATTGTGCATATCAGCTGAGTCAGAATGTTAATTCCTCTCTTTGTGCTCAGAAGGATGCAAGTGACTTGAGGTCAAGGTTTAGTTGATGAGTGGCCCATCGTAGATGGGAAACTGTCACACAAAGATCAATGAAATTATTCATTTTACAGGAAATACCACTCATTATTCATGCCATCTCACGTAGGAGCCGTACACAATAGAACAGTGGTTCTCAAAAATGGGTCACAAGTTTTAACAGGAACAGCAGTGATAAAAAAAACAATGCTGAATGCAAATTGTAAAAAAAATGCAACTAACATTATAACATAATTGTGTCTAGACTATCAAAATAAATAAGTTTATGTTTTACAAGTAAGGAGAAACCCATATATTGTTTTGTTGACACCGAAGGCTTTGCATGGATTTAAACTCTAGAGTAGCACAGTTAGCATAATTTTTAAATATTAACAGCATGAAATTTCAAGAGACATTTATCATCCAATAATATACCAATACTTTTCAATGTCTTGATTTTAAGAATTTTTTTGTTTACATTTGTACTAGAAACAATACATATAATTAAACAAATATCTGTGTATAAATAAATAAATAACCACATGTATATGCTTAATCAAAACCAGTGATATACCTAGTCTTATGAACAGAAAAAAAACTTCAGAAAATAAGACTGTCATAAAATAAACCATAAAATGGCCCACACACTGTATACATAAATATCAGTGTATAAATAAATATGTAAATATCTTGATGCTAAAGCAAAATGAGTAATAGTCTTATGGATTTAAGTAAACAAGTTTGAGGAAACAAGATTTTAGTCAAATGTGGCCATGAAATGGTCAAAAGGTCAAACAAAAACTTATTACAGAAGAGCATGTTGTTGATAATCAGTTTTTCATCACTCTTTGCATATGAACAGAACTACAGGATACACATCTCTTTTTACATCCTTTCTTTGCCTCCCTTCTCTTCCTTCCTCTCTCAATTCGACTGCTATAATGAATATGGGATTTCCTTGAGACTACGCAAAATCCCCTCTCTTATGTGTTTCAACTAAACACTAAGTGTCATGTTGTCATTTCAAGCCACCTGAGATGAACCAACAATAAGGGTTAAAGACCTTGTGAGTGACATTCAAATGACTTTTAACATGGGAAAATTCAGACAACTTAAAAACTAAATGTCTGACTTGAGCAATCAATGCTAATCGACTAGGCCCCATGTACTGTATCTTAACCCTCAAATTACGTTTGAGTGAAAACTGCAATTCTATATATAGACTGTCAAAACCGTAATCGTCTAGTCATCAAAATCTAAGTCAGTGTATAATTTCACTTTCATAATGCAAAGTGATAGTTGGTATATAAAGATAGACGATGAAAGTAACCAAACCTGCTTAGACCACAGGATTTAACAAACGTAAAGCAACTGTTCGCAGTGTTTACATCGAGTCGACAGCACTTACCTAACAAAGTTGCTTTTAAGTTTGATCTAAACAACTTACTTTTAAACGTTCTTCGGCCGTCACGTGGCCATGTTTTTCATTTTAATAACTAATGGCATCTCCAGCTCAAAACGAAACAAAAAACGTAAAGCTTGAAATACAAAACAACTTACCACCATTGTTTAATCTGTCGTTGTTAATACACCATAAACTGTCGCCACATATACTGCATCTGAAAGACACACCACCAGCTGATAAGAGAAAATAACACAAGCTCGATATCTTAAAACTTCACGCACGTCTTTACACAACTCTTCCAAAGCTTGAATGTTTGCTGTAAGGAAGTACGCTGGGCGTGTACTCGCACTGCGCAGCTGCGTGAAAGTGCTTGTCATATACGCCAGTAGCCCCTCACTGCAGAACAAAAGATCCAGGGGGCGGGGTTGGATCCACATCCATGCTATTGTTTTTGCTTATGTACCAGTGCAGCACTTTAAAATGAGCGCACGGCAGTAATGGTAAAATATTCACAAAAAGCAAATCAAGCTGGCACAAAAAGGCGGTGTCCGATTCGCGAAAACATAATGTTAATCATTGCTTTTGTGAATCGATTCTTTTTAAAGAATCAGTTGAACCGATTCACAAATTATGCTAATAGAAAATTTACCGCAGAAATCTGAAGGGAAAACTTTGTTGCAGAAATGCTGGGATAATGAATTGGTGTTCAGAACGGGATGTACTTACTTTTCCGTTTTGTTTTAATGCAGAGCTACAGTTGCAGTCAAAAGTTTACATACACCTTACAAAATCTGCAAAATGTTAATTATTTTACCAAAATAAGAGGAATACAAAATGCATGTTTTTATTGTTTGTTTTTGTTTTTTAAATACTGACTGAATAAAATATTTCACATAAAATATGATTACATAGTCCACAAGAGAAAATAATAGTTGAATTTATAAAAAATGACACTTGATTCTCACTCACTGATGCTCCAGAAGGAAAACATGCATTAAGTGTGAAGGAGTGAAAACTTTTGAACAGAATGAAGATGTTATATTTTTCTTATTTTGTCTAAATATCATATTTTTTTCAAAAGCTACAGAAGATACTTACTTGTTTCCCAGAACAACAAAATAAGTTAAATTTACCCTGATCCTTCAAATTCAAAAAAGTTTTCACCCCCCGGCTCTTAATGCATCATTCAGGTAACAACACAGTATTAAGAATCAAGTGTATGTAAACTTTTGAACGGGTCATTTTTATAAATTCAACTATTATTTTCTCTTGTGCACTATATGTAAACATCTTTTATGTGAAATATCTTATTCAGGTCAGTATTAAATAAAAAAAAAATAATGCATTTTGTATGATCCCACTTATTTTGGTAAAATAATTAACATTTTGCAAGGTATATATGTAAACTTTTTGATTTCAACTGTATATGAATCAAGAGTACACAATCCACCAACTATAAAAACACATTATTTTCTGATTGGTGTGTACATAACATAAGTTTGTATGGTGGCTTTCGTATAACTCATACAATAATAGAAAATTGTTTACCATTAGTGTATTAATATTTAAAATGAGAGAGAGGAAGAGAAGAAGAAAGAAGAAAAAAAACAAAAAAAAACATCATACACACTTTTGCTGAGAGATCACATTTTTATTTACAAAATATCACATTTCCCAGATATTTCTTTATGCTAATAAGACTCAAATCCAAGGCACTTAAAGGGTTTTTAAATTATTACTTGTAGTAGATGATTAAAAAATGATTCAATGTCTTGATCAAAAAGGTTTGTGTATAATAATGAGGGTGAATAACACATAAAAATGCTTAATGGAAGCAACATGAGATACAGCATAATAAGAATCAGGTTTACAAACATTCAACACAGTCAAGTCATTCTGACTACACATAGACATCCAATGCCTTGACCTCTCTGAAGCAAAGTGCATAAAGCTACCCAGCAAACAAGAACATTCAGAGAAGTGATTTTTCATTGAATTGAGATGTAAAAAGTGTTCGCATTTTTAAATAAAAACTGCAAACTGAAAGTTACAGTACAGGCTCTAAAACATTCCTCCGTTTTAGAAACAGGAAAAAGTTACACGTCTTGGGTTCCATTAAGATCCCGCAGTGCAAGGCCAAACTTTTGATGCAGTACTCTTAAACTCTGATTACAGTACTGACTGCATGTGGTACAGTGCAAGTGTTACACTGCATGTCAAATTCAATGCAGTGATTTGAGGATACAGAAAATATCCATCATTCCTATCTAAATTACCTTGTTCAGCTGCTCATGCCATTAAATAATGTTAGTTCGTTCTATAGGATGAAAACCAGTTTCTCTGTTTCTGAAGTTTGGGGCATTGCCAATTTTCAGTAAAGATTTAAGACAGGAAAATTACCCTAAACATCTTACAGTTTTATAATTTCCTCAAAGAAATGGTGTTTTTGGGTAATGCAACAGTTATAAGAACACATTTTTGTTTGACCTTTTACAAATAACAATTGTGGGCAAAAGCACAAAGACAGTGACCCATCAAATACAAAATAGAGACACTTGAAGATCTGAAAGTATTCCATAATTACAAGTAACATCTTATGTAATCGAACCTAACAGTCTTAAATATACTTCATAATTCAATAGACAGAACTTTCACCCATTACCTTCCCAAATCAATGCAAGTATATGACTATTTCTAGGGTACCTTCATTATGAATAATATTGTAAGTATTTGTATACAGCTGTAGCATTTTATCAGGCTTTAGAGAACCATAAAGACAGCTGAAGTGGCCACTAGGATGATCTTTCAGGAGGAGAGAAGTATGAAAACAGACAGCATTGCGTCTATAGACCATTCAAAATCCTCCACTTCAAGGTTTCGAAGCTGTCATTATGGAAGCTATTAATTTTAAGGTGGTGTGATACCATAAGATATGAAGGTATATGAGCTAAATGTGCAAATAAAAGATATGCGTGTATGTTCCCGAAGTTATGACCTGTGCTGGTGTGTGGACATGGTTACATATATCTGTATGTGTATGTGAGAGTGTTTGTAACTGATAGAAATCCTATGGTGGTGGTACCAAAGTGGGAGGTTTGGGTGCGGGTGCACTGGTTGGGATCACACCAGTAGCAAGGAATATGATAATCAGTACAATGATGAGGACTATCACAACAATAACCACAATCAGCTTCACGTTCTTCCACCAGTAAGCGCGAGCAACCTTCTGAGAGGTGTGCTTGAAGTTCTGGGCCTAAGAAGCAGAAAAAAAGACCAGTACAATGTCAGCTAGAGTGGGGCTATAGCTGCATACATTAAAAGTGTGGGGAAAATAAGATTCAGCAAGGACACATATCAACTGATCAAAATATAATATATATATATATATATATATATATATATATATATATATATATATATATATATATATATATATATATATATATATATATATATATATATATATATATATATATATATATATATATATATATATATATATATTAAGATTTCTATTTCAAATAAATGTTTTCTGAACTTTCCATTCATTATAAATTGAAGCACAGCTTATAAGTAATGTTTCTTGAGCACCAGCATATTAGAATGATTTCTGAAGGATCATGTGACATCAAGACTGGAGTAATGACTACCAGAAATTCAGCCTTGCCATTAAAGAATTATTTACATTATAAAATAATTATAATAAATACAATAATTATAAAATATTAAAATTAGAATAATATTTCACAATACTACTTTTTTTTTTTTTTTTTTTTCCTCCATGAATGAACATAAGAATATTTTTTTCAAAAGTACTGAAAAATCTTACTAACCCTAAAATTATGAATGGTAATGTACGTTGTAAAAAAGTGTGCTGGGATTACAGCTGTAATATGTGATTAGAATCAAAGTTTTTGTACTGAAAGACACACCCCAGCTTGCAGGTCTTCAGATTTGCCCATCAGATCATCCAGTCTTTCTCCACGGGCCAAGATCCGATCTACATTCTGGGTCATAATATCCTTGACCCCATCCACTTGAGACTGCAGAGATTTAACTCGATCCACATCCTGTGAAGATTCTCCTTCTCTTGGTTCCTGCATTGGGAAGAATTAAAAACCAAGACATGATCAAAATAGCTCCAAGAATATGAAAATCTAGAAAGTTTGTAAAAAGTTATTTTGGGCAAAAGCCAATAAACCTGAGTTAAAATATATATATAGAAGTTGATCAAAAACCTATGACTAGTTCACAAAAGTAGGTTTTTTAAATAATCTCAAATGTGACCCTGGACCAGTCATAAGGGTCTTTTTTTTTAACTGAAAATTTATACATCATCTGAAAGCTGAATATTTCCAGGGATGTATGGTTTGTTATGATAGGACAATATTTGGTCGTGATACAACCAGAGGCATACAGTAGTGAAGTATTTTTACTTTGCTTTAAAAGTACTTTTCAAGTGTCTGTACTTTAACAGAGTGATTTTCTTTAGAAAACTTTACTTCACAACATTCCAAAGCATAATATTGTACTTTTTACTGCACTACGTTTCATATTAAATATAATTTAATACTTAATTATATTAGAAATCTATTACTTTAAGTATTAAAAGTAAAACAAACAACAACTTTTATTTATAAAATGTAGTGCAGTAGAAAGTATGACATCATACTTTGGAATGTAGTGAAGTAAAGTTTTCCAAAGAAAAACACTCTGATAAACTACAGATACTTCTTAAATTTACTTGAGTAAAGTAAAAATACTTAACTACTATCCGCCTCTGTATACAACTTTTTGAAAATCTGGATTCCGAGGGTGCAAATAAATCAAAATATTGAGAAAATCACCTTTAAAGTTGTCCAAATGAAGTTCTTAGCAATGCATATTACTAATTAAAAATTAAGTTTTGATATATTTACAGTAGGAAATTTACAAAATAACTTCATGGAACATGATCTTTACTAAGAGAGAAAAATCAATAATTTTGAACCTTACAATGTATTTTTGGCTATTGCTACAGATATACCCCAGCAACTTAAGACTGGTTTTGTGCTCCAGGGTCACAATCACAAATATGTAATTAATGATTTGATTGAGAGCAGTGGTTCTTGAGGCAAAGATGTTCAGTATGAAGAGATCTAAAATATGATATGCATGCATGCATGAAACACTGCATAACATACACAAAGTGCAATAACATCAAACCTTGCCTTTTTAAATGCATATGAATATATGGAGAGCTACATTTAATCATCATCATTCTGATGACTTCATGATTTAAGCAATTAAAAACATACAGTAAGGGCTGTTACACAGTGCTGCCCATTTCTATATTCAATAAAACATTAATCTCAATTAAGAGAACTACATACATTATATGAAAAACTGTGCACAGTAATGCTTTTAGATGTGAGATCATGTGTGATATTGACAAAAGCGATGCAACAAGATCACATTCACACCTCGAAACACTAATAAAGTACTGTAACATTGCTAAACGCAGCGCAAGACCCCATAATAACCATATTTTGCATTGTTAATTTTGCCATTTGAGTACTTTCCCCCCCATGTTTAGCCACGTTAAACACCTTTAAGTTAGGGCTGCACGATATATCGCATGCGATATATCGTGCAGCCCTACTTTAAGTCCTCTTGCACTGCTGCAACTTCATAAACAAAAGGTGTTACCAGGAAACCAAAAGCAATGCTGCGTCACTACCTGTCCTACCCTTTCTATTCTAGTCAATGGCTGAGTGTGCTGGTGTCACAAGGCCTTCAGAATGGCAGAAAGCTATTAGGTAACATTGGATACTGATGGCCTGAAGTACCATTATTGTGGCAAAACGGGGCCATGTGATATCTATTACTACAATGTGATGACAACAACATAATACAAAGTAAAAATTTATCCCTCTAGTTATCCATCTTCTCCCTCTAATAACAGCAGCCAAATGTTTTCAAGAGCAAACATCACAATTTCAAACCACCAGTGCTTCAAAATACTGTCGAAGAACTTTATTTAAACCACAGTCTCACAAAAAACAAACAAACAAACAAAAACAAAAATATTGTGGTACTGTTGAAATTTACATTCACACACACAAACAAAAAAAGGTCTACTTGTTGGTCAACTCATTTTAAGCAAGCCAGCATGCGGATCTCACACTTATGGTTCACTTCAACAGTCAAAGGCGACGTGTGATGTGATCAGCATATTTCTAAACTCTAGTTAAAATATTTAACCATTTAATAAGTGTTGAGCTCAACAGTTGGTTGTCTTGTAAAGCAGTTATGCTTCACAGCTCAAGGTAAATTCAATCTATCTGTGTAAACAAATCTGTACAGAAATTAGCAATGCAAATTGGATGAAGTTTAAGTATAAAAGTATTATCTAAACAGCACATTTGTTTTAGAAATCTCAACCAAATTGTCGACGTTAACGACGTTAACTCACAAGAGGAACGTAGAAATAAGTGTAACTTGAAAAACGAGCTTCGCCCTGTTTCGAGTGCGTCAACCCACATCAACCGGTAACACAAAAACTTTAACAATATAAACCTGCTCTAGCGTAACATTTCTACTACTTTATTATACTTTTCTACTGATTTACATGGGCACAGATAGGAACCGAGTTTACACAGTAGATTAGTTAGTTTTAAATTCAATAAACGATGCAACAACAAAAGGCACCTGCTGACTATTGTTCATCTCGTAACTTACCGTACTATTTTGATCAGCCAACCCCATGGTTTCACTGTTTGGTCTTTTAAATTATTCCACGTAAAAGGAACAATTGCACTTTGTCCTTTGGAGGTAAAATGTTTGTAACTGTTTCTTCGAATGACCGACAGATGTAAACCGCGTCAACACTTCCTGGTCTCTTAATTCAGCCTTTTCCTCCAGCGAACGAGCTGGCTTCGGTCCACCTCTCTAGCGCCACTTCCCATAACATCCTCTAGAGGGCGCTGGATTCATGACGCACAAACACCTGTAAGGTGAGAGCGCGGAGACTCTTTTTAGCCGATAGCCACCAACATGTCTGCACTTTCAGGAATGACAGGATTGTTCTCGTAAGGCCAGACAGACCAATCGGACTTTTCTTTAAAAAAAAAGGCTGATTTGTGTTTGTTTTTTTCTTTTCAATGTGGTTTATGTCATGAAAATTTATTTTTAAAAGTAGTCTTAACATTTTTAGGGCAAAACGATTAGACTCCTATGAACGAAACTTGTTTTTTTTTTTTCTTCCGCCAATGTAACAATTGGCTCCACCTAAATGCCTCGAGCATTATATGCATTCAAGTCCAGCAGTACACCATTCCAAAATGACATCATACTAGAAAACAATACATAAACAGATGAACTATCCAATACCTTGATAAGTTTTATTTTTCCAAATTAGAAGTAGAACATACATCGAAAAGAAACCAAGTCATAAAATCAAAGATTTACAATTTCAATAAAACTTTTTTTTTCTTTTTAAATAGACAATGACAACAGTAACTTCATATTTACTATTACTGTAAAAACAAGTTATCAAAATAGTTCAATCTTAAAAGCAATCATATTATTCATGCACTGCAACCCATGTTGTTGTTTTTTCCTGGTACATGCTTTTGAGCTTTCAGTTTCACTCAAAAAAAAAATCTGTGGTAGTTCCCTGTACAACATTTTTAACATGATCCTGACATCATCATCCTTCTCTTGACTATACTGTTTTGGCCACACATAGGTATTTTACATGACAAAAGAACATAAGAAACTGCATTTACATTTTGATACAATTAAAAGACTTTTGTATAAAAGATCTGTATCAGTTTTCAGTGGCCTTGTTTAATGATGATATCGGTCATGCCGTCAATCTTGTGCAGCTCCAAGTTCTGTTGATGGAAAGAAGAGATTTTAGATTTGCAGCAATCAAATGTTGTGATAATTCCAGAGATCACAAATATGTAAAAACAGGTTTCCTCACATAAGCAACAAAACATTCAATGCATACTAATGCAAGACACAGAAATATAACCAAAAGACAACATGCTATTATTAAATCAACAACAGACACCATCTACATTAGTTTTTGAAATCATTCCATAAAACAGAGTACCCACTTTCTCATTAGCCAAATGCAGAAGGGCCACAAAAGCCAATGGTACTGAGAGATTGGTAGCCATGGTTGAGGGAAGCCTAGGGGGAAAAGAAGAGTTTATGTACAGTACATGCAAGAAAAATGGCAATTCTTAGTATTTCTTCCATGAGCCAGAACAGTGAAAAGATACATAGCAGCACATTTTAAAAAAAAACAAAAAAAAAACCTACCTTTGTACAAGATTCCTGACAGACTGGCTGAATGATTTTTCTCCAGGTACTTCTGTTGTTTCCTCACTGTCCACCTGCTAGAAATGGTAATTTAAGTAATAAAAAAAAAAAAAAAGGTTCTAAACTTAAAGTGCCCCTATTATGGATTTTTGAACCTTTCACGCAGTGTGTAGCACAGCTCTAAGTGAATAAAAACATCCTGCAAAGTTTTAAATCTGAAAGTGCACCGTGTATAAAGTTATTGTCTCTCAAAAGAAAGGGTCAACTCTCAATCATTGAAATTAGTCGTTTTTAAAGGGGTGGTTTACTGCGATTTCACTTTTTTCATTTTAAATGGTGTGTAATGTTGCTGTTGGTGCACGAACAGTATCTGCAATGTTGCTGCGCTGAAAGTTCAACGTAAGCGGAGATGTCGTCTTTTAAAAATCAGGACGTTTAATGCCTACAAAAACGACTCCTATGGGACTACAACGAGATACTTCCCGGGTTGCATACGTAAAAAACCCATCAAACCCCTCCCTCCGGAACATGCAAAAAAGGGGGCAAGGCCATGTTCTGCGGCTTTGTCGAAGAGGAAGAGTTATAGTGGAGAGTTGTAGCCATGCCGTCGAAACGGTGTTATTTTCATCCAGCTGTCAGGTCTTCTGTGTTCGGGCTTCCTACGGACGCTGTAGTTCGTCAGCAATGGTTAAAATTTATGTTTGATCATGTTCCTGACAATTACAATCATAATTTAGCTCTCTGTGCTGCGCATTTTACAGAAGACAGCTTCCAGAATCTACACGAGTTCAATGCCGGATTCTCACAGAAACTATTTTTAAAACATGGTGCGGTTCCAACTTTAAAAACAGAGGCAGCAGTTGTTGGGCCACAACCTGTAAGTAAGATTTCATAATTTTAAATGTATTTGCATGTATAATTTCAGATGTAATGTTTTAGTTTTATCAAGGACGTAAACAAACGCCAACGCTGGCTTTAGTAGCCAGTTAGTTAAATGCTATATCGTGTGTCTATGACAAACGCGTACAAACATTTTGGACCCGAATTTGTAATGATGTACTAATTTTGTAAATGTATTTTCCATGTATACTTTATGACGTAATTTTTCGATTTGATCAAGAACGTAAACACAAGCCAACGCTGTTTGGTTATAGTAGCCAGTTAGTTCGATGCTATTTCGTGTGTATAAGACAAACGTGTACAAACTTCAAAAATTGTATTTAATCACAACAGCAAACTTCCATTCAGAAACGTTTGTAAGAGCCGTGCTTGCGGAAGTTCTGCTTGACTCTCTTCATTGCCGCTTTCTGGGTCTAATTCTGGCTCAAACTGATACGGCAACATTGACACCATTATTTACATTTGACCGGAGCACATGCAGCGGTCGCCCGTGAAGGTAAAGGGCGTGAAGTTTCCGGACAATGTGCAGTACGCAGTTTAGCCAATCACAACACACCGGCCCAACTAACCAATCTGAGCCCACTGCCTGTTTCTGAGGGAGTGGTTTCAGAGAATCAGGAAGTCAACCGGTCGTTCAAATGACAGAGGAGAAATGGTGAAATATATGAAAAATAAGGCATTTTTAACAAACGAAACACGAAGACATGTTATATTGCACCCCATAAACACAATCAAGCAAAGAAAAAAAAGCAGTAAACCACCCCTTTAAAACGAATCCCAAGCCATTTCATGTTGATGTCAACATGAAACATTAGCATATTGCCCACCCACTTGTTGGTCTTTTTGCAGTCCAAATGAAAATGCAAATTCATTCTTTGCCACTAGGTGCTGCTTTTGGAGTGGTAAAAATAGCTGTTTCCCCGGTAACAATGTACACAAAGCAGCACTGAACTCACAAAAGACTGCTTCATCAGGCATTACAGGCATGATGAAATTAAAATGAGACCAATCGGACCACTCACTGCAGATTAGCGTCACATAAAGGAGGGGTTTGGAAAAATTAATCGTTGAACGAATCGTTTGGGAGTCGTTGAGCAACTAAATAAATGCATATTATAAGATAATGAAAGTGTTTTTTGACCTTGCATGCACGTCAACCTGTTGTTGGGGACTCCCAAAACCAAAATATGAACCTTTCCATAACCCATAATAGGGGCACTTCAACTGAAAAATAATAATAAAACAGCTTTAATAAGCCCAGAAAGTTACAATTACAAACCTTTGCTGGTTTTTCAGGACTCTCTGTTAGGAGACCCCACATAGTGGTCTTCAGCTTCTTCATGTCCATCTTTTTGGCCGTCTTGGCATAGTTTATCGCAATAGTGTTTACCTAGAGCAAACAGCAAATACAATTAATTCTTGAGTTATCCATCCAAAACATTTGAAATAAAAACAAATAATGTAGTGTAGTGAAGTAGCCCAACATCTCTACTCTCATCTTACCTTGTGAGGCTCAGGGACAAGACAGTCCTCTCCGTATGTAGAGATGTCATCCGTGTCCAAAGAGAAAGGGGTTGGTCGGTCTGTTTGGGAGTCATCAGATCCTCCAAAGCCTTCAGCATCCTCACTGTCCCCTTCCTGTTCACAAAAACCACTAACCATTAAACAGACCAGCTTCATGACTACCTATGACATGACAGTAGTGTGTGGTGTACCTGAAGACCAGGACAGAAGTTGGCTGTGTCATTAGCGTTGTTGTAGTCATACTCTCCTATGTCCTCACCCAGCTCTCCTGATAATCTTTTCTTTCCTTCTGCGCTGAGCTGGAGTGAGAAAATAATCAGTCATATTTGTAAGATGAACAAAATGAACCAATTTGGCAGTCAATCTCCTGTACAGCATTCTCATAATGTTGTTTCAGATTTGCCACAACCGATATTCTGTAGGGTACACAGCAATGCAGACAGGAGTATTAAACATTCAAGCACTTACTGTGTTGGAGGGTTTGAGGCTGAGCTGTGACAGGTTACTGGGTGGATACTGGAAGTCTGCTGGAAGTGTGGTTTTCTTATTGCTGGTGTTCAAAGCTGATTTACTAATAGTGGTTGCTGCCTGGAAATAAGCATATCATTGTCAGTTTGTCGTCAAGTAATCTGCTGCTTACTTGTACAAGCTTTTGCTGGAGGGATTAAATTGCATAGTATGAATTGCTGTTATAAACCTTTGTGTCCATTATGGAAGTCATGAATAGACATAATATGAGAATTAATGCAAACTTACTCTAGTTGTCCGAAAGTAATTATGAAAGTTGATATCTCCCTTAAAGTCAATTACGAGCGGATTCTTTGGTGCTCGTTTCCGAGGTTCTTTGTCTGGTTTGTGATCCTCTAGACAGGATAAAATATAAATTGGGTGAAAAATGGCACAAAGAAAAGCAAGAAATTAAAAGTGATCAAATCCACTCTGTATTTTTTGTAGCTAAACACTCCTAGGTTAATCTATGACTTACGCTTATGTCCAGGTTTGAAGAGCCAGTAGCCAGGTCCAACCCAGGTGGCCATGGTCCTGGGACTGAAGTACGAGTACTCTCTAGGCTGATCAGACAACTGCAGACACATGGTGGCAATGTCCACCTCGCCAATAGGAATCACACCTCTGTTAATAACATAAATACACCTCACAGTGAATAGGCATAACAAAACAGCACAGAAGAAATTGATGCAAATGAAATGGGTTGATCTGAAAAGTCAGAGACATAAAATACAACATGAAACATAGCAGCTAAGGTAAGGTTGAGCTTAGGTTTGATGTCTAAAGTGAAAATGCACAATATCAAACGTAACTATTCACTCATTGTGAATAATGTGTGAAACAGTCTGTTTGCAATGCAACAATTAGCAAACATTTGGTGCAATACATTTTGTAAGCACTAACCGTCCTTTCTGAGGGCTATTTGAACAAGCTTCTCGGTGTTCCTTAAACTCCTCACAGTCTCCCTGTCTGCCCTCGTCCACATCTACATCTGCATCAAAATTATCCCCAAAATCTGGACCCACATCCTCATCTGGCTCAATGTCTGCATTGACATCGAATGCGTGCTCTCCCTGCTTCATATTCTCAAGAAGCTGGTTGAGGTTTGTGGTCTATATTGACAATAAGAATGAGAGAATCACATCAGTTTAAAACACTTAATATCACACTGTACTTAAAAAAAAATAATTATAATAATTTAATACCTTTTCCAGCAAGGATGCATTATATTGATCAAAAGTGACAGTAAAGAGAAAAAGTATCCAAGAAAAAAAAAAAGATTCAAAACTGTCTCACCTGTTCAGGAGTCCATCTAGTAAAGGAGAAATCTTCTAAGGATGGACAAATTGGTCTGTCTTCTAGTGTCTTTAAATGACCTGGAAGAATTAAAAGGAATTAAAAAGCTCATGTTGTCAAACATCTCAGTGTGGTCATACCTCACAACACATGCAGAAACATTTAGGCTATGAATACAGAATATTACTTAGTAAACCCAGGACTAAACTGCTCCATGACTTTGAACAGAGAGTGATGTGCAAAGCCAGTTTACCTATAAACGGTGAGGCAGGAACATGCTGACGGGGCACCTGCACAGGAGGCAGCTGTGACTTCAGCAAGGTCATATGTGAAGGGAAACGCAGCTCACAGCGACTGTCTTCACTGAACAGCACAGAGAGGAACACTCCTGCTGTACTGTTCTCATCGAAGGAAGCAGCCATTCGCTGGAACATGGGGTCCACCTGTGCAACAGAATGTTTCAGGTCTTCCTAGATTGTCACCTTCAAAAATGCTTGGGATCTTCACTCAATATTCTGGGAACACTTTTGTTGTATTGCTGTCTATGCAGGGTCTGAGAGCCCTCAGTTTTCATCAAAAATATCTTAATTTGTGTTCCAAAGATGAACGAAGGTCTTATGGGTTTGGAACGACATGAGGGTGAGTAATTAATGACAGAATTTTCATTTTTGGGTGAACTATCCCTTTAATAACATGATTTTCTTTAAAGCTACTTTGAAACTGTGTATTGTGAGAAGTGCCATACAAATAAATTTGACTTGTTTTCACTTTAGTCATATTATTCACCTCACACTTCATCTCCGATTCAGAGAGATTGATGTTACTGAGGTTCTGCTCCACGGTCTTCTTCTGAGGTCTTTTCTTGGTCTGTTTAGCAGCCACCTGCTCTCCCTGACCACCCTCTGCTAGCTCAGTCTCCTCCTCACCATCTTGACCTGGAATGAGATGAGAATTTATTAATACTGTGCAGGATCCTAGGCCAGAGTATGACACCATTCATCCACCAGGAAGACAACTACCACCTAACCCTCTCTGACCAATCCAACATACAGAAAAAATAATCTTGTTATCTATGTTCTCATAATATTTAAGCAGACCCATGACTCACTCTCTTTTGGTTTGGTCTCAGATCCCAAGCCTCCTAGGACTCTGTAAGCATCAGCGTGAACTGCATCCACCCTCACCGCATAGATTTTTGTGCTGGCGTCCAGGGTCCCCGCTGCCACCTAGATCAACCCCCCAACACAGCTGTGTTATTATTTCTGATAACGCATGTAAACTGGTGCTCAATACAACTTCAAGTTTCTACCTTGAAGTTGAGCTCTGAGTCTTTCTGCTTGAGAATGTCTGCCATGTAATCAATGAGGTGTAGGCCAAATGCATTCTTTGTGGTAATTTTCTGTAAAAAAAAAAAAAAAAAAAGGTAACAAGTAATAGTGCTGTTGCATTTCAGATGCACACAAAGCAGGAAAGCCGTAAAATGCAGCATACATAAATATCAACTCACATTTTCAGTGGAAAGCTTGATGCAGGTAGAATAATGCTCAGATATCTGTGCAGATGACAGCTTAGGGACAGCAGCAGGTGTGCCTGCAGCACTATGGCAAAGAGAAAACCCCCAAAAACACAAGTTTGTACTCTGTGCTGGCTTATTTTCATTTTGCAGCTGAACACCGGGGTTTTAACTTACCTGTGGCTACCAGCCTCGTTAATGGAGGAGTCGGTCACTCCGTGAAGGTCGATGACCCTGGATCTGCGTCTTTGACGTCTCTCCTGTTCATCATCGTTTCCCTGGATATTGTCCAGCAGAGGTGTGCTGGTGGCCGACAGCGCGGCTTTGTGTCCTATTGCCGGCGAGGACCACTGTCGTGGCAGGGATGTGGGGGTACTGAATGCGCTCATAACGAAACTATAGAACAATATTAGCTTGTTATATATCCATACACCACCGTGTAGCGTTTTCACCAAGTTACATTCTGCTAAATAGTAGTTAGCTGGTAAACTCCGGAGACCTAGTTATGTAAACAACATCAAGTAACCTTCATTTAGCTGCTTCAGATGAGAACGAATAGATAACAGACATTTCCACAATATAAACGTAATATGAAGTCATAAGTTTATAAACCTAACGCGAATTCATACATGCAAACGGTTCAGTTTCAGAATTCAATAAAGCGTCTTTTGAGCCCTTGTTAGCTTAGCGCTAAGCACGCTTCTGAAAACGAACGATAATAAACTTAGAAACTGTGTCTTTGAAAGCGTACCTCGAAGAAGTACAAACAACAAGCGTTCAAGTTACCTGCGAGTATCTGACGATTTTTAAGCAGTACAACCGATCCAAACTTTCTCTATTCCGTCTGTTCAGACAAACATTTGAAAATTAGCGCCGAACGGTTACACGCGTCATCAGTGATGTCATACGTACAGACGTAAACGTCAGATTGTGCGCAAAATACAAAATTTCATTTTATTCCACAATAACGGTCAATACAATGCATATTTTATTTGAGTACATGTATTTGATTAAACAATTTATTTGTTTTATTTAATTAGCATGCACTAAAAGTTAAACGTGAATTATAAAAATATAGCTAGTAATGCCATTTAACAAATCACTTTCGTTAAGTTTTATTTATTTCAAGAAGGTAATATTGGAATTCAGTAGTACATGCGATATGAAAAAGCAGCATCCTACCAAACTCTGTGACCGGTGTTGACTAAAAACCTCTAACGAATTTCTCATTGTTCGCTAGATGGCAGTAAAGTCGTTTCAATTCTGTCCATTATTCCTAGTGATTAAACTGAATGATTCGAGTGTCATATAATATAAAGTGTCAAATAAATAAAAATTCCTCGGTAAGTTTCCAGTCTGACAGTCTGGTCCTGAAGGTCATCTAGTTACTTTGCTGAAAACATCACTATTACTCAGAGTAGCCTAAGTTTAAGGCTAAGTTTCATAAGAGAGAAACGCACATAACGTTATATTTGTATTTGTTTGATGAACCTAAATATTCGAACGTCGTTTTATGCTTTTGATCTTTAGATTAGCCTATTTATATTACATCACAGGATAAAATAGGGGAAGAAATCCCAGTCAAAGAGATTCGTTTGAAAGGTGAATTCATTCATATGAATATTTGCATACTTAATCAGAGGGACAAAGTACACAACTCCATTACTTGAGTGAAAGTACAGATACTGCTGGTCAAATATTACTCCATTACAAGTAAAACTTGTAAAGACAGATTTTTACTTAAGTAAAAGTACAGAAGTACTTGCCTTTAAAAGTACTTAAGTACCAAAAGTAAATTTCCTTTTTTTTTATGTTATTGCACTGTTTTTTTATTGTTGTACGTAATACGTGCAATACCTCTGAAGCAACTTACAATACATTACACCTACTGAATACAGCGACTAGCTTGTAGTATCTTTGGAATAAAGAGCTTTTAGAATGTTAAAAACCTTTGGGGAAAAAACAAAACAACTACAACAAAAAGATTTAACGGTAACACTTTACAATAAGGTTCATTAGTTAACAACATTAGTAAATATGAACTAAGAATTAATACTTCTACAGCATTTATTAATCTTAGTTAATGTTAATTTCAGCATTTACTAATGCATTATTAAACTCACAAGTTGTGTTTGTTAACATTAGTTAATGCACTGTGAACTAACATGAACTAACAATGAACAACTTTATTTTCATTAACTAACATTAACAAAGATTAATAAATAATGTATTAACTAACATGAACAAACAATGAACAATGCATTTATTACACTAACTAATGTTAATAAATGACACCTTATTGTAAAGTGTTACCGATTTAACACCACAAAAGCAGGATGGTAGTGATCTCACACAGCTCTGACAGTGTGTGCACACATCTATGTGTAACCATTCAACCACATTTGAACAGAGTGGACAGTGAAATTGCTGTAAATACAGACTGATGAGGAAGAAAAAAAAATCAAACCTGCTTTAAAACCCAGAAACACACTGTAGCTGTATAACTTTACAACAGCAACACTGCTTTAACAAAAAAGCAAAACAGCAAGACTTATTTGACATCAAAACTAAAATTGTAAAAATGCTGTCTATCGCTCTCGCAGTACTTTGATGTCACACACAGAACAGTCTGTGCAGTGCTGCTTCAAGTCCAGCGCCTACTGTGTTTTATTAGGAGACACACAACAGTTCTTCTGTGGCTTCATATAGGTAATATTTTCATGTACATCATTTGGCAAAATCAGACAATATTTTGACTAATATATACCACAATATTAACTTCTTATTATCGAATTGTTGTAAATAAATATCACATTTGCAACTGGTCAGTGTTCAAAAAATGCTGTGAAATCACTTCATGTATCCCTGCAAGAGTGATTACTGATAAACTGTCTGAAAAAAAGAAAGTCACGTTTTAGAAAATAATCACCCATTGACTTTCAAAGCTGCTTTCTACTTCGAGGACCTTCATAGAAATGTAGTGGAGTGAATAGTACAATATTTGTCTTTCAAATGTAGTGAAGTTAAAGTCATTAGTTTCCAGAGAAAATAATACTCAAGTAAAGTAGATACTCAAAAAGTGTACTTAAGTACAATGCTCAAGTAAATGTACTTAGTTACTGTCCACCTCTGTATTTAATGCCCATTTTTAACTGAAAATATGTCATAATAGCAACTCTGTGAATGCAAATTAAATTATTTAAATTAAGTGGCCTATAGGTGTTAATGAAAAGCGAAGATCTATAATAACCCCATTAGTTACAATACGTATTGCATTTAAAAACAATAACATTAGTAACACTTGGGGCCAGCTTTGCCAATTCTGGGGAGTCGGACATTTAAACCCACAGGTCTTATTTATTGTTTGTTAAAATAAAAACTATAATGCTTACTCTATAAATGTAAAAATGTGTACACAAAAACCTTATTCAGCATATTACAATGTCATAGATCACTGTTTTCCAGAGACACAAAATTAGATCAATTAACCTCAAAACTGTTTCAACTGACTAAATCTCACAAATGTTGACATTTAGATGAAATGTCAAAATTAAAAATAGCATAGCCGTTTATATAAAAAGTGTTGAGATTAAATTTTGTGCCGCCTATAAAGAGACAAAAAAAATAAATAAAAATTAAGTTGGTGGGAGTCATCTTGCCCTGGGGGGCATCTAACCCCATCTTACCCTCTATTCTATTCTATTCTATTCTATTCTATTCTATTCTATTCTATTCTATTCTATTCTAATTCTATTAATGATGGCTATTGGTGTTATAGAAGTGACCACAAGGATTCCATTTAAAAGGACAGCTGTGTTAAGACGAGAAATATGAACAGAATTTTCATCAAAAAACAAAACAAAACTTTTTATTGGATTGGAGTCCTGGATAAAAGCAAAACTCCTCCATTTACCTCTATTTAACAGCAGAGTAAATAAAAGAGGTATATTTACTATATTGCACCTTGAGGTCTGTATTGGTAACCTGCCTGGATAAGAGGCAAATACCTGCAGTCTGATTACTGTGATATATTTTAAATAGATTGCTGGAGGATTCAGTTGAACCATCAAGAGAATATCTTCCTCCAAAACAGGAAAACCAAATAGGCAAGAGAGGGAGCAAGTGTGCAAATGGCCAATGTATATCATTAACTATGGCATTTACCCACGTTAAATGTCAATAAGGCTAGCTGGTGGGATTGATCGTGAATGAGTTTGCAGATAACACAGCTGTATGGGCCCACTGACTGCAATATATAAACATAACCAGATCCGCTTTGTGAATTAATGCTGATTTGGCTTTTCTTTCTTTGCTTGTGTGTGTTTTTTTTTTTTTTTTTCGTTTACCTTTAGCCTCTCTGTCTCTTGTTTTCTTCCAATTTCCTTCTTCCTTCCTTTGAATAGAATCATATAATTGCATACATAATCTCTTTCCTGGAAGCTATAGTGACTTAAAGAGCTTATTTTAACCTTAAAATCAACTGATGTGTATTGAAGCAAAGTATGAGCCTGCTAGCATTGACTTTGGTGTCAACGCTGCTTCACGCCACAGAAACCCAACTCCTGCAGTCCTGCAGATAATGATACATATTGATTTTATTTGGACTGTGAATACCTTGAGGAGAGAAGGAGCCTGAAGGTCTTTCCTTTCTGAGTCAGCTGGTGGTGACCTCTGGTCAGCCTTGTGATTGACATATTCATTATACTGCATATGTTGCCACAGCAAATCTCTAAGGATAAACACTGCAAATCTATTAATGCAGGAACTGATGATGAGACCACAAAAGAGTTACAGGGTGAATCAAGGCTAACAAGGTTTTTCACAGTGCTAAAATGTAGTCACTTTAGAGTGACAGAAACAAATTTAAAGGCAGTCACAGCAGGTAGGAGAAGATGAAGGCCTTGAACTCCCAAGTTACAGCAGGCAGGATTTTATTTACAACATTCTAGTGGAGTTAAATCTGGCTAATTCTAGTCCTCTGGTTGCAGGTGAAAATGTTTCAGAAATGTTTATGATTGGCATTGTCCTCTTCTGACACTGCCTTCAGTCAGTCTAGGAAGAGAGCAAGATGGCCTTGAATTTGGTATTTGATGTATTTTGGTATTTGAAGTCTTAAATGAAATATTTTGATATCCAGAGTTTAACCTGTTGTAAATATCTTAATATTCCCTGCTTAGCACAGTGCCAGTTATTTAAAAACACTGACACACTGTTCTGTTTATGTAGAGTTGCGGACAGAAAGCTTGGAAATATGATGGAACATTCTAAAACGTATATTAATTACATAATACATAATTACTGTATTTTTGTTTCTTTATTCTGGCTTCAGTAATTTCCTAAACAGTAATTTCCTGCTCTACTAGTCTGTTCTCTTTTTCCCTGAAGAGTTTCTGGGAAAGAAAAAAAAAAACAACAACATTGCATAGGAAGGATAGGCTGGACTGAATTACTTTGAATTGAGGATCATGTAGCCTACAGTTGTTGTTTTATGAGCTATAATAAAACGTGTGGTGGACAGACTTTATTCGTCTCAGTAAAGCATTTACTGCCATTTCTATTCCTCATTCATTATAGTCTCATCTGACAACGTTTCCTTTTTAAGTATGTTAATTTTGATCTGCATGACTTTGTCACATATTAATGAGATAAAGAACACACCGGCCTATTCATTGCAAAAGCTCTGGAGGTCTCTCATCAGTGATTTTCAGCGAAGTGAGGGTTACATCTTGATTTCAGCGGGTTCTTCTGCTGTGTGCAGAGTTAATTAAGGGGGAGTCTGAGAGAAAGAAATGTCATTGTGCTCCTTGTGTCCCAACCAATCAGCGAGATGCCGTTTATATCAGACAATTTGGTCGTCTCAGGCCTGATATTATTGGACCATTCTGAGCTAAAAATGAGCTGTGTTTTAAGCATTGAAACAAACGAATGATGTTACATCTTCCAGTTTCTAATTTACATTTGAAAAATATTGCTCTAAAAATGTACAGAACTTCAGTAAAGTTTAATACTGAAAATAGTTTTAAGTTAGTTCAATGTGTTCTATATGAAGACGAAGGTGTTGATGATAAAACTGTTTTACTATCCTGTATTTACCAACCAAAACCAAGTACTCCTCGCTGCAGACTGTAGCGCGGTGACGTCAGGTACCTACGTCACGTATGTGTTTACCGCGCATGCGCAAAGTGACGTATGGTATATCTATAAAACGCAGGCGCAGTAGCGCGGTGACGTCACGTACCTACGCTACCTATGTATTTACCGTAAATACACAGGTTCAATAATGGTTCATTCACTTCCAGAACATTTACTTACTTTTGTTTTCTTAAAAATGCGTTTGTGTTGGCTTTTAATTGTAAGGATGCTTTGGTCATAATCATAGAGAGTGTCATTGCAAATGTGTGCGATTTCAAACATTTATGACATGTTTTATGATATGTGTTAGTATTCGACGTGACAGGGATTCTGCTGCTGGTCTTTAAAAGTCTTATTTCGCCTAAAATTAGCCTTTAAAGATGTATTAAAATAGAGCAGAAATACTTATATTAATAAAGTAATGAATTGCATGCATTGCAAAAAAATAAATTAATACATACATACATACATTTATATATATATATATATATATATATATATATATATATATGTGTGTGTGTGTGTGTGTGTGTGTGTGTGTGTTTCTCATATTTGTCATCTTTTGCATTAACATTATCAAAAATTAATAGATACTGTAACAAATTTATTGTTCATTGTTAGTTCATGTTAATTAATACATTAACTAGTGTTAACAAATGACACCTTATTGTACAGTGTTAACTCTTAAATTTACCTTCATGTTCATGACTTTTTAGGGACATTATCAGTGAGATGAAATTCAGAGAAGAGGCCCACTTCATATGTCTAGACAGATAGTTCTTTAACTCCTTAACATGTAGTGAATACTGTAAAAAGTATTTGAGTGTCTGTCTCTCTTCTCATCTTTCTGTCTGTCTCATCTCAACTATCTGTTTTTTTTTTCCCCTGATAGACTGTATTGCCCTCAACTGTAAAACTTTCAAATTGTTTCAGGCTATGCTTTCTCAAGCCAAGCCAACCTAAATTTTGACTTGACAAACTTTTTTTATTTAGTTGGTTAATGATGATTATAAATTAAATCTCTTAGGTACTTTACAGACAAAGCAAACAACACTCTTTTTCTAACACCATCCTATAATATTTAAAAATACATTTAAAATATTTTCCTTGTATGGATCTTTTGCCTTTCCTCAAAATGATTTAATATTGTTTGTTATATTATGTAAATTAGGTGTCTTGAACTGGAGTGCATTTTCTGCACAATACAGACAGGAGTGCCGGGTGCCGTATTCACAGACCCAGTGCCTACGGTGCAGTGAGATACTGTATTTAAAGACTGCACACCTAGGTATGTCAGGACTGACAGGAGGGGAGTCCTGTGTGGGTTTTATTCATTCAAAGAATTTGAGGGCTACTGCTCGGTTGATTGTTTTATCAGTGATGGAGGTGAATTTCAGAATGAGCAGATGCAATTTTTTTTTCTTTCTCCTGTGTCATGTTTATAGTCTATAGTCTTAATCTATATTTGTATATACAATTATATTTTCTGTTTTGTTCTTTGAAATAATAATTAAAAAAAAGATCACTGTTATCAGTTTGGTTTTTTTGGAGGCACCATGCATAAAATGGGATGCAGACACTGAAAATATACTGTATGTAGCCAATTGAATTTAAAACTACTTTATTGTCTTAAATATTTCACATGCAGAATTGCCAATGCAAAAGGAAAATGTCCAAAATTATCCAAAATAAATAAATAAACAAGAACAATGACAGAGGACAGATTAAAATAAGAAAGGCAGCAGCTATTTGCACTAAGTGATAGCAGGATTTTCTGCTATTTAAACTTTATTGCAAACAGTGGTAATTACCTGTACCTCAGTATTGTAGTACATTATAAAACATTAACGTTATGCAATAATAACGCATTGAGTGTAAATTATAATTTTAATTCAAATTATTAAATGGATATATCACCTTATTGGGACAATAAAGCCCTCCCTCACAACTTTTTGATTATTTCCTTAATTTTTATTGAAAATAAATGCTTTTTTGATGTGATTTGAAATTTGAAAAGGGAGAAAAAACTTTGCTAAAAGGCGGATTCGAACCTGCGTCGATCGCGTCAAAATGTGAAAATTACACATTTTACCATCTGCGCCACTAGAGCTAACAAGTGATATCAACTTAACTAGCCTAATAAGAAATGTATAAGGCGCCGTTAAAGGGTAATATTACAATATACACAGTGAAGTAAAGTGCAACAGAATGTTAATAAATTGTAAATAAAATACTACACAGATATTACAGAATAAACTCTGTAATTCGGTATCATTTTACCTGAGATGAAACATAGTTAAAATCATGGATATGTGCTGTATTACATTTTATTGTTTTATTTTTTTTCCACCTTAGGGTTCTTAATACTTTTACATTTTATTAGAGTATTCTGTTAAGTATGCGCATGCGTTTTTATGACGTGTTACGTCACGCACAACGCAAAAACACCTACCGTCACCACCTAATGCAAATTACACACGCAATGCGCCTGCGTGTCATAGACATACCATACGTCACTTTGCGCATGCGCGGTAAACATATACCTGACGTAGATACCTGACGTCACCGCGCTACAGTCTGCAGCAAGGGGTGTCTCACCAAAACCCCAATATTTCTACTGTTTTCTATTGTATTTCTACTGTTTACCGTTTGTTCTACTGTTTTACCATAACTATTTTATTCAAAACTCAATATTTCTACTGTTTTACCATCCATAACTATTTTATCATTCAAAAAGCCAATATTTACTTATTATTTCAATAATGTCTTCCTAAGGACTAGAGAGTTGCTTTAATAAATGGCCTAAAAGTTGACTTTTAAGATTTTTAATAAACCTTGTTAGAGTAGAACAACCTGAAAATAATTAAAATGTCTATTATTACTTTTATCATTAATATTATGACACATAATAGCTTTAGTAGCTTTATTTTTTATATGAAAGATATAAAGGTACAAAAGCTGTCACTGGGGCGGTACCTTTTCAAAAACCTATTAGGTTCAAATATGTACGCTTTAAGGTACCAAAACGGACCCTTTAGGTACAAACGTGTACCTTTTGAAAAGGTACTGCCCCCGGTGACAGCTTTTGTACCTTTATTTCTGAGAGTGTGAGAAAACCTTTGAAAAATAATAGAAATGCTTCACCACAGTAGTCAGTTATTTCACTCTGCTTTTGTAAGTTTTGGGTGGGCAGTAATTCAGGTTCATTCAGTTCTCTTTTTGCTCTCATTTCTACTTTATTCAAAGGAAATTGCATTCAGTTTTCGGTAATAGAAATTCAGGTTGAGGAAGGATCTTTCTGCGCAATGTCTTTCTTCTTAACCTGTAAGGGGTAGGTTGATGGGATGGGTTGTGCTTTTTGGGACAGAATGACACATGCAGACACATAGAAGCACATGTGCACTCTCTATTTCTTATCCTTTTCCATTTCTTTTCATGTATTTATTCAATGCACATAAGGCTGAGTTGGTCTACAAGATATTTCCTTTCTGTCCAGACAAACTTCTCTTAATCTCGTATTCTCACTTTCCCCTTTACTTATGAATTCATAATGCAGGTCCGGTTATTAATGTGAAAATATTGCAACCAAATTGGAGACATTTAGGCCTCCTCCACATGAATGCAATCACTTCATCTGCTGCCATCCGCCCACTCTTTTTCATTTTGTCCCCAATTCTCTGCCATTCTCCTCTTTGTCTCTATTTCCTTCACCTTACAACAGTCTTTCCAGACTTTATATACAGTAGTTGTCAAAAATAATAATCAATGTATAATAACCAAATTAGATTCACTACATAATATGTTTACTGCATTATGCAGTTTACATTATTGACAGGATTATTTTAAACCTCTAAATCCGATCCTTGCATTGCAGTTTGATATATCTTCTGTTGTGGGTTTATTTGTGTTGCATGCTGTTTTATTCAGTGAGTGCTCTGTAAAAGAAAAAAAATTTACCTCTTTGAATATCTTCCTTTTATTTTATGTGACTATTAAGCTTTTCTTTTCCATAAAGTCTTGAAGATTAATTAATTTAATTAATTTTCCTGGTAGTTAACAAATACCGATGTAAAATAATCTCTCTAAAATTGTGTACATATTCATATTTATGTACATGTTTACAATTTCCATAATAGGACTAGGTGTTATAATCCCAATTACAGATGTATGTAATGTAGGGGTGTCCCCGACTAAGGATTTTCATAGTCGAATCGGAATTTTCGAATCTTGCTGACAGTCGACTGATAGTCGAATCATATGTTTTGGGGGCGGGGCAAAATACATTACCAAGAGCAGGGGCGTAAATTTCATCTGACAGTAGGGGGGGACAATAAACGTAAAATTTCTCAAGAGCAATTTTTGAAGGGGACACAAATAATACAGCCAAAATTGTACTTGTAAGGATAGATATGTGTACACAGCATGCACATAGCATGGAGACCGTGTTTAAATATGAGTTCATGGTTCACCACGCGGTCATATCGGGCCGAACGGTTTTGGTCAGGTATGGTTCCAGTTGTTTTTCCACGTGAGCCTGGTACGGCGCGGCACGATTACAAACCATTCTCGGCACGGTTAGAACCGTACTGAACCGTGCTGGTAGAGTGCGTGTGCATGACGTCGCCACTCAGGATCTGTCACTGTTGCCTGGCTGCTAGTTTTTCCATAGCTTGCTAAGCGCGCTATTTTGAGCAATGTAAACACAAATTAGTAATAAAATCTGAAGAAATTTCTTATCATCCTCCATAATAACGCGGTGGTTATTTACACCTCATATCATATGTAAACACTTGTGTTACCACGGCAACGACTGATGCATTCCACAGAGATCCGTTAGCAGCCCCGTAGTGGAAAACGAAACCGTATCCGTGCTGACTGGCCCGGATCGGAACGGTTAAGCAAAGAGAACCGTTCGGCCCGATAGTGGAAAAGCGGCTGTACAGCACGGTTCAGCACGGTTGTCTAACCCTGCCGAGAACTCCGGGCCGAGAACGGTTTGTAATCGTGCCGCGCCGTACCAGCATAGGCGTAAATCCCGGGGGGGACGACAGAACCCCCCCTATCTGAGGCTTGTCCCCCCTAAAAATATAATTACAAGCGCCTTATGTATTGAAAATAATATAATGGACATATACTTAAAATAATTTTGTGATTAGTAAAACAAAATAAACGCAAAAAAACGTTTTAAGTTCAGAAATGTTTAGATTCCCCCCCTCCCTTTCCTCACAGTGGTTTGGTCCACTGCCTGCTTTCCTTCTTTACCGATGCACACACGAGTCTGGTGAGAGAGAGCAAGTTAGTTATGTGTAAGTAGGCTGTCAAGGCTATTTTATTCTCTAAACATCGGGTGAAATGATTATTTCTCTTTAATACAGATGATCATTAATAAATTAGTCATGACAAAAAAAATATGACATCTGATGTATTTTCTATGACCGATTATAAGGTTAACAAGCTTAATACCGTAGCTTGTCACCCACTACAACTAACACGGCGATAAGCCTGTGTGTGAACTGATAGTAGGCTAATATTGTAGACCTACATGTTGGGTTTCGTTCAATATGATGTCAAGTGGCAGATCAGTGGGTTTAATGCGGTTGAATTAATGCGAAAGAGACATACTAGGTTTCAGACGAACATAATAATTATAAGCCGCTTTTCCACTATCGGGCCGAACGGTTCTAAGAACGGTCAGGTACGGTTCCAGTTGTTTTTCCACGTGAGCCTGGTACGCAGGGGCGTAAATTTCATCTGACAGTAGGGGGGGACAATAAACGTAAAATTTCTCAAGAGCAATTTTTGAAGGGGACACAAATAATACAGCCAAAATTGTACTTGCAAGGATAGATATGTGTACATAGCATGGAGACCGTGTTTAAATATGAGTTCATGGTTCACCACGCGGTCATATTATAATTATTATTTTGCGTCATTCATAGTATTTTAGGTTTTGTCTCTTTCGCATTAATTCAACCGCATTAAATCCACTGATCTGCCACTTAACATCATAGTGAACGAAACCCAACACATAGGTCTACAATATTAGCCTAATATCAGTTCACACACAGGCTTATCGCCATGTTAGTTGTAGTGGGTGACAAGCTACGATATTAAGCTTGTCAAACTTATAATCGCTCATAGAAAATACATTGGATGTCATAATTTTTTTGTCATGACTAATTTATTAATGATCCAGCATCATCTGTATTAAAGATAAAGAATCATTTCACTGGATGTTTAAAGAGAATAAAATAGCCTTGACAGCCTACTTACACATAACTAACTTGCTCTCTCTCACCAGACTCCTGTGTGTGTGTATCTGTAAAGAAGGAAAGCAGGCAGTGGACCAAACCACTGTGAGGAAAGGGAGGGGGGAATCAAAACATTTCTGAACTTAAAACGTTTTTTTGCGTTTATTTTGTTTTACTAATCACACAATTATTTTAAGTATATGTCCATTATATTATTTTCAATACACAGAGTCACTTGTAATGATATTTTTAGGGGGGACAAGCCTCAGATAGGGGGGGTCCTGTCCCCCCCGGGATTTACGCCTATGGCCCCGATGCATGAACATGTCTGCGTCTGAGCGGCTCTGAATGAACTCCTTTTGTGGACGCGTTCTTCACGCAACAACGTGCAGAAACACGGGAACTAAACTCTAAAAATTCACAGTGTTTTATCATAATAGTGTTCTCATTATGTTATGTGTATATGACAGTCCCAGTCCCAGTCATTAATATTCTGCATAGTTGTTTGTCCTGCTCGCGCTGAAGAGATAATCACCGTACAACGAAGCGCTTTACTGCAGCATAACTCAACCGAATGCATCTTATACGAGATAAATAATATACACGATATATATAAACCGGCTGAAATGTTTTGAAATCACTTGTATTCTACCTGATCGAAAAAAATCCAGTCTTTCACTCTGCCTGTGTCAATTTGAGTCTTGTTAAAGTTTTAAATCCTTGCCGCCAAGATGCTCCTCTGTCGGTCACGGATTATGGAAAGTGAAACTTACATCTATAGGGGTGGTTGGATTTATTCAGGCACGTTAAAATATTTATCAAAAGCTGTTTTTCTTTTCAGATTCTTATTTACAGCATTATCATAATAGGCTGTATATTAACTTATTGGGAGAAAACCGGTAGTTTCATGTGAAATCAGACATTGAGCACCCCCATATAACCAAAATGGCATGACCATAACACCCCGCGAATATTCGACTGAGAGATTGGGAGTCGAATCAGGCTCCTCGAATCGAATTGTCGAATCGTCGACTATTCAGGGTCACCCCTAATGTAATGTATATAAATATCACATTTGGTCCCAATAATGTAGGGAATGCTAGGACCACACACACACACACACACACACACACACACACACACACAGTTTCCTGAGTTTCTTATGTCACCGAGGCCTTCATTACTACAATTATCTCATGTCCTTTAGATTTTAGGGTTATTTTAATAATGAATGTCTGCGTAGTGAGAGCAATAATGTAATTCTAGCTACTATTACATGTAAGGGTTAGAGACTAGAGGAATGCATTACTAGAGACTCACTGGCAGGATGCACTAAATCAGGGGTCACCCCGTCCCGCTCCTGCCTTGACTGATAGCTCAGAAAGCGCTTTGCGGGAGCCAAGAGCAGATGAATACTGATGGATGGCAGGGACACAGTGAGGAGGCACGCTAAGCTTTCTGGGAATCACAGACACACTGCCACCTTATATCTGCCAAACACTGGCAAAATCCAAACGCGAGCTCCCTAAATTGACCTAGGCAACGGGACCAGCCTCAGCATCCTAATTTTCCATCCTGAAATTATTATTTGAAGTCCCTTTGATCAACTTCAGTAAGAGCTTTTCTGTTGCACTTCAACATGCATGTTTCTTGTTTTAGCTCAGGTTTGGATGCGATCGATTCACTCCTTCATGTGAAGGAGCCTTTCAAAGTGTTTATTGCATCCCATCATCCACCAAAACCGGCTCGCCAAAGTAAAATCTAAACAAATCAGTCCTGCTTAGTCTATTGATTAATGCGGTAACATGTCAAGGTGGATCTGGGGTTTCTCCATTTTTTTTAGTGCTATCTTTTAAATGCAGGCAAATATGGAAAGCCAAATAAACATAATTCAGTTTTAGATCTTTTACAAACATAAATGTAAATGTGAAGATTACAATGAAGACTGCAGACGCCAATCAAGCCCTATGAGACAAGAACTTTTAAGATAAACATAAACATTTATGACTTGTTTTTAGAGATAATATTTGGTTGCTATGATTCCTTGTTTAATTTTGTTTCTATTTCTCTCTTTGTTTTCAAGCCTCATGGAAATCGTCACAGTTAAAACACAAAGTTTATAAAACTGTTTCTTTAAACACAGTGTTTTTAGTGTGATATATTAGTGCTTTATCTTGAATATTTTATCTATTTAAAAAAAAGACAGCTGGTAAATGTCTCAACAAATTAGCAAATACCTGTGTTAAATAGTAGCCATAATAACCAGTGTTGTTTTCCTGGCTGTTTTTGAAAAGCTTTGAATGTGGGCTTAAAAAAAGAATCTTTTTTAATGCCATTCTGGGATTTAATTAATTTTGTTTCATTTTTATGACAAGTTGAGTCTGTGACATCTCTTAATCTTTCATGTAGATATAATAGCACATTATCTTTGTGCATGCACAGATGAAGAACTTCATCTTCAAGACTTTTGATATGTTCTGTTATCTTTAATCTCCTCAGAAAGCAATAAATCTTTCAGCACTATAATAAAGTGTCTCGTTTAGTTATAATTTCTGAGCAATTTGACTATTTACATGCACATTAAAATTCTCAGACGGCATTCACAACAGGTTGATCATGCACACATTTCAGTTTTGGTTAAATCTACATTTTATCATGAACTTTAAAATAAACAAAATTCATTTTAGTATATTGAAGAGCATGATTTCAGCATAAAAACGGTTGTTCACAGATTTTATGCAATATATGTGTGCTTAAGCTACAATACACTAATGAGACCCACGTTTTAAGTAAACAAGTGGATTGGCACTACATGTTAATTATACACAAAGAGACGTGTTTAACACTCTGGTATTGTTCATTTGGGGGTCACAGTTGTGTTGTTTGCGGTCAAAACTGACCGAACATCCGAAATGTAACTTTTTTTATTTTCAGTAAAATCAATGTAATATATTTTTGTTCCAGAATTTTCTTTTTATTTAGTATTTTGAGAGAATTTCATGGTACTAATCAATATTTATGCAATAATTATGATCAATATTTTCCCACTGAAAATAATACTTTTTTTTTTCTAAGATTTTGATATTACTTTTCAATAATGGCAGTATTTCATGTTAAAATAGAGACAATGCCTTTAAAATCCAATTTTTAAGTCAGATTAGTGCCATCAACATCTGGTCGGAGTAAAAAAAGAAAAACATCTGCAATTCCATGGTTTAGCCACTAGATTTCTATATAGCTCTATATAAAAGGCTTATAAAGTCTCTAGTGGTTTTTAGGCATAAAGACTTATTTTTATTAAGTTGTGGATCTGGATATATATTTGAGTGGAGTGTGTCTATTTTGCACTCTTAATATTTTAGAGTGCCACCCCTTTATTGCTGTGCACTCTTTTTCTGCATCGTGAATGATTTGTAGATTGTACACAAAAAAATTCTCTGTATTTTTGCATATTTCCCATTCATTTCCAATGGTGGTCATTTTTGACCGCAGACAACACAAGTGTGACTATTTTTTTACGGCCATTTAGCTTTTTCGAATCAAGTCCACAATTTTTTTGTTTCGATGAAGTAGAAACATTTCGGTCTAAAATGACCGAACAGCACCAGAGGGTTAAATTGGTATCTGATTAAGCGGTTACAATCAGCTGGAGGGAAATGAAAAATAAGAAAGTATGGATTTGGCTTTTGCGGTCAAATAAACAAAGGGAGCAAAGAAAGTAAAAGAGAAACAGAGAGAGAGAGAGAGGGAGAGAGAGAGAGATGAATGGGGACTTTTGTGGAGTTACAGTAACATTTTTGTCTGTGTAGCACTTAGAGGGAACACCTGCTGCAATCATACATCTAGGCTTCCAACCATGATGCTGTCTTTTTGTTCACTCACTCCAATTTTTCCTTCTATTCTTTTGCCGGTTCCCCCTGAACATGTACTGATGTTTTTCCTCCTCGTAATTTTATTTCTTTTTTTTTTTTTTGTAGGAGTGAATGTCAGAGAGATTGTGTGTAAATCTGAGAGTGTGTGCATACTCCACCACATGACACACTCAGTAATCCGAGTAATAGCATGGTGACCATGGAAATCTGGACATGACGATATAGACTGAAAAGCCCTAGAGGCAGCTGATTAACCTCTATGCAGTGTGGCGGGAGGAAGAATCACACGACAGAGTGAGTCAATGAGTGCCCCGAAGGGTGCGTTTATTGAGAGTGAAGGTCGTGCCAAAGTGCTCCGGTGAGAGTGTCTCGTGCTCCAGGATCCGCGTGTAATCCTCTTCCTCCGTGAGTGCGCATTGTGTGCCGGTGTGGGGATAGTGCCTCGGGGCTGGCCGGTCATGCGCTGCTTTCTGTGGGGAAATGAGAGGAGGGTTAGCGATCTCATCAGACGAGAAGTCTCTCACCAGTCTGTGCGGGTTGGCAGCTTTTGTAGGTGGCTGATGATTAGTTTCAGGTGTGGCCGGCCAGCCCGTGCGGATGGCGTGCAGGTGTTTCTCCTTCGTTGCCAGGGCGACACTGATGAGGTCACACTCCCCTAAGCGTCGTCCTGGTCCTGCGAGCCAAAGGGGAGATTGGGGGTGGGAGGGAAGAGAAACCTGACAGACCTGCGAAAGCTGACCAGATCCTCAAGAGTCCATCGGCGTTGGCGTTGGCCGTCCCCGCCCGGTGTCGTACGACGAAGTGGAATTCCTGGAGCGCCAAAAACCAGCGGGTGACCCTAGCGTTGGTGTCTTTGGCCCGGGCCATCCACTGCAATGGGGCATGGTCGGTGTAGAGGGTGAATTTCCTGCCAAGAAGATAGTACCTGAGCTCCAGGACTGCCCACTTGACGGCCAACGCCTCCCTCTCGACGGCGGCGTACCGTTGCTCCGTTGTGGTCAGCTTCCGACTGATATAAATCACCGGGTGTTCCTCACCGTCCTGTACCTGGGAAAGGACGGCTCCCAACCCGGTGTTGGATGCGTCCGTTTGTAGCAGGAAGGGGCAGCTAAAGTCCGGGGCCCGCAGGTGAGGGCCTCCTTCACCTTCCTGAACGCCTCGGCTTCGGTGGGTCCCCACACAATCTTCTCCGGCTGCCCCTTCCTGGTCAGGTCTGTCAGGGGTGCTGCTAAGGAGGAGAAGTTAGGGATAAAACATCGATAGTACCCCGCCAATCCCAAAAAGGCACACACCTGGGTTTTGGAGGTGGGCCGTGGGGCCGAGAGGATCGCTGCCACCTTCTTCTCTTGGGGCCTAATGAGACCTCGGCCCACCTGGAAGCCCAGGTACTTCGCTTCGTCGAGGGCCAGGTGACATTTCCGGGGATTGGCGGTCAGCCCCGCCCTGCGCAGCTCCACGAGCACCCTCCGCAGCAGCTCCAGGTGGTCCTCCCAGGTCTCCGAGTGGACGACGACATCGTCCAGGTAGGCCGCGGCGTAGGACTGGTGGGGCCTCAGCAGGATGTCCATCATCCGCTGGAAGGTGGCGGGAGCCCCATGCAGGCCGAAGGGGAGAACCCGATATTGCCAGTGGCCACTGGGGGTGGAGAACGCAGTCTTGGGCTTGGCTTCCTCTGTCAGCGGCACTTGCCAGTAGCCTTTTGTGAGGTCCAGCGTCGAAATGTAACGGGCTCTCCCCAGCCGATCCAGCAGTTCATCTACCCGCGGCATGGGGTAGCTGTCGAACTCGGAGACCTCGTTTAGGCGGCGGAAGTCGTTACAAAAGCGGAGGGTGCCGTCGGGTTTCGGGACCATGACGATGGGGCTGGACCAGGGGCTGCGCGAGGGCTCTACTACCCCTAACCTCAGCATCTCCTGCTGCCGGACGATGGTTCCGGGTGGTGTGCGGACGTCGTGTTGGAGGACGTGGGTCCGCCCGGGGAGTGGGGAGAACACATCGGAGAATTGACCGACCAGATGTTGTAGCTCATTCTTCTGGGCAGCCGACAGATGGGGGTTGACCAAGGACCAAGACGAGGTCTCCTGGTTGGAATTCCCGTGGTTGGGCTGCCCGGTCGTAGTGGCGTTGTTGGGCCTGCTGGGCTTTCCGGAGGTGCTCCCGAACCATGGGCATGACCCTGTCGATCCGCTCCCTCATCTCACGGACATGCTCGATGGTGGACCAATGGGCGGCCGGCTGTTGTTCCCACGCCTCCTTGGCGACGTCGAGTAGACCGCGGGGCTGGCGTCCAAACAGGAGCTCGAATGGCGTGAATCCGGTGGAGGCCTGCGGTACTTCCCTGATGCCAAAGAGGACATACGGCAACATCCGGTCCCAATCCCTCTTATCCTCCGCGGCCACCCCGACGGAGCATCTGCTTTAGGGTCTGGTCAAAGCGCTCTACCAGCCCATCGGTCTGAGGATGGTACACGGAGGTGCGGATCTGCTTCACTTGTAGGAGGCGACAGAGGTCTGCCATGGTCCGGGACATGAACGGGGTGCCTTGGTCGGTCAATATCTCCGATGGAATGCCAACTCGACTACACAAGAGGAAGATCTCCTGGGCGATGGCCTTGGACGTGGCTTTTCGCAAGGGGATGGCTTCAGGGTAGCGAGTGGCGTAATCCACTATTACCAAGATGTGTTCATGGCCCCGGGCGGACTTCGGCAGCGGCCCAACCAGATCCATTCCTATCCGCTCGAAGGGCACCTCGATGATGGGTAATGGAATTAACGGGCTGGGGGGAGGGGTGTGCGGCGCAGTTTGCTGGCAGGTGGGACAGGCTTGGCAAAACCGTTTCACGTCGGCGTCCAGGCCGGGCCAGTGGAAACGGTCCCTGATCCTCTGAATGGTATTGTGGGCCCCCAGGTGGCCCGCCATCGGATGGGAATGGGCCAGCTCCATTACCGTTTCCGTCTTCGACCGTGGCACCACCAAAAGTTGTTTTTCCTCCCCCCTCCGTGACGCAACACAGTAGAGCAGGCCATTTTGCACGATGAAGTGGGGGATCGGGGTGGAGGAGGCCGCTCTTCTTTCCCGTCGATCACCCTCACTTGCGACCAGCAGTGCTTCAACCAATCGTCCCTGAGCTGCTCCTTGGCGAAAGCCCCACCTCCCTTGACCTGCTGAAAGACATCATAGAAGAGATTAGAGGAGGGGGAGGGGGACTCACCGTCTCTGGGGCTGTCCGAGGCCAGCAGGGCGGTGCGCCGTCGGTTGGGTCCTCGGGTTCGGCGTCTCCCGACCGGGCTGGCAGGTTGGGTGGCGAGGGCGAGCAGGCAGTCGAAGCCTGGCCAGTTCCTCCCAAGGAGTACCGGGACGGGGAGGTCTTTCATGACTCCAACTTCGACGGCCCAAGCGCCCGGTGCGGCCGCGATCGTGACCCGACGAGAGGGTACTTGACCACCGTTGACTGGACCAGGCTGACCGCGCTACCCGAGTCGAGTAATGTCTGGTACGGGCGCCCGTTGACCTCCACTGCCACCTTCGGTGCGGCTGATGGGGGCTCGCGGTGTACTATACAACCTGCCAGCCAGGCCCGGCGTGGTGAAGCGGGGGGGATCCGTTGGCATGGGTTCATCCTGAGGGTCGGGAGCCGCCGGCCTGCTCACTGGTCGGATGGTGCCTGCCGGCGAGCGTCGCTCCTGGGGCACCCTTCGGGGAAATGGTGGCGCTCGCTCCCCAGCCTCGCGGCGTTGAGCCGCCTCCGCCAGCTCGATGGCCTCTACCAGATCTCCTACGGTGAGCGGCTTCCGCATGCCGGCTGCCTGCCGAATCGGCCGAGGAAGCGTGCATAGAAGACGATCCACGACGACTCTTTCGGCCACTTGGCCGGCGCTGGGATCTCCTGCGAGGAGCCAATGGCGTGCGAGGCGGGAGAGATCGGCGGCTTGGGCGCGGGCTGGCAAACGGCTACAATATTCCCATCCGTGGAACAGCTGGGCGGCCGCGATGGGTGACAGGCCTACTCTGGACAGGATTTCTTTTTTTAATTCCTCGTAGGACTCTGATGGCATGGAGAAGTACGCCCGCTGGGGTTCCCCCTTTAGTAGCGGTGCCAGCACGCGCGCCCACTCGTCTCGTGGCCAGACTTCTTGACTCGCCGTCGACTCGAACATCATCAAGTAGCTTTCCATGTCGTCATGGGCCGTCATCTTTGGCAGCAAGGCGGTGGCTCGGGCGCGGGGATCAGGCAGCGGAACCCGCTGGGCGGAGGCGGTCCGGAGGGCGGCAACCTCCCGTTCTACCTCTCCTTGCCGCGTGGCCATTTGCTCCACGATCTGTTGCTGCCGTATACTGACTTCGGTGAGGTGCTTGAGCAGTTCCTCCATGGCTGGGGAAGAGGCGCCACCTGAAAGAAAAAAAAGGGAAAAAAATGACGTGGGTTAGTGAGCGTCCGGGGGACGGGACCTCTCCGTGGAAAATCTCAACGAAAAAAATTGGTGTTTGTCGGTGATTCTTCCGTGGTTATGCCCGCATTCTCCACCAGTGTGGCGGGAGGAAGAATCACACGACAGAGTGAGTCAATGAATGCCCTGAAGGGTGCGTTTATTGAGAGTGAAGGTCGTGCCAAAGTGCTCCGGTGAGAGTGTCTCGTGCTCCAGGATCCGCGTGTAATCCTCTTCCTCCGTGAGTGCGCGTTGTGTGCCAGTGTGGGGATAGTGCCTCGGGGCTGGCCGGTCATGCGCTGCTTTCTGTGGGGAAATGAGAGGAGGGTTAGCGATCTCATCAGACGAGAAGTCTCTCACCAGTCTGTGCGGGTTGGCAGCTTTTGTAGGTGGCTGATGATTGGTTTCAGGTGTGGCCGGCCAGCCCGTGCGGATGGCGTGCAGGTGTTTCTCCTTCGTTGCCAGGGCGACGCTGATGTGGTCTCGGGACACGTGTCACATCAGATAATTCTATTTGCAAAACAGAGAAGGCTGGTTAATGCAAACTGTTAAGGGTGTTAAGGAATGATACAGACTTGAATCCTGATGACAAAGAAATAAAAGGAGAGACTGAGTACATTTACTTCACATCAATACACTGATAACTAAATCTAAGTCTATTGCAATAACTTGGTAAACAACATTTACAACACTTCATTAAAAATCTGGTTAACTAGTGATTATGTCAAAGAAAATGTATAAGAATCCATGTATTCCATGCAGAGAATTGTTTATGTGAGTGTGTTAAATAAGGCATTAAAAACCCAGAGTATTCCAAGATGTCAGTGAGAAAATTGTACAGACTCATATTCTCCTCTCATGCTTGAAGTTTCTACGACTGTGTCACATTATGGTTGCATGAGATGAGAACACATTTTTTATAATTTCTTGGGTCAAGAAAGAATCAGAGTGTACAATATATTTCCTCCTTCCTTGCAGTGAAACTCTCGCTCTGGTTGGATGCACTTAAAGAAATAGTTTACCCAAAAAATTTTAATTTGCTGAAAATGTACTCATTCTCATGCCATCTAAGATGCAGATGAATTTGTTTCTTCATCGGAACAGATTTGAAGAAATTTTGCATTACATCACCGGATCCTCTGCTGTGCTATTAGAATGAGACATAAAACAGCCAATAAAAGCATCACAGTAATTTACATGTAATTAGCATGATGTTTTGTGAGGCAATAGGCTGCATGTTTGTAATAAAGAAATCCATCATAAAAATATTTTTAACTTAAAAAGTGTCTTCTATCCAAAATGTTGCTTTCTCCGGTGAAGTTGTCCAGTCTGGATGCACAGAACAAGCACTGTTTATGAGGAAACTGTCTAAAACAGTTCTAAACAAATATGAATTTTGGCCAAATATGGACTTTTTCACTGGAGGAACAGCTTAATGATGCATTTGTTTCACAAACACACAGCTTTTAACTTCACAAGATGTTCACTGATGGACTGGAGTAATGTGGATTACTTGTGATGTTTTTATCAGCTGTTTGATTCTGACAGCACCCATTCACTGCAGAGGATTGACTAAGTAATGTATCATTCATTGAATAATATGCCTTTCCTATTTTCATTTTAAAATACTTATATCATTTCAAGTGTTTTCAGTTTTCAGAAGACTCAATTAACTAACAGCTTTGCTTTCTCATTACTAATGTATATCCCCCTTTCTTCCTTGGCCCCAAGATCCTCATTAGCTATGGAAGGTCTGCCGTATCCAGCCTACCTGACTCCGGACCACCTGCTCCGTAGCCTGCTCTCACTGCTCATCTGTGTGTTTCCCACCAAGCCTGTCCTCATCATAGTACGCAGACTCCCCATGACAGACTCTGGCTGACCTCAATTGTCACCACATCACACTGTGCTGAAGAAGCTACTTTGAAACGGTAACCTTCCAAGATACAAGCTGCTCATAATAGTTCATCTAACAACAGTGAAGTGTTTTTAAATTAATTTTTAATGACAGACTTAAACTTGACAAGATAATTACTTGCTTGAAGAGATAATTGAACAGAATTACTTAAAATACACCTACAAAAAGAACAGACTTTCAGTCAGAAAATTGTCTCGAATGGCAGCATTTTCACTTTAAATAAAATCTAAAGTACTAAAATAGGTTATGTTTAATAAACCATCCAAACGAACAGTTTAGAAGAGTGAGTTGGATTATTGTTGGGAGTAAAGCCACAGCTTCATCCTTTGTAGTCTACTATCATTTAAACTCCTTATAAGGTTGCTTCCTTACTTTGAACAGTTTTTTAGCCACTGTAACTGTTGACTAGAGGTCAAGAATTAATTTTCTGTTAAAAAAAAAGCTTTGAGATAAATACTGCTGCAAAATAATGTGATGCAGTGTTTTGAACTTATTTAAATGCACAGGGAGAGAGAAACCGTGAGCACATGTTCAAGTGCAAAAATATGTGTGAACGTGAAAAAAATCTGACGAACACCAGCGGTTCCTCACACGTTTGTGTGTGTGTGTTTGTTAGTGTGCGTCACTGAGAGATCATGCCTTTGGTCTAAAGTTTTAAACAAGCTCTCACTTAGTTGCAGTGGGTGGAAGGTGTTGATTTTATTCCACTACATTAAACTCTATTTTGACAAAGTCAAAGACATCCCAATGATGTATGGATATACTTTAATGAACATGCTCCATTAAGCAAACAAAAAAGAGAAGCTTTGAACAGCAAACATTTAACATTTAACACTTCGCTCATGAATATGTAGAGAAGAAAGAGCAAGATGGAGTGATGAATATCACTAATAATCACCCTTACCAATAAAATAAATATTAAAGTATCATTCATTATAATGTGTCTGTGAGTTATAAAATCTTAATTATTGCAAATGATATGAATTTTTTTTTTTCAATGATCACACAACTAAGAAAATTAACGTACATTTCACTGATGTAAAAAAAATCTCTAATGCAAATAGCAGCTTTTTAGGCTACTGTGCATTCAGGGCCGCTGCTGGCCAAATGGGTGCCCTAAGCAGAATTGTATTGTTGTGCCCCCTCTCCCATATATTATGGATGTAAAAAAACTAAACAAAACAAACAAACAAACATACAAACAAACAAAAAGACACCCACTATAGGGGTCAAAATAGAACTTTAATAAAATATAAAAGAAAATAAATAAATAAATTTTAAATAAATTGTATTGTTTACAAATTACAATTTTAGCTCTAGTCAGTTACCTATGGCTATTAGTTTATTAATACAGTTGTCTGATTGATTTTATAGTCTCAAGCATTCAGAAATTACACAAAAGAAAATTGGTTAATTTCTATCGCAAAAAGGTGGCCAAAAATTAAAGATTAAGTGGATATTTGAATTAGCCTAAATGTTTGGTCAATATTAAAGGACTTGATCGTTCTGTAATGTATTACCAGGCCTTTGGCTTCCTTTACAGGCATTTGTAACAATATATAATGTAAATATTTAAATTGTTTATTTTGTATTATGTATTTTAACAGTGTTTTTCAATGAAACCATATAATTATTAATTAGGCTAACCAATCATTATTGCCTCGTTTTTATATAATGCATTTTAAGTCATTTTAAAGGCTGTTGATGGCTTAGGTCTGTTTTTATAACCACAAAAAGTATTATCTTAATACTTCGTAAACTATTATTTGAAGTAACAAAACCATGGTTAATTTGTGGTTACCATCCATAGGTACAAGAACCATGATTTTTGGTTTTATTTGTAGTAGGGAAAATGGAAAGTAAGAGAGAATATTATATGTGTTGTTGGTGGTTAAATTATTACCGACATTAAAACACGTTATTAACGTCAACAGCCAAAAAAGTTTCACATGATTATGAATGTAGGCTACCTAAAAGTGATGCACGGGCTTAAAACTTTTTTTTTTTTTTTCTTTTCTTGGCGCCGGATTGCTGATGTTTTTTCATGGGCATAGCTGTCCATCAATTATGATCATTTGCTTTCAGCCGCAAACATGAGGTGCGAGCAGTCGCGGATGCGGGAATCCTGGGTCATGTGTGATTAGCCTACTGCCTACTCCGTCTGCGTTCACCGTAAAACACATTTTTTTTTAAAATAATTATAAATATGTTAATGTTTAGATTTGTATTTATGTATATGTTAATTTTAAAACTAACATAGAACGAAAGTGTTTTATTTTTTTGAGCTACTTGGGATGGTGTCCCCAGGGAGTTGGTGCCCTACGCAAACTGCATACTCTGCATACAGGGAGCGGTACTGTGTGCATTGCACTCTCACCTTATTTAAATAAAACCCCTTTTTTGAATCATTTGGATTAGTGTTCTGCTAAAAGATCCAAGTGTGACTCAGACTTGCCCCCTGGTCTCCGGGTGTTTACATTGTACCATGTTTCCTAACAATATTTCCAGAACCATAAAGTCCATAAAGAAATCAGAATCTGTCAGTTAACTTAGTGTTTTACTTTGGTGCTTAGGGCCTCTGGCCAGCCTTCCAGCTTGCCAGGCGCACAGACTGAACGTGTCTCCAGAGAGCAAACGGATCTGCTCATGAGCTAGCAAATAGGTAGGCTAATTCTGATACACGCAATGATTATCCATTATGACATGTATGACATTTTTATATTTATGCCTACACAATAATATTCTTTTACACTGTAATCCTTTAATTTTTAATATTTGGCAGGTTTGTGTGCTGTTGCGTGTCCCTGTGTGTAATAAACAAAGTGAACGCGCGTTGTGGACCCGCCCAGAGGCGCGCACTTTTCACGCACTCTTTAAATAACAAAAAAAATATTGCGCCATTGACTTTAGACCAGGTTTGAGTTGGGCAGGGTTCTTACACCTTTCCCAAATTCAAATTTAAGCACTTTTCAAGCACTTTCAAGGTGCATTTTCAAGATTTTCCAGCACTTTAAACTGTGGTAAATTACATGTTTACACACACACACACACACACACACACACACACACACACACTTGAGTTTTTCACTTTATATCAGATGTTATTGTGCTATTAAAAACCACCAGTCTGGATCGCATATATTGCATAATATAAATAGCCAACATAAAGTATATAAATTATAAAATAAAAAAAATAAAGAAAGAAATAATTTACAGGGTACCACCAGGATTTTTAAAATAAAATGTAAGGCTTTTTAAGACTTGCACAAATCAAATATATACTATATGAGCGGGGAAGGGCAATGTCTATGGTAACATATTAAACCATAAAATGACTGCAAAAAACATGATTTGCAGTTCAAATACAGGTTTTCACAAACAGAGTTTTATAAAGTGACAAACTTAACATTTCAGCCTTTAAAATATTTTAAAGAAATAACTAAAAAGGATGAGTCAGAAGTATAAAGAATAATTTTGTTTTTCAGCGGCTTTGATGGCAGAGGATTAATTTGCGCTTTCAATAAGCCCGCCTGCTGTTTTTGCTCAGAACAAAAAGCTTTCAAAAATAAAAAAAATCAGCCTTCCAAAATCTAAAACATTTAAACAGTAAGATGTCTTGTGTGCTTTAAATTAAAATAATTCTTTACACTTTTGACTCATCCCTTTCCTTTATTTCTTAAAAATAGTTTAAAGGCTAAAACATGAGGTTCTGTCTGTCACTAGGTGGCACTTTTGGAACTGTACTGATACAGCGGTTTCCACGGTAACGGCTGAACACAAAGCAGTGCTGCCTCATAAATGATACTTTCAGACATTATACTGTACATCGATGAGATGAAACGAAAATGCCAAGGCAGTCGGTTCACTTCAGAGATAAATTAATATTAAAAACACCCGCCCTGCATTTTGACTTTGAAATTTTATTTTATTATTTCACTTTAATCGTGACAGTCTTAACATATTTAATTTAACTGAGCATGGGCATTTTTGCTTACCTTTTACACGACTTGAAAGTGCAGACTCTCCCATGAAAAAAAGCAGAATTTACAGGAGACTTTACTAATTTGTATTTGTCGTTTTCAAGCCAACGCTCACTGAAGTGGCAACCTCCCAACGTGTTTTTATCTCCCGCTAGGTTCCATCAGAGGGCGCGCGTCAATACAGTCAGATCACACTACAGCCACACGGACTCGAGCGGAGCTGTAGCTTATTTTATGTAAAAAAAAATATATAATTTAAACACTTTATCCAAAATCCAAGCACTTTTCAAACCTTGAAAACACTATGTTAAAATTCAAGCATTTTCAAAGATTTCAAGCACCCGTACGAACCCTGTCTATGGCGCAGTCTATTTTCAGTTCCTCAAAATAGCAACGCGCCAGCGATGCACCTGAACACACAAATGGCCGCAAATGCATTTACTATTTAAACAACGTGGCGCAGGACAGGAAAATGAGAACTGCGTCAGGCTGAAACTAGCAAAAACACTTGTGCCGGGTGTATGATAGGGCCCCAAGAGTGCAAATAAGATTTTAAGTTTTAAGTACCTTTCAGGCTCGCGTGAGGTTTCCACAAGAAAACAAAGTCTACTTGAACAAACACTTCACTACATTTAAAGTTTAGAAAACAATATACATACAGACCGTTACAGTTTGAACTGAGGTACATTCACGGTACTCTGGTTCTGTCTTACCGTTATTTATTTTAATTTCAAAGATTTTTTTTTTTATTATCATCTGTGTCTTTTTTCGAATTATGATGGACCCCTCTGTAGGTTGTTGTGTATGAAGTGTCCTCAGTGCAGAGTTAAACAAGATGGCCTTGTAGGATATACAGGAAATATTTGATATTTATTTGAGATTTTTTTTGAATATTTGATAAACTTTTGAATGCTTGAGGTTTTACTTACTAGTCAGATGGTTCATAGCGCCTTGGAGATGTTCTTCGACAGGAGATCTGCTCCAGCTCTGCAGCATGACCATCAGCATAGAAGAATATAGGAACAATATTTCACATAGCCAACAATATGCAGTATACAATGTCAGGTTTATTAGAAATAAACAAACTACAGCAAAGGTGAAATGCAGAAAAGAGAAATAATAATAATAATAATATACAAAAAACAACAACAAAAAAAAAAAAACGGTAACACTTTATTTTAGGGTCTCTTAACTAGTTTCTTATTAGCATGCATATTACTAGAATATTAGCCATTTATTAGTACTAATTAAATGCAAATTAATGCCTTATTCTACATGACCTTATTCTAAATCCCTAATCCTACCCAATACCTAAACTTAACAACTACCTTACTAACTAGTAATAAGCCGCAAATTAGTACTTTATTGAGGGAAAAGTCATAGTTAATAGTGAATAAATGTTCCCTATTCTAAAGTGTTACCAAAAAAAACATACAAAAAAATCTTAAGATACCAGAATTCACATTTTTAGGTTTTACAGATGCATGATGATATAGTTGAAATATATTGTGAAAAATGCATAAAGTTATTTAAAGATTTCTCAGATCACCTGTTTCCTGCATCTGTCAGCAGCTCCCATTACAAATTTTCTTGTAACTTCACTTTTTTTTTTTCCTGACGCTCCTGAAATCACAGTACAATTTATCAATATTTGTTTGCATTGAAAGTTCAAAACGAGTTTGAAATAGTTTCAGCCCATTAGTTCATGTAAGTGACGTCACCGATTGACCCCACAGTGCAGACTTTTAGGTTCAATTAATTAGCTTATAGTTACTTCCATTTACACAACGGAGTTTTAGTGCCATGTTTAAAAAAATAAATAAAAAAATAAAAAATTCTAAGATTACGAGAATGAAGTCGAAATGTTTCGAGAATAAAGTCGAAATGTTTCGATGCAAATGGCCCGCATTGAGAGCACCGGGAGAAGTTGCCAGGCCACCGGAATTGATTTGAATATTGTTGCGTCCGAGCGGCCGCATACTGGGATGTCAATTTTAAGGACTTGCGGAAACAGTTTAATATCAAGAATATTATATTTATTAACAGACTGAACAGGAACAACTGTTCATCTTAACATCAGCTCACACACTTAATTGAAATTCCTTTGGGGGGCGCTATAGCTCTCTTATTTAACCCTTTTTTAATACATTACAAATATATGTGGGATTATTAGCAGAAATCATACCATGTGTCATACTCGCGGGGACAGTATGCTTGGAAATAATATTTCATGTCTTCCATTGCATTCGTTATTTGTAGTGTGCCATTTGGCCCCAAACATGCCAACTGAACAGCAGTACTCAATGTACATACTGTACACACACAGTAGGATTATAGAACTTGTCCTGAACATGTATGTCAAGCTCTGTGTGTGTGTGAGAAAGAGAGAGAGAGAAAGAGAGAAAACACATTTCAGCTTTTGAATTTTCTTTTTTCTGTTGTGTTGTTGCACATCTTGATGCCTTGATGACATGGGTAGGGGGCTCCCATATAAAGCACTGAGGCTTCCCCAAATTCATATTCAGATGCAGTGTGTTTTCCATGGTGGGTTTGAACAAAACCAAAACTAGAAACAGTTTGGCTCTGGATGGAACGCTATTATCATGACAGTGCTTTACTGGTTGAAACCTTTGATTCTGCCCAAAGCATGGCGTCAGGGTGGGCCAGGGCTGCAACTGGAAGAACCCACAATGGTTCAGACAAGGCGTGATGATGGGTATGGTCTACAGAAGGAAGGTTGTCTCGACAGATGCTTCCAACACAGGTTGGGGAGCTCTGTGCGAGGGCAATCCGACCTTTGGCTCCTGGTCGATAGCAGAAGGTCGGCTACACATCAACTGCCTCGAAATGATTGCAGTATGTCGAGCACTTCAAACCTTCCTGCCGGACCTGAAGGGACACCACGTGCTAGTCTGCTCAGAGAGCATGAGGGTGGTGGCCTATATAAATTGCCAAGGCGGGCTCAACTTGAAACGCCTTTTCGAGATTGTAAGGCGCCTCTTGGAGTGGACAAATCTCAACCTACGTTCATTAAGGGCAGCACGTGCCTGGCATGCTGAACCTGGGAGCAGACATGCTATCTCGGAGCAACGTCCCCTCAGACGAGTGGATGCTCCACCTGCAAACGGTTCAGAAAATCTGGGAGATCTTTGGCAAGGCAGAGGTTGACCTCTTTGCCTCAAAAGACAACTCTCACTGCCGAACTTATTTTTCGAAGAGCAAGGATGCGTTGGCCCACGAATGGCCCAACCTCCTCTTATATGCTTTCCCCCCGATCGCTCTGATCCCCCAGGAAATCAGATGAGCCAGGAAACACAGACACAGAGTACTATTAGTGGCCCCGCTCTGGAGAAACCATCACTGGATCTCAGAGCTGTCTCAGCTGCTTATAGCAGCCCCATGGCCCGTTCCCCTGAGGCGGGATCTCCTCTCTCAGGCGAACAAAATGATTTGGCACCCTCAGCCCAAATTGTGGGCTCTACATGTGTGGGCTCTCGACGGGAATTGGTAGATCTCCCCGAGAATGTCCTAAATACGATATCACAGGCTAGAGCTTTGTCCACGAGACGCCTCTACGCCCTTAAGTGGTTGGTCTTTTCCGCCTGGTGTACCACCCGTGGCGAGGACCCCGTATCATGCGACATATCGGCGATACTGTCCTACTTGCAGGAGCTGTTGGATAAGGGCCATTCCCCCTCCACGCTCAAGGTGTATGTGGCAGCTATAGCAGCTTCTCACGCTCCTATAGCCGGACAGTCGGTGGGCCGAAACAACCTAATTGTTTGTTTCCTGAGAGGATCCAGGAGGCTACATCCGCCCCGACCTCTCATGGTCCCTACATGGGATCTGTCCACAGTCCTGAGAGCCCTCAAGGGCTCCCCCTTTGAGCCACTTCAGTCTGCAACCTTAAAAGCACTTTCGCTGAAGACCGCGCTGCTACTAGCACTAGCATCGGTTAAGCGAGTGGGCGACTTGCAGGCTCTTTCGATAAACCCTGCATGTCTTGAGTTTGGGCCTAACGACTCCAAGGTCGTCCTAAAGCCAAGACAAGGGTATGTCCCTAAGGTGCTCTACACCCCGTTTAGAGCTCAGGTTATTACTCTCTCTGCACTCCCTCCTTCTGAGGAGGACCAGGAGTTTAACCTTCTCTGCCCAGTCAGGCTGAGGCTGTACATTAGACCCTTTCCCCATTAGCGTCTAGTGACGCAGTACTCGTTCCCATATCTCAGGGAACCGAGGTTACGTAAGTAACCGAGTATGTTATGCATTTTAAAAATATATTTTCAAAATACATTTCAATATATTTAACAGTGGTTCACATATATGTGAATATATTACCTTTCTGTTTGGGAAAACATTGGGATTTTACTCAAAAATATTTGAAATGGATTTTAAATATGGGTCAATATCGGCCATACTTATGTGGCCCACATATCTATATTTGACATCTGGGCCAAATACTACGTTTGACATCTGGCCCATGTCTTGTGTGCCGTCTTAAATGCGGTACCATCTCTGCCAAACGCGGGCCATGTTTGGCCCACATGCTGTATGCCAGTGCCAGATGAATGCCAGCTGTGCCAGATGCATGCCAAATCTGGGCCAAATTTGTTTGCTGACTGGGTAAGAAGTTTCTTTTAAACTTTTGAAGGTTAGTGGGAATAAAATACATAAGCAGAAATCACTCAGAAATTTTAAAGTTTTAGGGTCTTCCATAATGTAAAATAAAACAATGAAAAGTATACGAATGCATTATAATATATTCACATTGAAATGTTTTTCAGTGTAATGTCAAGTGATAAACAACAAGGACATTTTCGTTTGCCCTTTTGTAAAGGACAAAATACAAACAAAATAAAAGTTTGATCAGCATTGTTAACTTTTATGCATCTGTATGACAGGTCATTTCTCACAGAGAGCTGAGCAAATAGATAGGCGCAAACCTGCAAAATGATCACAATAATGGAAAACGGTGAGTACACTCCTGCCTAGAGCAAAAAGGCCTTAATGTTTCCACGCATATTTGTTTATGCATGCATGTGCATGCGTATATCTTCGTGAATGTCAAAGTTGTTTTCTTTATGCCGCGTCCAGCTGGCTGGGATCTAGCAATAGTCTTTTAATTCCATTAGTGAAGGAAGGGTAAAATGCACACAGAGAAAGAGGCCCTCCATCAATGTGTCATATCTGTCATATTAACAACCATTGGCTCCCTACATACTCAATAGGACTCCAACTGTCTTCAAGAGCATTGATTTAGACATTGGAACCCACTCACTCAAGATAACAGTTAGTCCTCGCCTTTAAATTTGCTGTTAGATCACATCTTATATTACAACACTTACTGAATTACATTCTTGATATATATTGTAATATTGGCGGAGATGCAAATGTACTACACTAGTAATTCATCAGGCGCGTAGTAAAATGGCAGCGCTAATGATAGGGTTTATGCAGTATTTGCAGCTTTTAGTTTCCATTATAACAGAACATTTCAATGCGTAAAAGGTACTTGATGCAGTCAATATGGTGTTTATATCTACAGCTGTGGAACAGGACATAATGCACCTGCACCCATCAGTGTGGTAGTTAACACCATTACAGGCTCTCAACGTGTTTCAAGTAATGTATTGAAACAGAGGCTGGTGTATAATGCATAAGTTTTGGAGCTTCTAGAAAACACAGTGTGTATCCACCCTACTGTATACGGCCTCGCTGGGAGATTTTGGCATGGTGGTTTTTGCGGGTTGAGGAATTATAATTGGTAGGGGAAGCAGGATGAGGCTAATGCAGGCGTTTCTCATCCTGTGCCCCTCTACTAAGGGTCATGGTCTCAGTGGGGGTTATCCCACCCTCCTCCGGGCTGGAATGTCAACATCTCCTCCTGCAGAGCAAGTGAGAGATAGATAGAAGGGGACAGAAAGAGGATGAATGAGAGGAGAGAATGTCAGCCCCTTACTGCTTTCCATTAGATTGAATAGAGAGGTAGGAGGGACCTTTAGTCTTTGTCATGAGCAGGTGAAATCTGTCTACACTGGCCGAGGCCGCCACATTCACTCAAGTCTCAAGTGAGATTGAACACAAATAAGTGCACAGATTAGCACAAAATTTTGGTTAAAACAGTCTATATATATACTCCCCTTTAAAAGTCTGAGTCGGTATTTTTGGTAAAACTTTAAACACTTAAAGTCTTCATGCATAATGCATTATAAAGGGTTATTAAAGGGTATAATGCATTATAATTAGTCATAATGTGCATTGTAATACATTATATCATGTCGTAAATAATTATAACATTGAACTCATTAGTGTTATAATGTATTAACTGTGGTTACAATCATTCATGAGAATGTACAATGCATTATAAGGTGCATTACAAGGCATAATTAATGTATTAAAACTATAAAGCATTATACATAAAGTGTTACTGATTTCTTAATGCTCTTATGTTTCTTTTGCTCACCCAGGCTGCATTAATTTAATCAAAAATACAGTAGAATAGCAGTACTGTGATATTTAGGGTTTACTAATTTAACACATTTTAAAATGTCATTTATTTAGATGATTTTCAGTAGCCATCAGCTCAGTAGCAAGTTTTCAGTATCAAATAAATTTGCTCAAATAAAATTCTTCTTATTACAGTTTTTTTTCCAGTATTATTTGATGAATAGAAAATCCAAACAAACAGCGTGTATTTGTAACAAATCATTTCGGCTGTATGTATATAATACACAACATTTTGAATGTATTGTATATAAAGTGCCCTCCACTAAATTGGCACCCTTGGTAAATATGAGCAGAGCAAAGGCAGCTGTGAAAATAAATCTGCATTGTGTATCCTTCTGATCTGTCATTCAAAAAATTAACAAAATTCTAACCTATCATTGAAGTAAAACAATTGAAAGTGGGGATAAAATCTCATGATGAAATAAATGTTTTTAATAAATGTTTTTCTCCAATCCATGTTGGCCACAATTATTGGCACCCCTAGAAATATCTCTGAAGTATATTCCCATTCATATTTACATTTTTTAGCACACCAGGGTGACTAGGAGCATGAACTTGTCCAGCCATGACTTCCTGTTCCACAGGAATATAAATATGAGGAACACAAAGGCCAAATTCCCTTAATCATCCATCACAAGGAGTAAAATATAGTTCTGATGTGCAGAACAAGATTGTTGAGCTTCACAAAATAGAAAGGGGCAGTAAGAAAAGAGCTAAAGCATAGAAAATCCCCATTTCCACCATCAGGGCAATAATTAAGAGGTTCCAATCAATTAAGGATGTTACAAATCTGCCTGGAAGAGGATGTGTGTCTATATCGTCCTAATGCACGGTGAGGAGGAGAGTTTGAGTGGCCAAAGACTCTCCAAGCATCACAGCTGGAGAACTGCAGAGAAAAAATCTTTAAAAAAATCTATCACTCACTCACTCAGTCAATCAGTCAGTCAGTCAGTCAGTCACTCAATTAAATTAAATTAAATTAATATTGCTTTATTGGCATGACATACTTGGATACATATTGCCAAAGCATTGTACATAACAGAATAAAAACAAATATACATCCATAAATAAACAAAACAAAATACATCCATATATATTTATATAAACATTAATGGTACTACTAATGCAGATGTGTTCACTCTTTACTTCTTAGTTTATGGCATTTATAAATATGTTGTGCTACCAAAGAGGAAGCAGGTCCTTCACCAAGTAATATTCCTAGTTTGTCATTTTCATGGAGTGACTGGAACTCAGGAATAATCTGCTGTATTTGACTGTACAGTGCGTCTCTTAAGGACGTGTATTGAGTCACTCGTAGGACTGAGTGACTCACTCAGTCACTCACTCACTCAGTCACTCACTCACTCAGTCAGTCACTCACTCACTCACTCACTCACTCACTCACTCAGTCACCACTCACTCAGTCAGTCAGTCAGTCAGTCAGTCAGTCAGTCACTCAGTCACTCACTCACTCACTCACTCACTCACTCACTCACTCAGTCACTCAGTCAGTCAGTCAGTCACCACCACCACCACCAGTCAGTCAGTCAGTCACTCAGTCACTCACTCACTCACTCACTCACTCACTCACTCACTCACTCACTCACTCACTCACTCAGTCAGTCAGTCACTCACTCACTCACTCACTCACTCAGTCAGTCAGTCAGTCAGTCAGTCACTCACTCACTCACTCAGTCAGTCAGTCACTCACTCACTCACTCACTCACTCACTCAGTCAGTCAGTCACTCACTCACTCACTCAGTCAGTCAGTCAGTCAGTCAGTCAGTCAGTCACTCACTCGCTCACTCATTCAGCCACTCAGTCACTCACTCACTCACTCACTCACTCACTCAGTCAGTCAGACACTCACTCACTCAGTCAGTCAGTCACTCACTCACTCACTCACTCACTCACTCAGCCACTCAGTCAGTCAGTCAGTCAGTCACTCACTCACCACTCACTCACTCACTCAGTCAGTCACTCACTCAGTCAGTCAGTCACTCACTCACTCACTCACTCAGTCAGTCAGTCAGTCAGTCACTCACTCACTCACCACCACTCAGCCACTCAGTCAGTCACTCACTCACTCACTCAGTCAGTCAGTCAGTCAGTCAGTCACTCACTCAGTCAGTCAGTCACTCACTCACTCACTCAGTCAGTCACTCACTCACTCACTCACTCAGCCACTCAGCCACTCAGTCAGTCACTCACTCACTCAGTCACTCAATTCAATTCAAGGGGTGCTTTATTGGCATGACAAAAACTATACATTTGTATTGCCAAAGCAATTGCAGCTGGGCTGCTTACAAATAGTGCATATATGTATTAACAAAGAAAAAAAAGAATAATAGTAATAATATATAAAATGTATTAAGCATGTAATGCAAAATTAATTTCTAATGTATGCAAGTATATAAACTAGAAAAAATAAATAAATAAATAAGATCAGGGATTAGACAAATTTACAGAAGCAAAATGTACATCTAAGTAATATAGCAGAGTAATGTGGTTTAATATAATCTAGATGTACTGGAAACATCAGATCAGGGCAGATTGAGGGTTTTCTCTTCTGTGGTGACAGGCAGACACATATTGAGCAGCAAACACACAGCAGTTCTTGTGTTCTCCTAACAGATACGGCAGTTTCTCCTGGTCTGAAGTTTTAAATGTCGGATGGATCTGCTGTATTTTATCATAGAACACTGTCCGTATGTCCGTGTATTTGGAGCATTCTGTTAGGAAGTGCAGCTCTGTTTCCATCTGATTTAGATCACAGTGTGAACACAATCTCTGCTCCGGGGGCAGCCATGTTTTTCTGTGTCTGCCCGTCTCTATCATCAGCTTGTGTCCGCTGAGTCTGTATCTGGTCAACGTGCCTCTGAGTTTCTGATCTGACACTGTGTACAGATACTCTGCCATACTGTACTCTCTCTTTAGGGCCGAATAGCATTGCATCTTACTCTGTTGTTGTGTTTGTGTTTGCCAATGAGTGATGTAACTCTGTTTGATTTGTGCAGTAATCTGATTGATTTTGATGATGTGATTCAGAGCATCAGTAGATGTTAGTGAAGCATCAGGACTGAAGCTCTGGATCAGCTGAGGGAAGGGGTTGCTTTTTTTTGCTCGTCTCTTGGTATTGCAGGGCTTTATAATGATATGATTGGGGGTCACTGAGTTTCAGATGTTTCCAGAATTTAATTGCCCTTTTTTGTGTCTTTATGATTAGAGGATATTTGCCTAATTCTGCCCTGCATGCGTTATTTGTTGTGTGCCGGTGCACGTGTAATATAGTTTTACAGAGTTCTGCATGCAGGGTCTCAATTGGATGTTTTTCCCATTTGGTGAGATCTTGATTTGGATTGGTCAGTGGACCCCACACCTCACTGCCATAGAGGGCAATGGGCTCAATTACTGATTCTAATATTTTCAGCCAAATTCTAATAGGGATTTCTATAGGACATTGCCGTTTTATGGCGTAGAAGGCCCTGCGTGCTTTATCTCTCAGTTCTGTCACAGCATGGTTAAAGTTTCCAGTGGATGTGATTTTCAAACCCAGGTAGTTGTAGTGTGATGTGTGTGTTATCTGGTTAGTGCCTAATGTAAATGTGTGTTGTGTTCCCTGGGATCTGGATCTTTTCTGAAATATCATAATTTTGGTTTTATTCAGGTTGACTGTCAGGGCCCAGGTCTGGCAATATTGCTCTAGCAGGTCCAGGTTCTGCTGTAAACCGTGTTGAGTGGGAGACAGCAGAACCAGATCATCTGCATACAGCAGGCATCTGATCTGTGAGTCGTGTAGAGCGAGGCCAGGGGTTGCAGATCGCTCCAGACTGAGCGCCAGTTCATTGATGTAAATGTTAAATAATGTTGGGCTTAAGCAGCAGCCCTGTCTCACTCCACTCTCCTGGGAAAGATACCCCGTACGTTTGGTGCTGATTTTTACGCCACATTTACTTTCAGTGTACATTGATTTAATAAGGTCATAGGTTTTACCTCCTATGCCACTTTCAATAGTTTTATAAAATAGTCCTTGGTGCCAAATTGAGTCAAAAGCTTTTTTGAAGTCGATAAAGCATGCATATATTTTACCTTTATCTTGGTTAACATGTTTTTCAATTAGAGTATGTAATGTATAGATGTGATCAGATGTACGGTAATTTGGTAAAAATCCGATTTGACTTCTGCTCAGTACATTGTGTGTGATGATGAAGTCTAATAGTCGAGCGTTTATTATGCTACAGAATAACTTTCCCAGGTTGCTGCTCACACAGATGCCTCTGTAGTTGTTAGGATCAAATTTATCTCCGTTTTTAAAGATTGGTGTTATCAAGCCTTGACTCCAGACGTCAGGGAAGTAACCTACACTCAGAACCACATTGAATAGTTTTAGAATGGCCAATTGGAATTTACTGCTTGTGTGTTTTATCATTTCATTTAATATTCCATCAGGTCCAGATGCTTTTTTGTGTTGGAGGTTTTTAATTTTTTTTTTAAGTTCTTTATCAGTTATTGGGAAATCTAATGGGTTTTGGTTATCTTTGATTGTTAATTCTAGTTTTTCCAATTGGTTGATTGTTTGAATTTGCTTACAGTTTGTGTCTGTTTGTACTTTATTAAACAATGTTTGGAAATGACTTTCCCATATTTCTCCATTTTGGATTGCCAATTCTTCATGATCAGTTTTTTTTAGATTGTTCCAATTTTCCCAGAATTGGTTTGTGTTCACTGACTTCTCGATTATTGTCAGTTGTTTTTGGGTGTATTGTGCTTTTTTGGTTCTGAGTGTATGCTTGTATTGTTTTAGTGTTTCACTGTAGAGAAGGCGGATTTCTACATCATTTGGATCTTTGTGTTTCTGATTTGACAATGTTCTCAGTTTTTTGCGAATAGTTTGGTAGTCCTGATCAAACCAATTTTTGTCATTTTTGGGTATTTGATTTTTTCCATTTTTTGTTTTCAATTTGGATTGTTTTGCTGATTTTTAAAATATGTAATTTATATCTCTGACTGCAAGATTGACCCCTTCATTAGTGTGAGTATAGGTGTTATTTAGAAAGTTATCTATCAGCGCTTGTATTTTTTGGCTGCTAAGTGCTTTCTGATATTCTTCAGCGCTGTTTTCAGCCCATCTGTATGGTTTTCTGATGTTGTACAGCTTACTGGGCTTTGTGTTAATTATATTTTCTGTCTTTTTGAGATACACAGTGATTTGACTGTGATCAGACAGAGGGGTTAGTTCTCTAACAGTGAATGATCTGAGAGATGAAGGATCTATGTCTGTTATCATATAATCAACTGTGCTATTCCCAAGATGTGAGCAAAATGTGAATCTCCCTAAAGTGTCTCCTCGTAACCTACCATTGATGATATTCAGACCCAGGCTTCGACAGAGCTGCAGGAGGACTTTTCCATTCTTATATACTATATGATCATGGTTATTTCTGTGGATATGGGAGAATGTGTTATTAATTGCAGTCAGTTTGTTGTTGATATATTTGCTCCCTTGTGCGTCGGTGAAGTCGGGCTGTAGTCCTGTTCTTGCGTTCAAGTCCCCGCAGATGAGCACGTTTCCCTGGGCCTGGAAGTGGCTTGTCTCCTCTAAAGTGGAGAACATGTCTTCGCTGTAGTAGGGGGACTCTTGGACTCTGCTCCAAGTCGTTGTTGTCTTTTAGCTGGGATATTATTAATTCTTTTAGTTCCACCACATCTATTTCCAGGAGTGAAAATGTATCTTTCATTTTTGATATGGGAGATTGAATTAAGGATGTTGCAGTTGTTTTCTTCTTTTGGATGTCTTTTACAGGAGAAGAGGTTGTATTTATATCTGTATGATCTTGTATGAGACTTGTATTAAGACGTACCTGCTGTTTAATTTGTATAAAGTCAGCTGTAAATGCTTGGAGGGCAGGCTCCGAGCCTTGGATCATGACAGTGCCGTTGTGGTATAAGTTCAAAGATATAATTCTTGATTCCTCATTTCCTTTAGCATCTTCAAATATCAGGATCTGTCTGCCTTTGCAGATGCCTCTTTTTGTGGTGAAGGTAAAGTGTTGGCAGAAAGCAGTATGCCATAAGGAGCTGTTTTCAGTGTAGAAGAGCAGGTTGGTCATTGAACTGCGGTCATAGTCAGCAAACAGTGTTTCAGGATGGTCCTTGATCTGTTTCTGCCTGTGGAGCTGTTTAGAATGTTCAGAGCTCCTCTGAGGGTACACAAAGGGGCGGGGCTTGCATGCTGCAGTGGCCATCGCTGGTTTTAGAATGTAAACGAATAACTGAAAAAAAACTTTGTTTGTTTTTGAGAGTTCTTCTGTGAACTATATACAAATATTGATCAAAATGTCCACAATATTAAAATATTGGTCAAAATCTATGCATAAACAGTAAAACAAGACCAAAATGACCATCCTCATTGAGACTGTCGTATAAAAAACATCAAAAATATTCCTCCTGAAGTGAATATTGCTTTTCAAAAAAAAATACTCCTCCTGAAGTAGCTTAAATATTGTTTCAAAAGTTCCTTCCTTACTTTCTGGGGCTCTTCCTTATTCCTTATTCTTCCTCTTCCTTATTCATTGCTGTTTGATATCCTCCTTAGTTTCTGTGAGGTTTTAGTCTGTGGATAACTTCATACAGGCCTTGGTCTGGAAGGGTCTCAGTTTGAGAGGTCTTCTCTCTGTGACAGTTGTGTGGCCCTTTGGGTTGCTCTCAGTGAGTTGTCTTCTGCTATTTTTCTTGGTTGATTTAAACTCCTCTTGTGGGTAATATAAGTTGTAGGAAGTCTTTTTTTTTTAATTTGTCAGAACTGAATTTTATTATTTTAAAACAACATAAAAAGTAAAATAATCAGGAGCTCATTTTGTTGCTGCTGCTGCTCAACGGAACTCTCTCTCAATTAAATTAAATTCAATTCAGCTTTATTAGCATGACTGTGTAGCACATATTAACGGCGGCGTGCTTTTCCCCACTGACGGTGGGCTAGGGGGAGCCGCGGGCGGCGGCAGGAATTCGTGGGTCGCGGATGGCGGCTGGTGAGGAGAAGTCGGGGATGATGACTGACGAGGGAGAGCCGCGGCTGACGAGTTGGTTCCGGCTCGGGCCCGGATGCTTCCCAGACACCGAAGAATAGCCTCTCTCCAACACAATCCCGTGGTGTCTGGGAGGTCCACGGGACGGTGGAAAGTGGCCCCGAGCTGGGACATCTCTATGACGGTGGCGTCATGCAATGTCGTAGCCACGGCGAGCTCACAGAACTCCCAGGTGTAGGTGTAGAACGGAAGATTCCGGAGGGTTAGGGCCGCCACGCTTTCCACGAATTCCATCTTGTTTTTGGGTCCGTTCTTCTGTTACGGGCGTGTGGTTGTGGCGCGAGCAAAATTAACATAAATAAAAGACGGGAGAATGAAACGGCTTCAACGCACTTTTCCCACTTTATTAACTCAAGAACGGACAAACACAAAGGGAGAACTGAGGACTTTTAAAGGAGAGAGAACAAAAGAGCAAACAACGTAATTAAACTCAGGTGGGGATAATGACATAATTAACTAATGAGGACAGGAACTAAACCAAATAAGGACAACGGGGACTTCCGACAGGCAGACACGTAACAGCACAATGTTGCCAAAGCATTAATATATACAGTGGGTACGGAAAGTATTCAGACCCCCTTAACTTTTTCACTCTTTGTTATATTGCAGCCATTTGCTAAAATCATTTAAGTTCATTTTTTTCCTCATTAATGTACACACAGCACCCCATATTGACAGAAAAACACAGAATTGTTGACATTTTTGCAGATTTATTCAAAAAGAAAAACTGAAATATCACATGGTTCTAAGTATTCAGACCCTTTGCTCAGTATTTAGTAGAAGCACCCTTTTGATCTAATATAGCCATGAGTCTTTTTGGGAAAGATGCAACAAGTTTTTCATACCTGGATTTTGGGATCCTCTGCCATTCCTCCTTGCAGATCCTCTCCAGTTCTGTCAGGTTGGATGGTAAACGTTGGTGGACAGCCATTTTTAGGTCTCTCCAGAGATGCTCAATTGGGTTTAAGTCAGGGCTCTGGCTGGGCCATTCAAGAACAGTCACGGAGTTGTTGTGAAGCCACTCCTTCGTTATTTTAGCTGTGTGCTTAGGGTCATTGTCTTGTTGGAAGGTAAACCTTCGGCCCAGTCTGAGGTCCTGAGCACTCTGGAGAAGGTTTTCGTCCAGGATATCCCTGTATTTGGCCGCATTCATCTTTCCCTCGATTGCAACCAGTCGTTCTGTCCCTGCAGCTGAAAAACACCCCCACAGCATGATGCTACCACCACCATGCTTCACTGTTGGGACTGTATTGGACAGGTGATGAGCAGTGCCTGGTTTTCTCCATACATACCGCTTAGAATTAAGGCCAAAAAGTTCTATCTTGGTCTCATCACACCAGAGAATCTTATTTCTCACCATCTTGGAGTCCTTCAGGTGTTTTTTAGCAAACTCCATGCTTTCATGTGTCTTGCACTGAGGAGAGGCTTCCGTCGGGCCACTCTGCCATGAAGCCCCGACTGGTGGAGGGCTGCAGTGATGGTTGACTTTCTACAACTTTCTCCCATCTCCCGACTGCATCTCTGGAGCTCAGCCACAGTGATCTTTGGGTTCTTCTTTACATCTCTCACCAAGGATCTTCTCCCCCGATAGCTCAGTTTGGCCAGATGGCCAGCTCTAGGAAGGGTTCTGGTCGTCCCAAACGTCTTCCATTTAAGGATTATGGAGGCTACTGTGCTCTTAGGAACCTTAAGTGCAGCAGAATTTTTTTTGTAACCTTGGCCAGATCTGCGCTTTGCCACAATTCTGTCTCTGAGCTCTTCAGGCAGTTCCTTTGACCTCATGATTCTCATTTGCTCTGACATGCACTGTGAGCTGTAAGGTCTTATATAGACAGGTGTGTGGCTTTCCTAATCAAGTCCAATCAGTATAATCAAACACAGCTGGACTCAAATGAAGGTGTAGAACCATCTCAAGGATGATCAGAAGAAATGGACAGCACCTGAGTTAAATATATGAGTGTCACAGCAAAGGGTCTGAATACTTAGGACCATGTGATATTTCAGTTTTTCTTTTTTAATAAATCTGCAAAAATGTCAACAATTCTGTTTTTCTGTCGATATGGGGTGCTGTGTGTACATTAATGAGGAAAAAAAATGAACTTAAATGATTTTAGCAAATGGCTGCAATATAACAAAGAGTGAAAAATTTAAGGGAAATTACTTTCCGTACCCACTGTACCTGTGTGCCATTGTCTGACCCTAGCCTGTTTTGACCACATCTTTTAATAAGTGTATTTTAGTAATCTTTTAGTGATCGTCTTTTAGTAATCTATCTATCTGTCTGTCTGTCTATATCTTACACACACACACACACACACAATACTTTATTAAATATATTTCATAAATCCATTTATAATTAACATTATTTCCTACTTTTCACAAAGATTAATGCATTGCATTTTGGGATTGCCTTGTTTTCCAAAGAATATTTTTCTGCTGCCTTAGATTTTGGCCAAAACAGGGTGTCTGAGGATATATTTGGAGCATTATTTTTGTCATGGCAGTGCATATGATGCCTATAAATGCTGCTCATTAGCAGTTCTGGAACATAAGTATGTGTGAAAATATCTTTGATCTTCAGCAGCTCCATGCTTTGGGAGCATCACATAATTTTAATGAAGTACCCTTAAAATGGCGACAAACCTTCTAAGCCATAACTCTAAAATCAGGCTGAATCTGGTTCCATTTTACTATTGGTAAAAACAAGGTTTTGATGATGTATTATATCTATTCATAAAATGCACTGAGGATGAAAAATAATTGTTTCATTTCTTTTCTAATGATGAGATTGATTACCAAGCTGCTGTTTGTTGGAGAATTTCAGCTTGACCTTTAAGTTTCCCTGCAACAGAATATTAGCATTAGATTAAGGACAGAAATGCTGTTTGAATCCAGATGAGTGAGAGATTAACGGTGCAATGCCAAGGGCAGTGCAATGTGGGACATGAAATCTACTACAAATGCAAAAGAAGGATAGAGAGGATAGAGAAACAAATCCACAATATAAAACAGAGAAAGAGCTGCTCTTACATGCCTACAACAGAAAAATCACCAGCACACTCCTCCGTATTCCACATGCCCTGTCAACAAGAGGCAATACAATTTGTCATATCCAATGTGTTTGCTGCAGGCCAAACACATCATTGTTGTTATTATTTAATCACATGTGGAGAGCTTGATGGGAAACTGAAAGAAAAAGGATGTCAGGAAGGAGAAACCAGAGGGGCAGCTTGAGTCTTTTTCCGCTTTCTCCCTCCTATTATTTCAGTTCTGACAAACCCAGTGTCTGGAGGGTTTGAACCGCAACTAAGAAGGTTGCTTGGATTTATTTAGATAATAGTATCTTCACCAAAGTAGCATATGAGATAGCTATAATAACTCAAAGATTAAATATTTTGGATCAGTGAGGGCTATTATGAGTTAGTGGTTGAATATACATTACATATACATTTAAACTGCAATTGCTCAATATTTGGACATGCAGTCTTATGTGGGTTTTTAAGCCTGATGAATGTTCACTCCTGACATGGTCGCTGGAGCCTCTAGCATCAGCACTGATTCAGCCTGCCTCAATTTGTAAGAAAAAGAGACAGAAGAGAAAAATGTCATTATACAAACATAAAACACAGCACACAGTCATTCATATGACATTTCTAGGCATAACAAACAAAAAGAGGATAGTTATATGATGGATCTCACTTCTCAGCACACTCTCAAATGCAGTTGAGACTGCTACCTTTGATTTAAAAACAAAACGAAACAAAATAATTCACAGGATTTATTGTTTATTCTTTAAATGCAGGTAACATATTTATACTTTGACTTACAATAGCATTTCTGACTTGACTAAACAACTTAAAGGGGCATAAGCGACTGGTTTTCCAATACAACCATTATAAAATGGCACATTGAGGGAAATAATAACATTATTGTTCAGTGATGAACTGTAACATCTTTTAAATTGAACATCTACACATTTCACCATTTAATAACTATGAAGACAGGCTTTAGAAAGACAATTTGTATTCAGGCACTGATTTGAAAGTTTGCAGTTCAAATGTTTTTAGAATCATTGTACACATTTAATCTTCAAAAGACAATAAAAATGACTCAAAATGAGGCTTTTTTTTTTTTGGTCTTATTTTGAAAGGTGTTGACATGCGTAGACCTGTTCTGCTTAGATTTAAAATCCATATTTTATCTGGTTAGCATATACAAGGCTTTGAGAGTTGGATAGAGGCACTGACTACCAAAATTCTAGTGGAAGACCACCGTCTTCCAATCTTGCTATTCCACAAAAGGATCAGGTAAAAGAATGTAAACATTGTTATAATTCAGAACCATCCTTGAAGTGGCAACCTCACTGAACTGTAGGAACAAAATCCTCATATAAAGCCCCTGACTTATTTCAAGATCCTCAGAACTCTTTGAGTTCATTAGTATTAGCAGGATCATTCCATGCATCATCTTGTAGTCTAGCTGTCAATCATACCCTGTATACTTTGTTCCTTGGAGAAATGTTGCTACTGAATCAAAGAGCAAAAGGAGAAATAACTCTTCGGCTTCCATCTTTCTCCCTCATTCACTCAATGATTTGGTCCATTGATTGTTTTATTTAGTCAATTTTTTTCCTGTCTGTCAAGTTTGAGCTGTTTATTTTGGTTTTCTCAGTTTCATAAACTTCTTTCATTTACAATAAGTTCTTAGCTTAATGCATAAAATTAGCATGGATGCACTGATATTAAAATTGTAATAAAGATAAGCTAATGATTATTTTTTGCTATGAAGCTAAAACTGATAAATGGCAGATGATAGAAGTAAATGGTTTGTTTTATCTTAGTTAAATAAAAAAAAAATCAATAGTTTCAAATGCTATAAGTGAATTTTTCACAACATTATAATATAAATGAAAAATCTATATTTATTTTGAGGTTTTCTAAAGATTACATTTGATGTTTATTTAAATTATTAGTGTTTTTAAATGATGAAGATACACTGTGTGCATCCCTAAGAACGGAATAATTCAGTAAATATGTAGAAGCTATTAATTTTAAAATAAAAATATATTAAAACTTTAAAATGTATATTTGAAATGAATACTTTTAGCTCTAAATGCAGAACACGAAGTCAACTACAGCACTGAATATATAACAATGAATTCTGTAGAGATTCGCCACAAGTCTCCAAAACCTTCTTAAGAAAAGAGGGTGGCAAGACAGATTGACTTAGAGTAACTCCTTTTGACAGCTTTCGTAGGAGCAACAAAGATCAACCCTGCTTCACAGACGGGGCACAACTCAACATCTGACCAGACAAACTGAGTGGAATTTCAACAAGCTCTCAATCATCAATAGCTCTACCCTTTACTGTGAGACACAGACTTTTGTCTTTCTCTCTGCTTATTAACTTCAATGGCTCATTTCGTGTGTCACAAATGATTAACGTGATCTGTCTTAACTAGCTGAACCTGCTTGATTTGCTTCACGACTTCTAATGCCAAATGGAGATGTTCAAACTCTTCCCTTCAGAGCACACACAGGCCTGAATACAGATATTTTAGACAAAGCATACAGAAGCATATGCATACAAAATCCTTTACAAAAGCATACATAAATGAGAGCAAGCCAGCACAACATTGAAAGCAAAAGTGAATGGCCATTATTTTAACTTGTCCCACTGGTTCAGTTTAGTCATGTCTGGTTCATTTTGTTGATGTATGTTCAGTCATACAACATAATAAACTAACTCTTTTATAATATAATACAAACACATATTTGGAATACCACTGCCAAAAGCATATAAGAAATATTTACATACTGTTTAGCTTGGTAAACTCATTAAGAGTAAGCTTAAACTTTCAATAATAAGTCAGTAACAATTATATTCTTAACTGATAAGTTGTTGATGTACTTCTAAATATGAATATACATATGAAAATATGTGAATCAAAGTTTAGTTACATTTCTAATGGTTTACATAGATATAAAATAATGATCTATACACTATTTCGTAATATCTGGTTAAGGGGTCAATTTTTTCCTTGATCTATCTAATTAAAAAGTTTGATGTAGAAAGTAACTAAAGGCGTAAAAAAATGAATGATAAAAGGCACAAAACGTATGATAAAAGATGTGGGGTGGCATCTGAGACTCTGCGTGGCCTTCTAAAGGAAATGAAGTTACATTTTACCAAGGTCCCAATCATTTCAGTCTAACCTTACCTATAAGTGCGCAGATGTTGTTTTGTGAGCCTGTCACATTGTAATGCAGGCTTTGCAAAGAGAGTGTTACTGAAAGATGGAGCAGCGCCAACTCTATTAGACAACAATTCCCCAACACACAAGTAAGCACTGGTACTCTTTTTGCAAAAAAAAAAAAAAGAGAGGACGCATACGCAGAAAACCTAAAGTGCAGCAAAATGGCTTGATAAATTCAACATGTTAGAGAGAAGGCGGAAAATGGTCATAAAAACTAAAAACTGACATAAAATGACCTTTAAAATGATGTCATGACCCCTTTAATGTTACTAATGATAGCATCTTCAAGCAAAGAATTCTTGTGATCAGAGTCTTACAGGACATTTCAAGTCAGTGAAACCAGCAGTCCAGGCCTCCTGTGCTGGATAGAAATCAAAGCGTATCTTTCTTTCAGAATAACTGATGAACTATACCAGCTGGACTCATGTAGAGGTATGTTTAAACATGCACACTCTCACTCACGCTCACTATGTTTACATACGAACACGAATAATAACTTTGAGTGAAATTAAGCAGCCATGCAGAATGGCCTTGGGAGAGATGTGAGGAATGCTGGAGGGTGGATGAGTCTGTGTGTGAATGCTTTCATACACAGCTGTTGTCCTCCCCTCTGTGTTCTCTTCTCTTGGGTAATTACTCTGATTATAGAGAGATAGAGCTGATGAGAGCAAATCCTCCTGTGCTCACACTCATATAGATAAATGTGTTCCACAGAGGTGCCACAAAACCCCAACTGGCAGATGAACAAAACTTAAATTAGTCTTTTTATGTATGCGATTAACTATATGCCTATTACCTATATTCTCATCAGACATTCCGTACGTTCATCTTAAAGGGATTGTTTACCCAAAAATGAAGATTCTGTAATTGTTTACTTGCCCTCATGTTGTTCCAAACCTGTATGACAAACTAAAATATTTAGAAAAATGGAGTTCTGGTGTTGTACAGACAAAAAGAAAAATCTTCAAAATATCTTATTTTGCATTCTACAGAAGAAACCATAAGGGTTTGGAATGACATGACGATAAACAATTACCTAATTTTCCCTTTTGGGTGCAGATATATACTACTGGTCATAATTAAGAAAAGACATTGGAATAAGATATTTTAATGTTTTTTAAAGAAGTCTCTGCTTACCAAGGCAGCACATGTTTTATACAGTAAAAACAGTAATATTGTGAAATATCATTACAATTTAAATTTTATGTATTTAACATTAATTTATTCCTGTTATGGCAAAGCTGAATTTTTTAGCAGCCGTTACTCTAGTCTTCAGTGTCAACTGATCCTTCAGAAATCCAAAATGCTGATTTGGTGCAGCTTTGGTGAGCATATGAGACTTTTTTCAAAAACATTAAAAAACCTAATATTCCAGATGTTTGACTGGTAGTATGTACTGTATATGCCTTCACACTATATATATATATATATATGAGAGAGAGAGATAGAGAGAGTGTGAAGGTAAATGCAGCACAAGCATCACAGACAGTTCTGAATTTCTAAAAAAGATCAGGAACAGAGTATGGTTCATTTATTCCTGGAATGAGCTGTCAGCACCTGCCAAACAGTTAGGCACATTCCTATCACAGTCATTTACCGTCCAAAATATTCTGAACATATTGCAGCATAACAAGCCTGCTGCCACTGTGTGAACAATGAACGCTCAGGCCCACAAACATGTGAAGAGCCAGTCTGTTACAAATCATACATAAGAACAGCATGGATCTCCGTTTTAGAAAACGGACACCACTGTCACAATCCCAGTCAAGAACAGCAGCAGGTGGTCACTTCAACCCCCCATCTCACATCTTCCCCTTTTGTCCCATAATCCTGTGTACCTCAGTATCATATTGCTGTCACTGTATCAAGGGAGGTGCCTGAAGGGCTAATTTTACTCTGGCCTTGTCCAGTGTGAGAGGAACGTGTGCTCGTGAATGCTTGTACAACAGAAGAACTACAGAATTGGCACTTGGCTAAGCTCCGCCTTATGACTAATCATACCTCAGCAGTCAGCAACTGTTGTGTCCATCCAGAGATGCAAAAATTTGAGTATGCAGCATAGAAATGGGCCGCCAAAATCACAACTGGTATACCTATAGGCATCAGTCGGCTATCCCATACTCCATTCCCCATCCTCCTGGTTTGACACATTATTCTTTTGTTGCCAGTGGTCAGGTGACACAAAAAGGTATCTAGAGATCGAAATGGGAGTCAAATCCCAAAAAGAATTGACTCTTTGATTCGTTGTGAATTGAAGGTTGACTCCAAAGTTTGGAGTGGAATTGACTCAGAGTACAGTAGTGGGTATGATTTGGTTCATCCTAATCACTTGAATCTTTACAAAGGCGGCGACTGTTGCGTCTTTCTGAGTATTATAAGTGAGTGTTTGAATCATTCAGGACTGCATTTTGTAAAAGCTTCATAAGCGTAAGTAGATCATAGAGTCTGTTGGTGCTGGTGGTTTACGATCTACTCACTGTTTATGATGCATTTGGAAAACATAGCCAAGAGTTCTTCACTCGTTCTCGAACCGCAACACCATAGCAGCGCTAATAGAGATTTTATATGAAAGAATATTATAATTGTTATAAATTGAATTGTAATGGTAATTATTATACTCCATCTCCCTTTTTTTTTCTTGACAATCAATGTCATTGTAAATTCATGTCATTGAAGTGTTCAAAAGTACCACAGTTATTGTAAATATTAGGAACAGTTCTGTTATACACTGATGTTTTCATTTATTCGCTATTTCTTTTCAGCTGACTGAGAAGTGATTGCCTTGATTTTCACTTGCAGTCTCTGTAGCTTTTTAATCGCATTACTATGTGCATTATTTAAAAAAGCAGATAAAAAGATGTCATGATTCATTTCAGCCTATATAAAAATAAGATCTAATCAGTTCTTACCACTTTATGAGCACTTTTCACTAATAATCATGCTGTTCATCTCCAGTTCATTCCAAGGAGTAAGCCAGGGTAACCAGGTTGGCAACAGTAACCAAGGGGCGGAGCGTAGCAAAGGGTCAATTATGAAAATAAATAAATAAGCAGACAAGGAGAGAAAAAAAGAATAATCGACCGAAGGAAAAATACCTAGTACAAAAATTCTCTGCACATTACATTTTTTTCCTCCAGATCTATTCTTCAGAGCACACAAAATCAGGACAGGCATTCAGAGCTTTCACCACCACGCAATTGTGTTTCCAGGCACACCTTGAAAAGTCATTTAACAAGGTTCTTTTGTATTTGCCTGTGTTGATATTGGCAACTGACATTGTTCATTTTCATTTCACAGGCTGGATCATTGCTCTAACTGACCGTGAAGCCACCAAGGCATTTTCAGTGGTATAATCTCTGCCCTCTGTGTTTTTGTTCAGTCTCAGCCAGTTTAGAGATTTTGAAGGCAGAATGTGCTTACAGGGAAAACATGCTGTGAAGTCTGCAGTAATCTCCCATTTGCAGATAAAGCACTGAAGAAACGACATGTGCTCAGGTATCATTTGTACCAGGTGGGCCATTTTTAGAGACTCGGGGGATTAAGAGGGGTACCTTCGTTGATATTTTTGAACCTATTCCTATTCCTCTTATACTCAGGTATAGTCGATAGACCAATATAAGTGGTCATATTCAATATTTACAGTATAATGACTCATTGTTCCACTACATCACATGTCCATTATTGTAAACCTTTAAAATGTCTTCAGTGATTGCAGGATCAATCAATCAGGCTCTCATTTAAGCCAGCACAAAGCAACATGTCATTAACATCAATTTGGTAAGAAAGCATTTCCAAAAAAAAATCAATGTAAATGTTCCTCTAATAATAATTATGAACCTCATGAGTAGAATGTGACAAAAGTGAAAGATGAAGGATCGTTTGAAATTAAAAACGCTTAGCGTGTGTGTACTCAACCAGCTAAAACACACACATCTGCACAGACTCAAGGTAATCCTCATGATTTACACTGGGGGGACGACAGAAGAGGATTCGTCAAACGATTACATCTCTGCAAAAATAGTGGCATTCGGTCTCCTTGACTCTTGTGCTTTTGCGCTCTCATTCTTGAAGGTTGTTACTGGAGTAAAAGCTGGAGGTCTCCGACACGGTCTTGGAGATGCTACGGGAGGATGAGCCATTGGAGGTGAGCTCCCTGGAGGGGCTGTGAACTGCCGGCCTCCCAGCGGCCCCTCTGATGCTCCCAAACGTGACCTTCTGGCCATCTTCACACGGCTGCATCACGCAGGACACGGTGGTCTCCATTCGACTGGCCCTGTACAAACTGGTCTGGGTTTGAAGGTACCGGGTGGACTTGAGCTCTAGACCCTCATAGGATCCCTCAGGGACGCACGGACAGCAGTGGAATGCTTGCTTAAATCCGGCACGGAACCTGAGGAAGCATTTAGAAATGTAGGAGATGATGATGATGATGGGTTTAAAGTTGAAAACTGACCAGAAGATATTAAGGCTTTGTTGTTTTTCAAAGGCTTTTGTGATGGATTTCTCAGTGAGGCGGTAAAACCAGGATACATTAGAGAATAATACATCACAGCATTGGACTGCATTTTATGGCACAAAAAGATGGATCGTTTTGAACAATAATGATATTATAGCGAATATTACAGGGACTCTGGAAAGAGCTAGACGTGCCTGTGTGTATGTGTGTGCACGTCAATTACTGTGTTTTCACTCCAGGTGAAATTACCTGTCATTGAGGCAGCAGTAGATAATGGGGTTGTACATAGTGGAGCTCATTGCCAGCCACATGATAGTCAGATAGACCTGCTGAATGAAGGGATGCTCAAACAGATGCGGGTAGAACTGGTGAATCAGGAAATAGACGTGATAGGGGAGCCAGCAAACAGCGAACGTACAGACCACCACAATCATCATCTTCACCACCTGAGGGTCGGCAAGAAGAGAAAATTTCAATATTGGTTATATTGTATGTCTATAAATACATGTTCTGTCCTTCAAACTGACTTCCTGGGCTTTGCATGCTGCCCACATTGCACAAAAACTGGCAGAATGCTGACAGACGAAATGTCCCCTAATCATTTTTCTGGACAGCTTTTAGGTGGTTCAGTGGCTTTAATATACCACCAGCAAACAGCATGCAAACATGTCATTAAAAATCACATTTACACTTAATAAATATACTGGTAAAGCTAAAAATATGCATTGTGCTGAGCCACTTATCAAAGAGCCAAATATGTTTCAAAAATAGCTTCAATTACATAAATGATATTTAAGGCTTATTGTTTCTATGATAAAACACATTGGTTTAACCAATGCCTTGAGTTTAGGTGGGACTACTTGTTGGTCTGATAAATGAATGACAGAGTATTTGGGAAACCAAATACTATTTGCATTTCAATTTTCTGCAATTAGTGGCACTAAAATCATACACTATAGCTTTAAAGGCACACAGTCATATTTCACGTAGAGCAAGTTGCCTCATGAAGGTCAGCATTTACAAAACTGTGTGCCAATGGTACATTTAAATAACACCTTTTTAAATCTGGAATAAAATCTGACAAAAATGGTATTTAAAGCATGAATTGGGCTTCTTTAACTCCAACTACACACACTGGCCTGGCTATTGTCCATGCACATTCATAAGTGAACTAACAGGCATCTGGCTCTTTTAACTGTAAGACAGGACTCTCCCATGACAGCACTCATTTTTATTCAACTTAATGTCTCATCACCTTATTATCCATATTTTTCTAAGCAGAAGTAAGCTATTTTCTGTGAACATGCCAGACTTGATTCATTAGCTGCTACTGGTAAAAGTTATTTGCACTACAATGTGTTCGTGATTACGAAAATAAATTAAAATAATATTATAAGAGACACCAGTATGCAATATCAAGCAACATAACAACATTGTTTTGTACTGTACATGTAAAAAAAAAAAAAAAAAAAACTGGTGGCAGATGACAACTGATGCCGGTCCCACTTTACATGGTGGCCTTAACTGTAACTTACATTTAAATGTACTTACATTTAAATTAATAATTTGGTACAATGCACTTATCGTGTACATACATGTTCTTACATTGTACTTATATTGTCTACCTGGTCTCATGGCATTTACGTACCTGGGTGCACTTTTTAGCGTGACATGAAATACATACCAATAAGTACATATCACTGCAGTTTCCAAAATAAATGAACACTTTCACACAAATTTACAGAGTTGCGATTAATAAAGCGTAATTTTCGCACAATTACTTGAAGAATATCATGCTATGACTTCAAAACAATATTAATATGCTGGGAGATTTGAAAACTGATGCTTTTGAACATTAGCATCGCACACATCCAGCTTCATATCTATGGGTTTTCATACACAACAAGTTTGTTGGTAGCTCACGGAGACGGATTTAGGAGACGAGAAGCACCGATTCGAATCCCATGTAACTACGGTTCGACGAAGCAGTTAAAATCTGTGTAAAAGGAAGTTCAAATGGCACAGTTGCATCAGCTAATACGTTTTTATATCAGTTTTGCATTTGTTAACACTATCGGGTAGGTTTAGGGCTGGATTTGGTGTAGGGCATATTTCCAACACGTTAGAGCATTAACTTTTAGCGACAGTCCCCGGATATTTGAATTCTGAACCGCAGCAATACGTGAAGCAACGTAATAAAAAAACAGCAATACGTACCAATATCTACGTAATAAAAACGTGCCAGGGTTTACATATTGAACCTGTGTTTTAGCGCCACTCAGTGGACATTTCTATTTCAAACTGCGGCGAAACGTGCAGCAAGGTAAAACTGTGTCGCACAAAAAGTGCACAGAGGTACGTATTTTTATGAGACCAGGTTGTATATTGTTAATAATACCTTTATGTAATTACATCTATAATTAATTTCTGTAATTACATTTATAATTACACTGTTGACCCCATCCCTTACACCTAAACCCACCCTTTAACCCACCCATACCACCAAACCTTTCCCTAACCTTACCCGTATCCCACCTCAATAGCAGCAAAAGTGTTTTGCAATACAATATGAACACAATAAGTGCATTGTACTTATTTTTTGATGTAAGTACATAGTAGTTAAGGCCACCAAATATAAAGTGTGACCCTGAAGCCTTGCACATTCAAGTTAACAATAGCCGCACCTGCACTTAAGTTACAAATAAGGTGGATAATGTCGCTGGAATCATGCATTTCTACAATAGCATTAGTAACTGAAATTGTTTGTGTGATATTGCATTCATGTTTCTTCAGCATGTCCAAAATAGTACTTATATATAATACTATATATATACTTATATATACTGAGTGCACCTTCAAATAACATCTTATTTTTCAGCTAATGCAGCTTATCTTATTTTTCACTACTTTGACTTTCTTGTTTTATCATTCTACCATAGAAAAAGCTGCCTTTGGACTGCTGTCAATAATCTGCACCTGTCCCGACTACTCTAGGTCTATGAAAGGTAGGTCAGTTGCCTTAAACTACTCTTGTTCTACAACGCTAGAGATTCCTGATCCTGAAATGGGCCTGAAATCAGCATGAAAACCACAGTGACACACTCTGCCAGAAGCCAGAGTATGTAGTAGCAAATCACTCAGTCACCAGCAGACTGTCAGAGGCTCTTTGATGTTTATGAAGCTCAAACAGAAGATGGGGACATACGGGCGCTCAGAGGTAGTATGTCACATTGTGTCATCATAAGTACTAACGATGGTTGCTTAAAAACTAGATTAAGATATTTTGTGTGAGGAAGAAGAGGAAGATGGTGAGGCATAATGCTATAGCAATGATATGTAAAGTAGATATTGGAGAGGAGCATATCTTGACTTCATATCCTTCAAGTGTGGTGAATGAGGCAGACACACATGCACACAGAGAATACAGATGAAAGAAGCAGACGGACCTTCTCACTGCGGGTGAGTTTTATAGTGACTATTTCATGCGGCCTTGTCTGACCCTCCTCCCCTTGCATGTGAACTCTGTCTGCTTTGTTAACTCAGAGTTCAGAGTCTGACCTGCACTGTGTGAGTAGGCAAATGTCACGGGCTTAAAAGATGATGAAAAAAGGAGGAACAAGAGGATGATGTGATGAAGACCTTGCGTTTGGCGTTCAGCTGCTCTTGATAACGGTCAGATGAATCTCCTGGGATCTCACTGGCCCACAGAGTCAAACCCACCACCAGGTAAGCACAGCCCATCACCAGGAGAGGTAAGAAGTAAATCAGCACTGCTACACACACAAAATACCTTCAAAAAGAAAGAAAGAATTTTTTATATTAACATTATTGTAATTCTAGATGTTGTAATAATTAAATTTGCATGCAATTTTAGCATTCTTTTTTTTCTGGTTTTCATGGGATGGGAAAAACCAACAGGAAAGTTCACACTCATTTTATCTATTTAAAGAAATTTTTAGTAATTTTATTATGCAAATATGTAGTATTTCATCCATCCTATTGATTTTATTTATCGATTTAATTGAACTCTCATTCTTGATCCTTTGTTTATTTCATATTATAAGAATGCAAAACAAGGCTTATGAAATAATATACAGCGAAAGAAAAAAAAATATTGTGGCTATGAATTAGACATTTGTTACATGATTTTACTAAATTAAAATGAGGGAATGAATTAGCACAATATGGCCACAAGTTAATGTGTCTATCTAAATAAAATTGTTTATTTAAATTACTAAAATCATCTGAGAAATGCATTCATGTAATTGTAATCATTCCTTTAGAGAATTGGGTGCATAATGCAAACAGCACATCCAAATAAATGACGTTATCAGCTGGGCGCAATTCATTCTTGGTGAAATCTCCTCTCACTGTTCAGACTGTAATGTACAATTCCACCGATTCTTTTCTATTCTCAAAACGGTTTTGCTTTGCCAAATCTCTGTCAGATTTGAGTCATGTTGCCTGTCCAAGAAATCTAGGCACAGCTCATTTCTTACCCCTAATGCACTGGGTCTAACAAAGAACTAAGATTATAAATCAAACACAGTGCCACAGACAAGAAGTCCTCTATCAGAAATGAATATATTACTTCATATTAATCCCACAAAAGCAATTACAAAGTGCTTAATGCATGAATTATTAAATAAACCTGTAACAGGGAAACACAGCAACCAAACTGCATCACAGTTTCCTTTTGTTTACGGTCTAAATCTATTAAAATGCACCACACGCGTTTGAATCACAACGTTAACTTGCAAATCCACAGCCAGGTGACAATACAGTGTCTACTTTCTTTTTTATTTATTTATTTATTTATTTTATTATGCAAGTAAAGAATGTGACAATGTTTACCTGTGCCAAATACAGTGTTTACTTAATTAAAGGAACTGCTCAATAATGTTGAAGTTTCCACATCCACACATGAAAAATCACAAATATGAATGAACATTTGTGAATAATATGTGAATAATATTATCATAAATGTTACAGCCCTCATGAATATTAAACAGCTCAGTTTTGAAGTAATCTTAAACCATCCATTCATGTTGTAATTGATATTCATGAGACAAACCAATTTCAGATTGGGTTATGTGACTGAGCTCCTATAAACATCATTTTTTTCTCCAAATTGAACAAACTGGCGATGTTCTCCTAAGAGCAGACAGTACACACTGCAGGAAATGCCCTGAGGGCCAGACTGAGAGATACTCGTATCAGGAATGCCACCTGCCAATCTGAAGACAACACAAGAGACGAGTTCTCTGTAATATTGTTGCTTCCTGTGATTCCCTCCATGAGCGATTTGAAAAACGAGGCCATGATTAATTATACTTCCATTCTTTCATATTCCTTAGTGACACAGGTGGACTGCTGTCATCGGGAGACTTGGACTTGGCCCCATTCATCCGCCCCCTTCCTACGCTAACCGCTTCTCCATGGCTGATGTTAAAGAATGTGTCCAGGAAAGATGATTGAACCAGCTACAGCATGAAAGAACTCTGATGAGGCAGTAGTCACCTCTCGCTGACCACAGCTTATACCTCACCCACCATTTCACTAACAATTAAGTGCAATCAGGAAAACAGGCGTTGAGAGAAGGAAAAGAGAAGGCGAGAGACTGAGAATGAAAGCTTAACATTTCTTTTTCTAGTTTCAGGTTCTGATGTTGCTTAAAAGAGGTAATGGTGTGTTTTTGCCCCTGAACTAAGAATATACTACTGGTCAAAAGTTTGGAATAATTAAAGGGATAGTTCACACAAAAATGATAATTCTGTCATCATTTATTCACCCTCAAGTAGTTCCAAACCTGTATGAATTTCATTGTTCTGTCGAACACAAACGAAGATATTTTGAAGAAAGTTTGTAACCAGGCTGTTTTGGGGCACCATCGACTTCCATAGTAGGAAAAAAAATATTATGGAAGTCAATGTGTGCCCCAGAACTGCTCTGTTCCAGAACCCACATTCTTCAGAATATCTTCCTTTGTGTTCAGTAGAACAAAGACATTCATACAGGTTTGGAACTACTTGAGGGTGAGTAAATGATGACAGAATTTCCATTTCTGGGTGAACTATCCCTTTAAGATCGTTTCAAATGTTGTTGAAAGAAGTCTCTAATGCTTACCAATGCTGCATTTATTTGATCAAAAACCGTAACATGATGAAATATTATTACAAAATAACTTTTCTATTTGAATATATTTTTAAATATAATTTTATTCCTGTGATGGCAAAGCTGAATCTTCAGCAGCCATTACTCCAGTTTTCAGTGTCACGCGTTCCTTCAGAAATTATTCTCATATGCTGATTGGGTGCTCAAGAAACATTTCTTATTAAAATCAAAGTAGAAAACAGTTGTGGAAATACTTTCGTGGAAACCGTGATAGACTGTCATTAATTTCATGACTGGTAAAGTGTTTTTAATGAGGAAGAAATGAATGAGTGCACTTTTAAATAGGTGAGAAAATTAGAAAACGTGAAGTGCTGAATCTCTGTTTGAATCTCAATTGTAATTGATTCAAAAAGGCTGCAAATCAAATCACTTATTTCAGGACACCAAATTTACATTTATATCGAAAAATAAGGCAATCAGTGCACTATTGACAGTTTTTTCTTATTGTATCTTGATGGTAAATAGTTTACAATTTAGTTTTAAGAATTTAAAGGGATAGTTCATTCAAACATGTCATCAGTTACTGTTATTCTCATCTTGTTCCAAACATACAGGTGCATCTCAATAAATTAGAATGTTGTGGAAAAGTTCATTTATTTAAGTAATTCAACTCAAATTGTGAAACTTGTGTATTAAATAAATTCAATGCACACAGACTGAAGTAGTTTAAGTCTTTGGTTTTTTAATTGTGATGATTTTGGCTCACATTTAACAAAAACCCACCAATTCACATCTCAACAAATTAGAATACTTCATAAGACCAATAAAAACATTTTTTTTAGTGAATTGTTGGCCTTCTGGAAAGTATGTTCATTTACTATATATGTACTCAATACTTGGTAGGGGCTCCTTTTGCTTTAATTACTGCCTCAATTCGGCGTGGCATGGAGGTGATCAGTTTGTGGCACTGCTGAGGTGGTATGGAAGCCCAGGTTTCTTTGACAGTGGCCTTCAGCTCATCTGCATTTTTTGGTCTCTTGTTTCTCATTTACTCTTGACAATACCCCATAGATTCTCTATGGGGTTTAGGTCTGGTGAGTTGCTGGCCAGTCAAGCACACCAACACCATGGTCATTTAACCAACTTTTGGTGCTTTTGGCAGTGTGGGCAGGTGCCAAAACCTGCTGGAAAATTAAATCAGCATCTTCAAAAAGCTGGTCAGCAGAAGGAAGCATGAAGTGCTCCAAAATTTCTTGGTAAATGACTTTGGTTTTCAAAAAACACAATGGACCAACACCAGCAGATGACATTGCACCCCAAATCATCACAGACTGTGGAAACTTAACACTAGACTTCAAGCAACTTGGGCTATGAGCTTCTCCACCCTTCCTCCAGACTCTAGGACCTTGGTTTCCAAATGAAATACAAAACTTGCTCTCATCTGAAAAGAGGACTTTGGACCACTGGGCAACAGTCCAGTTCTTCTTCTCCTTAGCCCAGGTAAGACGCCTCTGACGTTGTCTGTGGTTCAGGAGTGGCTTAACAAGAGGAATACGACAACTGTAGCCAAATTCCTTGACACGTCTGTGTGTGGTGGCTCTTGATGCCTTGACCCCAGCCTCAGTCCATTCCTTGTGAAGTTCACCCAAATTCTTGAATCGATTTTGCTTGACAATCCTCATAAGGCTTCGGTTCTCTCGGTTGGTTGTGCATCTTTTCTTCCACACTTTTCCTTCCACTCAACTTTCTGTTAACATGCTTGGATACAGCACTCTGTGAACAGCCAGCTTCTTTGGCAATGAATGTTTGTGGCTTACCCTCCTTGTGAAGGGTGTCAATGATTGTCTTCTGGACAACTGTCAGATCAGCAGTCTTCCCCATGATTGTGTAGCCTAGTGAACCAAACTGAGAGACCATTTTGAAGGCTCAGGAAACCTTTGCAGGTGTTTTGAGTTGATTAGCTGATTGGCATGTCACCATATTCTAATTTGTTGAGATAGTGAATTGGTGGGTTTTTGTTAAATGTGAGCCAAAATCATCACAATTAAAAGAACCAAAGACGTAAACTACTTCAGTCTGTGTGCACTGAATTTATTTAATGCACGAGTTTCACAATTTGAGTTGAATTACTGAAATAAATGAACTTTTCCACGACATTCTAATTTATTGAGATGCACCTGTATATGACTTTCTTCTGTGGAGCACAAAAGTAGATATTTTCAAAAATGTCTCTGTGTTTTTTATCTAAACAATGACAGTGGGGTCTAATGTTATTTTGGACACCATTGACTTTCATTGACAAAAACTGTTCATCAAATATTCATCAAAATGCTGTATAATCTTTTTGAGAGAGTCAGGTAAAAGACAGAATTTTCCTTTTTTTATGTACTTCGAATTCCTTTAACTATACAGACTTAATCCATTTATTTCTTAATATTAAAAACTAATACTGCATCTCTGCATAGAACATCTACATACAGGGCCATACAACTGCACACTGTAAAAAAAAAAAATCCGTAAAATGAACAGTAAAAAAATACGGTAGCAACATTTTAGGTTTCATGGTTTTAACTTAAAATTACAGTTAAATACCATAATTTCATTAACTGATATAATGTTAATATACCAACCTATTGAATTACTGAAATCTGTTTTGTACCTTTGAAATACACTGATAACCACCAAATGCAGGTGGTGATGAGAAAGTCACGTGATGAACCAAAGCCCATCACAAGCAGCTTTTAAATAATAACATATATAGAAGGTGCACAGTGTCATTCACACAAACACTAAACACTATCATGGTGAGACTCATTAAACTGAAATATGCAATAAACATTGTTTTAACAACATTAGATGTAACATACAACCCTAATAAACATAACTGATAAGAAAAAAACTAAGAAGAAACATTATTTCAACATAGTTATTTAAAAGAAAAAACATCCAATCTGAAATGCAACGCAGGGAATTCTGGGAACGTCAATTTAAGGTTTTTCCCTGTAAATTTTACATTCGTTTTCACTTCCAAAAACGCAATTTCACCGTAAAATTGTCTGAAATGTCTATTACAGTTTTTCATCGTATATATTAGGGGAACTTACCGTTAACCATTTAACAGGTTTTTACTGTAGCATTTTCACAGTTTGTTACTGTTAAAATAACGGTCATTTTTTACAGTGCAGCACTTTTGCACAGAACATCAATTTATGAATAGTGCAAAGGTTTGGCTGACAACATAAAAAGGGAGCTAATTAATATTATAAAGGCTGTGTCAAACAGTGATACCACAACCTAACCATCTAGTCCCGGCCCCACTCTTAAACTCATTCTGACGCCACGTACACACTTTCATGCATTCCAGTACATTTAGACAAGCAAAGTAAAATTCCAGAGAGAAAGTGATTTTTCATCTGTGGATGTGGAAATTTCATCAACATTACTGAGAAGTTCCTGTATGAAATATTATAGTAGTTAAGTGGCGAAATGCAGTCTTAATTCATTGAGTATATTAGAATGCCATATGTCAGAACAACCGGTCAATTCACAATCACAGGTAATGAAGAGATGCAGCGGTATGCCAGCTAGACTGATTGCTTTCAGCGTCAAAGACAAGACTTTCTACTTGCACTATATGACAAATTACCTGACAGAACTGTGCTGAAAAAAAAGGCAGCCAGTTAGAAGCGATGGCTCAGTATCACACTTCCAATTTGTTTACACCTTTCAGATTTGGAGTGTCTGTGTTTACCATGAGCAAAGAGTGTGAGGAACTGTCATGCAGCAGTAACTCACTAATGATATCTAAAATACATGTTACTGTTTTGTTTCAGCAGCACATTTAGGTAAATGGAGCATAAAGAGCATCACGATACGTCTGTTATCAACTTCCTTCTTGCAAAAAAAGAAAAATGAGAGTACTTAATGAAACATGTTAATAGAATGTTTGCTTTTTGAACGCCTGGCAGATAGGACTAATGAATTAATACCCAAGGTAGAACATTTTGGGTGCAAATACAATCATTATGGCTTTTGTCATCCAAAAAAAAAACAATCAGCTATTAGTGAGGACATTTGCAATAGAGGAGAAATTGACAATTATTTAATTTGAATCAAGACCAAGAATTGGTAAAAGTATGCAATGAAACCAGATGGAAGCCTAATTATAAAACAAATAGAGGTTGTTTTTTCCCTCATTCTCACCTCTGTATGTCCTCTAGCTTCTCTACTAAAACTTCCCTGGATCTCTGAGTCTGAGGCGAACATTTGCAAAAACAATCTTTGAATTTGTTCTTTCAGGATTTGGACACGTCAGTCAAGTATCAGAATAACAGGAAGGGAGAGAGACTGGAACATCTGATATGGTTTACATGTGTCGGACCGGGTGATTATTCCTTATTTAGCAATACTTCACATCATATCGCTACCACCAAATGTTTGACCAATTATGGAAATGCCCAAATTGCAAAAATATTGTGGCCAGAGGTATAGCTAAGGGTTGAGAAATTTAAGTATAAGTAAGTACAAGTGTAAGGAAATACTCAACTTTATTTTCTTTGTATGGAGTTTGTTGAACAGTGCAATTTAAAATTATTTATTTGTTTTCTTTTAACAGCTATTTTTATGTTACTTTTAGTTAGATTTTTTTCAACAATAAATAAGAATAATGCAAATGAGTTAATAAAAGTAATTTGAGAGTAATAAAATGCTATTTAAAAATGTATTTATTTTTTTGTAACTTGTGTTCTAGGCAAAATTGTTTTATGAATTTTATTCAGTGTTTGTAGGGTGAAAAATGTTAAATCTACACTATTTTCATATATATTATCAATCAAAAGGTTAAGATTTTCTTTTTTTTAAAGAAATTAATACTTATAATAGCACAGACACATCAAATTGATCAAAAGTGACAGTAAAGACATTTATAATGTTACAAAAGATTTCTATTTCACATGAATGCTGTTCTTTTGAACTTTCTATTCATCAAAGAATCCTGGAAAAATGTAGCATGGCACATTTAATTGATCAAAAGCGAAAAAGACGTTTGTAATGTTACATATATAATATTTATGATGTTTTCTATCTCATAAACATGGGTATTTTTCATTTCAAAAGCATACAATTGTTATTGACATGTTATTGAAATGTTATTTATTTGACCCCTTTTTGCACACTGGCCCCTCTTTTTAAATTTCTATAACAGCTACCGGATGTGTCTTTTGATGTCTGGATGTGTTGTACTGTCTTCAGACACCTCATTAGAACTAATAATTCATATTAGCTCATATTTGTGGAGCATTTTGTCATTTTGTAATCTCTGGTAAAAAAAAAAAAAATTGCTAGCTGCACTGCGAGTTCTTCTGGTTGAGTCTCATGGCAATTTGCAGAAATCAGTGCTGCACAGAGCGCACCCTGTCAGAATCCAGATTGAGGAGAGCTCAATTTCCCCCTTTTCTCGCAAGAGCTGAGAAGAAAGGAGAGATGGAGCGAGAGAGAGAGCGAGAGATGAAGCCTGCAGCAAGCCTGTGGGTCGCCCAAAAAGACATATAAGTTTCAGGCTAGGCACACTGAAACAGACTGACCACATGCTGTTAGTGAGCTGTCAGTTTTTGGGTAGAGAATGTGCTATCTGTGAACCACCATCGAACAGAGCCAAAGAACACGATGAAAGGGTCAGAACAGTGGTGGGGTGCTGAGATAACATCATATATCTCTGCACTTTTTGTAGTGACTCTGAATTCAATTCTTAGAAAGTTTTTTTTTGAGGAAAGATAATGTGGTAGCTATTTTAGCTGGACTGCCTGATGTACCATATAAGTATATTCATAAGTCAGCGTGTTTACAAATGCTTCTATACAAGTGCACTTTTGCTGTATCAAGTTTGGCTGTTTATTTAAAGGATGAAAAGGGAAATGGGGGTAAGATGACAGATCATACTGCTGGCTCCTGTTAAAGTATTTGATTCGATCTCTTTAAAATCCCAGTTATTTCTCCTGGACAGCAATGAGATCAAGATGAGACTTTTACTTTAAGTGATAGTTCTGCTATTCTGTCTGAAACTCTGCCCTCATTAAAAACTTAACATTTACTTAAAAAAAATGTCTGTTTTTCGCACAAATTAAAGTCAGCGGGGTAGGACTGTATGGTTTGCAATTTTACTGATTTCAACTGACTAATGAAAAAGAAAAAAAGAAAAAAGCTCCAGGTTTATTGTGATTATTTGTAGGCCAAAAATGACTATTAATAATGATAATAATGATCTTTATTATTATTGCTATTTTAGGATAATTACTACTACTACACAAAATTTTAAATAATTTAATATTCTATAAAGTATCAAAAAAGAAATCCTAATATGGCAACTCTTTATTTTAGGGTCTTTTAACTAGTTGCTTATTAGCATGCATATTACTAGAATATTAGCCATTTATTAGTACTAATTAAAGGGATAGTTCACCCAAAAATGAAAATTCTGTCATCATTTACTCACCCTCAAGTAGTTCCAAACCTGTATGAATGTCTTTGTTCTGCTGAACACAAAGGAAGATATTCTGAAGAATGTGGGAAACAGAGCAGTTCTGGGGCACCATAGACTTCCATAGTATTTTTTTTTCCTACTATGGAAGTCAACGGTGTCCCAAAACAGCCTGGTTGCAAACTTTCTTCAAAATATCTTCCTCTGTGATCGGCAGAACAAAGAAATACATACAGGTTTGGAACTACTTGAGGGTGAGTAAATGATGACAGAATTTAAATTTTTTGGGTGAACTATCCCTTTAAGCACATATTAATGCCTTATTCTACATGACCTTATTCTACATCCCTAATCCTACCCAATACCTAAACTTAACAATTACCTTACTAACTATTAATAAGCAGCAAATTAGGAATTTATTGAGGGAAAAGTCATAGTTAATAGTGAATAAGTGTTCCCTCTTCGAAAGTGTTACCATTGCGATACTTCAACTAATCATGCAGCCTTATCTTCTTTTGTATTCTGCAGAAAGAAAATTATGCAGGTTTGGACCTGGACCGACATGAGGCTGATTAAATGTATACAGATTTTTCATTTTTAGGTGAACTGTCCCTTTAAATGAAACATAACAATAAAGTCTTTCTCTGAGTGAAAAAAGTCATCTGGGTGGTCTGCGTGTGTATGTGAGAACAGAATTCTATACGTTATTTGAATGTTATTTGAGTAACATACAGATAATTTGTCAGCACTTGAACATAAGCATGAGCTCATGTCAGGTATTTTGCATGTGAGCTTTCATAACACACCAGACTATTTATACTCTGGCATGTGTCTCGAGTCTATTATAACACCCAGCACGGCAAAGCCATGAATAAGAGCTAGACAGTGTGCCGTGCAACACTTCAAACCCAGTTCATGTGCTATAAAACAGACCTGGTGTCATTGCTAATCAGACCCATCTATTATGTTAATGCGAGTCAGGTCTCATCTCAGTTTGGCGCACTTAACCCATCTGTACAAGTCATTACAGCTTCATTATAAAAATACTAAGTGCTACATCCATTCAGACGTGGACGGTGTGATTGTTAAGCATGCTGTCCGTTGCTGACTAGACGACAATGACACTCAAAAGTGGATTTACAAAAGAGCATTTGAGGGGATTTTTAATTTCCTTGAGTGAATCTGCTATTTACAATCTGTGCTAAGAGTATCACACAGGCTATGCGCAGACTGGTTTTATTTCTGTGTGTGAAATTAGTGTGAAGCTCTGAAGAAGATTTAGAGTTGAGCTAAACAAAAATATCTCATGCATTAAGACAAACAATATGACTGCCATATTATGAGTCTAATCTTTAAGCTGGTGTTGATGAACAGCTCACCGCTTACAGCGTTGAAGACAGTTTGGCTTCCTGCTGAGCGCATCCAATCTCATGTGGATCTGAAGATGCTTGAGCTAAGTTTTTACTTCCTCCATGCTTGACAGAATTGAGATGCTGTTAGACGTTACTGGAGTACAGTGCACAGCAAATCCTTCTTACTCAGTATTTTTGGACTTGGTTTTCAGTTAAAAATATCTGTACATTCTTAAAACAACAAAGTACTTGAAAAGTACATTTCTATGGAACTTTACTCCCCCATTTTCTTCATTTCTAATCCTATTTAGGAAGACCAATTAGATCTTACTACTAATGATTGTATGCTTATTTGCTCTAATTATATCAAAATGATATAAAATATCAAATGATATATTAAATGATCATACAAGATCAATAATAATTTAAAGATGCCAGTTTGTCAGCCCGAGGAGGTAGGCTAGATGAGTTTTATTTCCACCCAGAAAAGTTATTTTTCCACATTTACTTTAACATCTCAGAGGAGTCTTCCTGACCAGTGTTGCCCTCATCTTGCTCAATGGAGCTTGTAAAACACTATTCTCTTTCTTTTCTTTTCTGTTTTTCTGCAAACTGAAATGAATATAAGCTATTAAATGGCAAAAGGTTTTTTCTTGTTAATGCATAAATCTAACAAACGTTTGTGAGGTTTAACAGATGAGGTAAGAAAAATAAACTTACTACTACATATATTCACTGAAAACAGATCTTAGATTATGTTTACATCTGGTTTTGAGATGGGTTTTCAGTGATCTGATCACGAGTGGTCAGTCGAGACACATTAACGCTTCAACCTGGTATTAAATATGACTACTTGTGTTTGGATTTTGTCGAGACACTCTCCTCTTATTCCGTCACACTCTACAATACATCACTTTAGCAGAGCACAGAGAGCAGTGCACAAATACCAGTTGTTTAGTCTGATTCACACTCCACTGTTTCTGCATCCAAAGGCTCTATCGGATCTCAAAAGAAAGCAACAAATAGTGCCAATATACACTCACGGTGCACTGTAGTACAACTGAAATTCATGATCCTAACTGTTATCTCAATACTAAAATCTCAAATGCCCAGATAGACCATAATCAATGCGTTTACACACATAGCGAAGTCTGAATCGCTTGTGTGATGGGCGAGTGGTTGCGAATAGGGACCAATAAGTGTTTATACAAATGCCAGGTGTAAATGTGGTCTTATCTTATTGCTTCTCAAGAAAATTTATATGGTTTTAATTATATTTTTTAGTGTAAAATGAGACAACGATAGATATTAAGATTAATTAATTAATGTTTCTTTCAGAAAAGTGTGAATTATAAACAAATATATTGTTCAGTAGAAAATGGATGTGTTAGCTTCCATACCCCCTGGTAGGAACACCAGCAAAAAGGTTTTATATCACAGCTCAACTGTGGTGTGAAAGACACGGTAATGGAAGAGGGGAGTTTGGGGAAAATGTGAAATGAGGTTTAGTGAGTAAGAGAGAGACGGTGGGGTGCTTAAGGGAACATCTCAGGGGCCTTAGAAGGCTGACTCCTTTACTAACTGACAGAGAAGGACTCATACTTCTCACTCACAGCAGTAAAGACGGACAGAAAGAGGAATATAACAAGTACACCAAAAAGCTGTTCGAAACAGAATGTGAGGGAGAGGCAGAAACAGGTGATTGAAATATACAGAGGAAGAAAATAAAACAGAAAGAAGGGAGGGAGAGAAAGAAAATTAGGTTTTTAAGGCAGGGGGTGATAAATCATAATAACACTACTTTTCAATGGTGTCTTTCAAAGATAACAGCATTGATATATGTAATAAAGATGAAGAATCTTGTTTTGATTTAGGTTTAGTGTGTTCAAGTGTGTTAATATGTAATAAGTAATATTACAGCACTGGAATTTGTTATTGTTTTTTGTAAGTGCTCACTGTAGTTGTTTATTAATAAGCGACGGCAGCAATGTTGTCTCCAGCACACAGTTCTCAGACACATGTTCCTATTTCGATATTAAGTCAGAATAGTTTTTGGAAATTTCTAATTTTAAAGATTTACATTTGTGTTTCAACTTGCAAATGAGCAAATGCTCCACAATAGATACCTGATATCCAGATGAGTGCATCACATACAGTATTAATAGGAACAGTTCACTGTTTAGCCAAGTTATTTGTGCAAAATCGGATTTCATGAGTTAAGCGGTTTTGTGACATCACATCTGGCACATCTGTGCACCCCTCCTCCACAGCTGTCCTCACCGTGTTTCAAAACAAAGTACCGCCCATGAAAACTCTTCGCAGAATGATCTCGGTTTCTATTGGGCTCGATGTTCGGTGTCTTTGTGCCCCATTATCACAGCACTTGACATTAGACCTCAGCACTTCAGATTAAAGTCAATCTGCATACAAGCCAACTTTTTGAGAGTATATAACCACAGTATGGAGGAGTAATAATCATTAGCGTCTGTACTTGTAAAGTCATTGTATTCACCCTTGGGCAAGATTTTCAATTATGTTTGCTTTAATAGTCTCGCACTCTTGTCTTTTCTCTTTCTTAGGACCATGACTTTCCTGTGTTTACTGTTTTGTTTCTAATGAAGCTCCTCTCTGTTGTTATATAAGCAACATGTAGGGAAAAGCAGCGCTGATTTTTGATTACTACAAAATTAGAGAGTAATAAAGGTAATATTTCCAGCAATATCTGGAAATGTTGGTGAAAAGGAATTCTCATGCACCTACAGCCATAAATCTACATTTAAATACATTTCTGAAGCAAATATTCAACCTAAACATTTTCCAATATCAGCTAATGGTGGCATGGGATAAGCGTGCAGATTAGTTAAAAGTGAGATGTTTACATCGTTTTGAAGTCGAGGACAGTGTACTCAGGCCAGTCGATGTAGCAGACCACCCTGCCGGGCAGCTGGTCCGTGTCGGAGTAGTAGTATTGGGGGAAGGCCAGCAGAAGAGCCAGCACCCAGATGACCCCGATGACCACCTTTGTCTGAGTTGCAGACATCCTCTGCTGCAGGGGATGAATGATGGCCATATATCTGTGGAAGAAACAGACAGATGTGCTGAAAGCTCCACATCTGTTGTATACTGAGGTGCTTACTGCTTACATTTTTTTCTTGATGAGCAAAAACAATAAAAATGAAATCTAATTATTAAAAATTGAACAAATACATTTAATATTAAAACATTTAAAGGAAGAGTATCATGCAAATTAGCTGAAAATTTACTCACCCTCAGGCCAACAAAGATACAGATGAGTTTGTTTATTCATAATAGCAGATTTGGAGAAATTTAAAATCACATCACTTGCTCACCAATTGATCCTCCGCATCCTCTGAATGGGTGCCGTCAGAATGAGAGTCCAAACAGCTGATAAGGCTGCACGATAAATCGCATGCGATGATCATGCGCATCTCGTCTGTAAAGCCTGCGATTATGAACGCGATATTGCGTAGCTTGTCAGTGATCTACGGCTCTGTGTATTTAATGCTGCTCCATCTGAAAGCATATGATGGAGATTTACTACTAATCACAGAACTGGCTTTACTGACGGGATGCACATGACAATCACATGCGATTTATCATGCAGCCCTATAATAATCCAAAAGCAATCCACACAAACTCCAGTCTATCAATTGATGTCTTGTGAAGTGAAATGCTGCGTGTTTGTAAGAAACATCCTTCATTAAGACACTTAACTTTAAACTATTGTTTCTAGCTCAAATACAAGTCCTTGGTCCATAATATTTCTTTCTCCATTGAAGAAGTCATCTTGCTGAATTGGAAGAGAAATATGCACAGTTTCTTTTACAAGCAAAAACAGACTTTTTCACTGGATGAAGCGTTATTACATATTATGGACTCGCAAACACACAACTTTTTACTTTTCAAGATGTTCATTGATGGACTGGAGTGGTGTGAATTACTTGCGGATTACTGTGATGTTTTTATCAGATGTTTGGACTCTCATTTTGACGGCACCCATTCACTGCAGAGGATCCTTTGGTGAGCAAGTGATGTAATGCTAAAATTCTCCAAATCTGTTCAGATGAAGATACAAAGTCATCTACATATTGGATTGCCTGAGGGTGAGAAAATTTGCTGGAAATTTTGATGTTTGGGTGAACTATTCTTTTAATGCACGTTTGTGGTTCAGTAAATATTGTGTGAACTAAATGTTTTCGTTCTGGTTAAGGAAAATGTATTTTATATAATCAAATAAATTAAAGTCTGAAATGCATTCAGTAATTTGATGTTAATTGAGTTATTTTAAGTCTTAATTATAAATCTCATTAAATAGCATTTTTACATAAGAAAAAAACTCCAGCCAGGAGAAACTCTTCAAAGAGAAAAGAGTGTATTCACTTTCAGAAAACCTTGGTGGTGTAAATGAAGACAAGCTGTCTGCTTTCGGATTTCACTCTCAGCACATTCTATTTAAACCACTTATTTTCCCGCTGTGATCTTCATTGATACGTTGCAGCTCGGGTTGTGCTTGAAAGCATGAGATATTGTCCTGCTCTGCACTCTCAACAAGTTAATCTGTCAACACATCAGTGATTTCATCACACACACACACACACACACACACACATCTCTGTCCAGCACAACGATCTCAGTGTTATCTAAGATAAATCCTCTTAAATAATTTGCTCCAATATGGAGCTGTATCATTATAAAACGGAATGAAAATGCACAAAGAGTAAATCCCACACGCACAGTTTACAAACCTATTGAGCGTCTATAATAGTGGATTTGTACGGTTTTTAGATTTGGATTTGTGCTTTAGTAACAACAGGCTAGTGTATCATTGTGATAATATGAGCTCTGCAGTAATAAAGATCTGTTCCAGTTATCGGTTATATGGACAGTGAATATACACTTGTGGCAGGATTTATTTAATTCATTTGGAGCTGGGAAAAACCTTGCAGAACTTAATGTACAACTTTCAGATAGTATTTAAAGCCAGGCTATGTCAGCATTTTAAAACAGTAAAACATTGCTTTGTTCCTCTTAGAAGCTGTGTGCAATGTGTGGTCTCTAGAGTTGAGAACCAAGATTTTCACGATGTTTGGCTCTGTTAAAGGTTCTCAGCGTGAAACATACAGTGCGGCCAGTGAAGTCTTGATTTTTGAGCGAATGACTTTTATGAGCTGTTTCGTTTCGGTGAATCACTAATAATTATAAATCATTTGGAACAGTTTCTCAGTTAATCTCACTGATTTACTAAACCGCAATTCAAATTTTAAAGTGATTGGACCTTGGTGAAATTTGTTTGAGTGCCTACTCTCAAACTAAAGTAAATTATTTTACATAAGATAAAAATAGTTTTAATTTTGGCTGAAAGAGAAAATGTTCAAAAGTGCGAATCAATAGACTGTATGCCTAAATTGAAAATAAAAATGTGACTTTACTTGAAAATGTGATCAATTAAGCTTCCTACACAACAGATAGTCTGGTGTCATATATTATTGAAAAGCATAATTGTTTCATGTAGACCAAACAATATCAAGTACAGCTTTTGGGCCACGTTTTGGTAGCTTCAGGTGTTCTCATTTCAAACAAGCCCAAACTCAACATACCACACTGCATATCTTAAGATAATCATTGTAGTGGCATTACATGCTGTTTTGCTAAAGCCAAAGGACATCCGGGATCTGAACGTGTCTCGATGATGATGATACTTTTTTCAACACCATTTGAAAATGTTGAAAAGTTCAACCAATACACCTTTTTCCCAAGGAGTCTATTGCATTTTAGATTATGGGAGGCACTTCTGATCTGGAAAGTCTCACTCAAAAGAGTTAAATAAATAATTTCAAATACTGAGGTTGCATTACAAATAACCCTTTTCCGTCAGTTTGATTGAATGAGCTGTAAATTTTCCTTCATATTATTTTCAGATGTCAAGAGAATACTGTAACATTTGATATTTTTTGGTGACGTGGTAAATCAAGAATATCTATGGCAAGTGTAACGGGGCTGGCAAGACGTGAGACATGCGGATCCATGTGCAAGCTTTTATTTAAAGGCATGGTCATAAATACAGGCAGGGTCGAAACAATGGCAAACAGGTATGGCAGGGACAAGACAAAGAGTAATCCTAGGACAAGCATGGGTCGACGATCGGTGAACAGTCTCCAAAGGGGCTAACAAGAGAGGTAATCCAAAACGTAAGCAATAGTCCAGGCAGGGGAAAGCACAATCCGAAACAGGCAAGGCAAGGCAAGGCAAGGCAAGGCAAGGCAAGGCAAGGCAAGGCAAGGCAAGGCAAGGCAAGGCAAGGCAAGGCAACTAACAGGGCTCTGTAGAGTAGCTAACAACTAGAACAGTGATAAATGCATACAATACTCGGCAGTGAGGGAGAGAAAGTCCATGGCTTAAGTAGGGTGTGTGATCAGTGCAATCAGCTGTGTGTGCAATCAGTGCAATGGATGATGGGAAATTGAGTCCAGTGTGATGTGTGCTGTGAGAGTCAATGTGGTGAGCGAGTGACCTCTGGTGGTGAGTGAACGGAAGTTCATAGACCGGATTCGTGACAGCAAGATTATTTTCCTCCTGATTATTTTCTTGTTTCCTTGTATTCCACTATAACAGTATGAAAAAAGATAACATACACTGCACATTTGTGGTCTGCTCTCCCAATTGAATATTCAATGAATAATTCACTGGAATGTTCTAAGAATCTCCCAAATTCCTCCAAAAGTCCAGGTTGATTTTCACGTGGATGCTTTAAAATGGAATTGCTGGTGCCTATAACCTTCTGCACTGACATATAGCACAACTGTGCCTCCGGCTGACCAGTGTTCGATTCCTTCCCCCTCTCCTCCCAACACTTTTCTGTCAATCTCCACTGTCCTGTCATCTAAAAGCACAAAAAGACCATATATATATATATATAATGTTATTGTCTCTGATCCCTACACGCAGTGTTCACTGTATTGATTCTAAAGCAGGTAAATACAATATTTTCTATCTGTCAAAATGATAAAAATCACTTTGAAATATCACTAAATGTTCCAGTTGATGAACATCTTTGATTAAGGCAACTGTATGTTACATAATACAGACATATATTACTACAGTGATATCTAAAACACCTGTGATATTGAAAGAAACAAGCTTTCGGGTTATTCATGGTCTGTTGATCATTAATTCTTTTAAACTTAAAAACCTAGTTTTTGAAAATGCTTATTGTTGCATTCATAGAACAAACCTTTGGTTGATTGTTTACAGTTTAACCGAAGTTACAAGTTACTCCCTTCATCTGCAAGTGTTAGGTATGGTGGGTGGGTATACTGGGAAGGGACAATGAGTAAAGACCAAGCAGGGACTGTTTTACTGGTTTGGGCTAAGCAGTCAGATTGACAGCTCTTGCATTGAACATTCATCATAGAATAGGCCTAGCACACAACTGGAAGATGAGTGCTCATCCAGGATCGTATTACTTCAATTCAATTCAAGTTTATATAGAGCTTTTCACAATGCAAATCATTGCAAAGCAGCTTTACAGAAAATTAAAGTTTCTACATTATATTTAGTAGTAGCTTACCAATGGTGACTATCTCAAGTTGATGTCCATATGGCAGAAATGTACAGTCGAATCATGCAGTTAGTTAATGGCATATAATCAAACAGATGGTGAACAGATGGTTAACAGCAATGATTATATGTTGCGATCAAACTATAGCAAAATTTGGTCATTTTGTATGTTGTTTCAGGGTTGGCATCATCTGATGTCCTCTGAGGTCCTTCTTTTACTTATTCTTTACATTTTTACACATGCAAGTAATTCTTAAGTTCATGTGTTCAAGCGATTATTGTCATGGATTCTTCTTTCCCACAAAGAAACAATTTTGTCTCATGTAAATGGGTGGACCCTTGTGTTTGTTTAACCATGGAAAAAAGTCCCAACAAATTTTACATTTTTACCAATTTAAGTGAAATGAACACAATAAAATTAAGTTGTGACTGGGGTCAAGAATTCTGTTGCTTCAGCTCATTTTAATAAAGGTTTTTAAAAAATTTTTTTATTGTGTATTAAATTAAATTGTGTACTTTAAATTATTAAAATAATAAAAAATGTATATATTTATCTAGAAGAAAAAGTCAGTCACATGGTTGGCTGCTACTGAAGTCAAATGTGCAGATAGACAGGGATCAAGAACTGCCATACCCCCCAAAACACAAACAATGTATGTGATAATTGTTAAGAGTAAACAGCTGCAGAATTTTAAATTAGCTTCTGATTCCCATCCTATGGTATCTACATAATCTGGTTTACTATTAACTCCAGGCATTAATGGCAGTAATGGTGTCTTTTGTGACACCCTCCATACAAGCCAATGTTAAGCAGAGCTCTTGATAAGGCTGACTGGTTCACTTCTATTTCTTCATTAGAACATGGACTCTGTATCTCCTTCTAAGTGACTACCGGCCTCTCTCACTTCATTAAAAAGTCTCCTTATGGTTTGTGCAGAGAGTTTTGAGGAACAAACCTTTCTAACTTGTTTGGCTATTGTTTTGTACTTTTATTTCCTTCTCCTGATTTTTAATTAGTCTCTAACTTCCTGGAATGCTCTAGTCTGATATTCACAACTGTCCTTTAGTTTCACAACCTGAATAATGATCCATTTATTTTAATAAATCATAAGGTTCAGGCCAATTGTTAGGCAGTTGTGTCCTTGTTAAGACACTTGTTTTTCCTCTGTGTAAATTTAGAGCCCATGCATGGAATGAATATTTATGCATACAGAATATTTATAAGAATATTGGTAAACTATGTGACATTGAAATAAAAATTCTGTCACCATTTACTCACCCTTATTTTGTTCAAACCCCATATGACTGACTTTCTTCTTTGGAACACAAAAAGTCAATATGAATACAAATCTTTCCCCTTTCACTTTGATTTTATGGAAAAGCATGTGCAGAATATTGCCTGCTCTTTTCCATATAATAAAAGTGAAAGTGGAACATTGCTAGATCATCTTTTATGGGTGTTTTATAGTTTGACAGATCAATCCCCATTTTTCATTATTTCTGTTCATACGGGTTTATAAAAATAAGGTTGAGTACATTATCATAAAATGTTCATTTTAGAGGAAATTATTGCTTTGAATTTCCTTGAAATTCAGTGCCTCAAAGTATAAAAGCAAAACATCAAAGAGAACAAAACGTCAATTTGACATTGGCAATTCAGTAAAATGAGAGAACTTCCACTCCACTGATAATGGGAAAACCTTACAGCTAAACCACCAGCAGGCACATGCACACACACAAGCTTATAAGTGATGGGCAATCAGATTTTTTCCCCATGAATTTGTTTTCATCCTCTCCGGTCATGCTCAGTTAAAGTGATGTCCTGAAGTACAACATGATTACATACAGTGCCAGAAAAGATGAGTGAGTAATGAGGAACTGACAATAGACTCATGGCAGAGTCTCCAGCAGGTGAAGAGGTCAGACGTAGCACAGACATACATTTGAGCACATCTGTTTGACATAAAGCTCAGAGCAACAGATCATCGGTCTGAACAGCGGCAGGGCTAAATCAATAACGACAACATGCTAGAGGGAGCAGAGACGGACAGTGCGGTTACACAATGTGATGCTTGCAGTGCTTTTCTTTCAAATTTAGCTTCTGTCTGGTAATTTTATTAGGAATCTTATTCCTGCCACACATGACAGTTTGAACCTCTGAGCCATGCGACGTTTCACCAGCACGCAAATGCTCTTTAGCATGCCTTCACAGCTCGACTTTGAGGAGTCTGTGCTTGTTAGCACCTTTACATCTTTTTAAATGCAAGAAATAAAATAAGGAAGTAAAAACAGCTGAGATGAGTGAGAGTGTGAGATGTTATATTTGGACAGAGAGGCTTATTAATCGTTTATTGCTAATAAAGCATGTAACACAATTATGTCACACACTGCAGCTCAACCTAAGTTGCACAGAGGTGACAGCCTTGCTACTGTTTGTGAATGTACACCCGTCTGCATTTGTTAACAAAACAACTCTGACTCAACCAGAGCAACAGAGCTGAAATATGGGCAGGAAAAACACATCAGCCAAAGTGCCTAGGAGAGTTTGTATTGGAATAATTATTTACAACTGGGTTTTACTGGATGATTTTTACACGTCAAATATCTAAATATAAATATAATTAATATTATACAATATGATTGAAATATAAATAAATAACATAAAAATATAATAAATAAAAATATGTTTTTCATTTTTTGAACGCCTTTGTTATTATGCTTGCATTTCACTAATGCCTGGACCTTCTTAAAGTGTAAGGGAAGTAGGGACTGATCTTTTTTTCATATTGTAGTTAAACGGATTAGTGAAAAGAAAAAAATGTAGGGAGGAGTTTTGGTTCTATCCAGTTGTTGATTGGATGAAGGCTAATCTGACTGTGAGTCAATTGCAAGAAAGTAGACTAAATGATTGGAGAAGTATTTAGATATTAGGAAGATCTGGCTATGATAGTTTGATTTAAAAATATATAAATAAAGTGACAAATTAAATGCATGGATGATTTGTTCACAATATTATAAATAGCATGCCCTTAGAAAATAGATATAGGGTGCATTTTCATTTTATACTGACTTTATCTGTTTCATCTAAAACAATTTAAGGTTTTTCAGAAACCATGCATTCTGAAAATGCTAATTAAATGTTATTTCTACATTACATCTTTAGACATAATTCAATTTTCAATCCTCCTATTGCCCATTAGTTGATAGTAATCAAATGCTGCCTGACAGAAATCACTTAAAACTGGCAGAAAATAAAACATGCTAAAATTCTACTGAAGCATACTCCCAGAACTACTCAGAGTGCTTAATGAAAAGCTCTGGCTCTGTAAATGTCTTCTTTACAAGAAAATCAAGGCATTTGCTGTGAGTTATTTGTTTGTAAACCCATGATTAATTTGCTGTGTGCTTCATGTTTAGAATGTAATCTTGGCTTACTTTTTTAAAGAATCTTCCTAAGATAAATAACCCCCAAGCATTTCCTCTATAAGGACCTGAACACAAACAGTGTAGTCTTCCCTTGACGCCTGCCCTCCATCTCCTCCATGGGTCTAATAGAATTGTATAGAAGTTCATGTGTCTGCATGTAGATAGATGAAAGCAGGCGCTGTTTTTGAGTATTAGCTGTGCTGTGTCAAAAGGTTGGAAAAATGACATCTTAGAATTAGAACAGGGTGATGAAAGGTCAGACTTTGCCTGAAATCCAGCCCCTCTTGTGAATAATCCCTTATGCTACACATGGTAATTGAATGAAGAAACAAGGCAGACACAGCACTCTTACAATTATCTCATCACTACTCAGCCACACACACACAAAAGAAATTAACATTCCTAAACGATGACTATGGAAGGTTATGAGTGGGATTATCATCTATCATATGACATCACAGACAAATGATCTCTGACATATATGCTCTGATAATTCCTAATACGGACTTGAAAAGAGCTACAACATTATACTTGTGTTTGGATTGTAAAAGCAGTAGCCTACTAATCATTAAACAATTATTAACAATAACTAGCATTACTAATACTGCACATCCATAGTAACCATAGTTTCAGTCAATATAAGATGCCCCTACCTTAATTAAAAAATCTCAAACAAAATCACATTTAATTTATTTTGACATTTCATGTGAATGTCAACATGTGTAATACTCAGCTAGTCAAATAGTTTTGAGGTTAATTGATCAATTTTGTGTCTATAGAAAATAGTAATCTGTGACATTGTATAATGTTGAATACCAAAGTGGTGTATGTGTGTGTGTGTGTGTGTGTGTAAATGTATAGTAAATAGTAAATGATGTTCATCTGAAAGTGTAGCAATGCAATCAGGTTTTCTGTAAGGGGTAGGTTCAGGGTTAGGGATAGAAATATCATTTGGTCAGTTTAAAACTAATAGAAGTCTATGAAAAGTCCCCACTATTCACAGAAACAAACATGTGTCTGTGTGTGTGTGTGTGTGGTTGTTTGTTAATGAGGGATTTTGGACCCATTCATGTTTTTAGATTTGTGGAATAAAAAATATCGTTTTTATTTTGATGTGAAATTATAAAATTAGTCCTTTTTGGGTACAATGGCTTCTTTGAATAATTTTATATGTTCTGCTATGGCAACTGATTAGCTTCTTTTTTTGTTGTTGTTGTCGTTCTTTTTCATTTCTTTTAATAGCACATTGGCTGATGCATCATCGTGGTAAACTTATATCTAAACATAACAATTTAAAAGTAAATGCACACTGTTAAGAGGATCATCTTCCCCCATTTTACCATATACAGTTACTGCTGTAAAACCATAATAAATTAATATGGAAACTACTAAGCAGTAATAGAAGCATCAGGAAAGCAGATTTCTTTTCTGTTTTTGACCATAATGGTGGCCAATACCAAATACCAGTTATTTTATACAGTCGGAAGGAAACTACCATTGCCATTTTTGTAAGGGGCTTCTTAAAGAACAAAACGAACTAATCATTTAAATGTTGTGCGCTTTTATACTTTACATACTTTTATATATTGTGTACATTTTTTAACAACAAAACATGCAAAGAAACCCAACGTTTCCACACGCGCACTGCTGAGATCCGCGTATGGCGCGTGCACAGTGTGAATGGAAACGATTGAACTTACCTGTCGAGTGCAATCGCGCTCATTGAATATATAGAAGCGAAGACGGCGGCTATGGGAAAGAAGTTGTGGAATCGGCAGTAATAGAGTCCGAAATACCATTCATTGTGCACAGAGTAGACAAAGTTTATAACGGTGTTGAATGCGGACATTGACGCTTCAGCGAATGCTAAGTTCACGAGGAAATAGTTCGTCACGGTTCTCATGCGTTTGTGCGCCAAAATGATCCATATCACCGTGATATTGCCCACCACGGAGACGATGACAATTGTGCTGTAAGCCACTGCCCAGAGCACTATTCTCCAAACCGGTTGCACAAACTGGTTCCAGTATATCTCGGTTTCATTCTGTGCAGTGGAGTTGGTTGTCCAGTTACTTTGGAAGTCAGTGGAAGTGATGATAGAATCCATTACTATTAGGGGAAAAAAAATATTGGGTTAAATCTGTTTTTGGCCTAATCTTCAATCGACCATGTCTCCTTTTGAGAAAAAAGTCAAATTATTTAATTTCATGAAGCAAAATGAGTTCAGATTCGTGTCCCTCAGTTGTATGCAATGAGAAGGCAGAATGAGCCCTGTGATTTTTCCAAAGAAGACAAGACAACAGATCGCAACGCCGTGCTCCTTCACTTTTCCTCATCACGAAACCAATTTTAGCTCTCGGTTACACGCACCTCGCTCCTCTGAGCGTCACTGCCAAGTGCGCAGAACGTGCCAAAAGAGAAGACGCGCGCACAAACGAGCAGATGCTGTGAACACGCGCTTCTGAGAGAAAACGAATGGGACTCTTTCTTTCAAATGCAGTTCTGTTTTTTTTTTTTGTTTGTTTGGTTTTTTTTATACGAAATATGAGTAATCTGCATATGTGATTCAGAACGCGCCAGGTGTGCCACGCATGTTGGAAGATCATTTTTGGTGGCGCGCTGACGAGGTAATGAAACAAAAAGAATAAACGTGTTCACTGGAAATCCTTTTTTTTTTTTTCTTTTGAATATGAGATATGATTAATTCACAGCGCATCTTGTATATAAGTTGGAAGATGTGTGGTCCTTTCAGGTTGGAAAGAATATTCTAATATGAGACTTCACGTTTGATAACGATGTCAGTGATTTGGTATGATGCCTTTTTCAAGTTCCTTTTCACATTAAACCCCTTATTTACCTATCCCAACTCATTTCAATCTGACGCAAGTAATTCAGTAAAAGCTCACGGTCCCCACCTGGTGGTTCCATCTCAGTTCGCGTTAAATTTGAACTCAATCTGTATGTCGGTTAAGACAATGCATGATGGACAATGCTAAATATATTTTTATTTTTATTTTTATGATAAGTTGTAGGCTATTTGGCCAGCCTCAGAATCAGTTGGAATACTAACAGCAAGCCAACATTTGCCCAACGTCAGAGGCTCTGAATGGGCATAAATCCCTACATCCACGTTCCAACATTTAGTGGCAAGCCTTCCCAGAAGAGTGTAAGCTGTTATGGCTGCAAAGGAAGGGATTAATGTTTTATATGTTCAACAAGATGCAGGACCATCAGTGAGGCCAGACCCTGACGTTGTGTCATGCAGCCTGACATGCGGTTACATTTCCTCCTAAAGGTTTTTCCTGGGGTTCTGGGGAAAGGCTTTGTGGAGGCCTTTCAAATGATGGACATTGCTTGCTTTGTACAGGGTGTTCTCATTCTTTTGGGCATAATTTTCCTGTCATCATTCTGCATACAGAATACACGCATTATTCAAGTGGATATGTCCATGTAACAAGGGATGTTTTGATGCTGTGATTCAGAGTAATCCCAGGGAACTGCCCTTTAGAGAGCAAATTTTCAGCATTTTAGTGAATCACTCCTTCAAACAACATTACATTGTTATGGGCCTTTTGGGGGTTGCTGTAAGGTGTTGTTAATTAACTTTTTTCTTTTTGCATTCGAAGTCACTGGTTGCTGTAGCTCTAAAATGATTTAAAATAAACCCTTTTTTTAGATAATCACGCACTGGAGAAAAGATTTATGGTAGTATCTTCTTTTCACTAGTTAGTTTGTTTTCTTCTTGTAAAAAAAAACTCAACAAAAGGACTCTGCAGGTATGCAAATTATGTTGTTGTGGACCTCTTTTATGATAATCAATTCAGTGGGTTTAGGAGGGTTGGAAATCGCATCACATGCATTACATGAATTGCAGATTCCTCCAAGAACCTCTGTAGGGCTTAGAGAAGCATGCAATTGTGATGTGCATGTGGCAACTCATCGATGTTAATTAACATGACAGCATCTGGGTTGCAGACATCTAATTTTACCTGCACATATGGGCATATTTTTTATTATTATTATTGTTTTGTTGATTGTATAAGATATTTTCTTAAACCGGTCAAGATTACCTTGAGGAAATTGGTTCACTCAAAGGATTGAATGCAATGCTGAAAACATATCTGGGCAATCCTTTTAATGCTCTCATCTTGTATGTACTCTACCTTTTGATCATAGCAACATAATATCCTCTGGCAAGGATCTCTGCTGAACAAATCAAGATTTGGCTGACCACTTGTCGACAAGAAAGAAATCAGAAATTTAATTTCACACACCAACTATCATCCACATGGGTCACATTTAATGTACCTTGAGAGAAAAAGAGTAAAAGAGAAGGGCTACAATCTACCCAATGCTGAAGGACCTTCATTCATCTTAAAAATATCCCAGTTCTTATAAGCTCAGCAGTGTCTCTCGATACATCTGGACACATGTGAATTCAATGCTTACAATAAAAATTAAGAAGTGGTTTGTTTATTATTGTCCATCCAGTGTTGCAACAGTGAACTGAATTTAATAGAATGTGGAATGGCAGCTTTGTTCCACAGTAATTGGATGTAAAAATAATAGATTTTTAGTTTCATAAGGGAGAGAAAAACAGCTATTTTTCAAAGTTTTTGAGTGTTAATTTTTTCCTTATTTTCTCAAACTATGAAATTAATAAATATTGTTTTGTCGATAGACCTTGATTAGAGTAGCACCTTAATTTAAGACAGGAATGAAAATGAGGCTTTGAGGGATAGAAATACATGCATTCATTGGCTTGTACTGTTGTTTAACAACATATTAATTGTTCAGTTGACAAAAAGTCATTCAGAAAAAAAAACTGACAAAAATGTTAAATTCAATACAGTGTCTAACCTGACTAAAGTGTAATGGTTCAAAGCTTTTCTACTTTTCAATGGTTCGTGACAGACATTGCTGAACTTACTAACAACTTATAAATTTCATTTCATTGTCTATAATTAAAGCAGAAGAGATACAATATCTCAACATGTGCCATTTTTTTATCCATTAAAAGATTGATTGTATCCTTCACGGTGCAAACCTATGCCATTTTGCACGTTACTTTACTATAACAGATAAACAATAAAACAATAAACATGTCAATGATATGGCAGAGAATAATACTCTAAATGTATTTTAAAAAGATCCTCTGAGAGTTTGCCCTGCAGTGAAAAGCTTGTTTTTATCATCGTGTATTTGATGGGAGTTTCATTTATGTCAGTCTTTAGATGGAAATTATGTAATCAGAATTGCACTCAAGCATATTTGGATGTCTTTTTTAGTCTCTTTGTTGCTTGTTAGAGATAAGAGAGTGTCAAAGGAAGTATTTCATTTGATTAATCTATCTATGCTAAATGTAGATAAGCTTGATGAACATTATTAGTATTAGTAATAATATCTTTTGTTTAAAAACAAATCTATCTATCTATCTATCTATCTATCTATCTATCTATCTATCTATCTATCTATCTATCTATCTATCATTTTATCTGTGCTGGCCCTTTAAAAGGTTTGTCCAGCACGTTGTTCGGTGGGACGGAAGTTGGTATTGGGATAAGAGTTACACCTTGCAGCTGCAGATGTGCTCTTTAAAACAATTCATAGGAGTCGGCAGCTAAGCTGAACATTTGATGAAAATGTTTATTATGCATTCAGACGGGTCTTAGGCTTTTTAAAAACAGGCTGCCGTCTCTCTAAGAACAAAGGCTCATTGAGTCTTATTAGCGGCATCGGCTAACAAATGAATACATGGAAATCTCAGGCTAACCGAAACCAATTAATGCTGTCACCATGCCGTCTTACGAAGAATGGAGAAAAACCATTAACTTCTATTATTTCGTTAAGTTCTCTCTAAATGTCTATTCAATGCTGTTCTCGGTAAGTGTACGTTTAAAATGAAAGCTGTTCTAGCATTGCTTTGTTTCTCCCTCACATACTGTAAACACACACACACACACACACACACACACTCCTCCTGAATGAGTACGCTCATGTGTTTGTGTTGAACGTGTAAGTATTATTAATAAATATGATGGTAACTTTGACTGTATTTACCGGGTCATTTAGAGATATGTGCTAGTTTCACTTTAAAATTTCACAGACGAGCTTTGTGTCTCAGTAAAAGCAATAGACGCGTCGCTGACAGATTTAAAGGCGCAGGACGTTGTTACTGTTTCTGTAAATGTGTCACATTGTACTGTTGGCAGTGGAGGGATTCTGTATTTACATTGATTTGTTTTTATGGTTCCTGAAAATTGTTGGAGACTATAATAATATTGACATGATATAGACTTGCGCATGGTCTGTTTATTTTCTTTCTTTCTTTCCTTCCTCATCCTCTTTATTTGTATAGAACGTATATCCATAGATTGTAATAGAACTGTTCATTAGGGATGCGAACTACATTTGTTATTGGGACTTTTAAAAAAATGTATATATCAAGAAAATATTGGACACTAAATATTCAATCTGTTCCGCCAATTATAATGATAAAAAAATAATAATCATATCTTAATGTAAAGGGATAATGATAGAGTATGGCAAAAATGTATAAAAAATGTAATGCACGTTTTAAAGTAATATTATTAAAGGTTGCTGTACTTCATTAAAAAATGTACATTTTGTGCATCATTACATGTGCACAGTACACATTCAGATATACTCTTAAAGGGACAAGAGAGAGGACCCCCCACTCCTGTTTTTGGGGGATGTAAAAAATAAAATTATAAAAAATTTTTTTACTGTATTTATACAGTGATCTGCTGATTAATAATTAATGAATTAATATTAATTAATAACTGTTACCATTTGTTTATTTTATTTTAATAACAAACGCAGTGTTCTGCTAGACTCACTAGTCTTCTGTTTTCTCACAGGAAATGCAATAAGTCAGTGTCTTATGGGATTATCTTGACTATTAGAGTTTTGGGGGTTTTGGAACATGATGATACAAGCAGAAAAGCCTCTTCAAATCATCTTTTCTCTTCCCCTTCTCTACTCTTAAAGGAACAGTCTACACAAAAATAAAAATTCTCTCATCACTTACTCACACTCGTGTCTTTCCAAACCTATATGACTATATGAAGAAAACATTTTGAAGAATGAAAAAAAATACCATGGAAGTCAATGGGACCCGAAACGGTTTGGTCACTAACATTCTTCAAAATATCTTCTTTTGTTATGGAATTTTCATTTTTGGGTGGACTATCCCTTTAAGCTTGACTCATAGGCTTTACACTTTCTTTAACAGGCATCCCTAAAACACCGCCATTTATCATTGAAAAGAAAATAATTGAAGATGTCTGGAATCTTAAATTGACAGATGACAAAGTTAGTCATACAACAAGATTTATTAAATTAACCTTCCAGGAAGAACAGTCAGCGAAGAAAATTGCAAATGAAGTGGTTTCAGTGTGAAGTGGTTTCAGTGTGAAGTGGTTGCTGTGTGCTAGTATAGTCTTTTGTTAGGATACAAATTGATATTAAGACGGCTACATCAATCTTCTTTATTATTTGCATCATTTAATTTACATTAGTTATGCGTTTTAGCTCAGCACTCTAAGAATTACGTCTGTCGTCTTATAGGGATTAATGTGAGGAACACAAATGATTCATTGTTTGATTTTACACCAGATGACTGATCTGCATGACTTGGTTGTGCATTGAAACATTGATTTCAACTTTATATCTTTGCTGCATTTCTGATTTAATCATGTAAACATAATGTTATGAAATTATGTAAGCTGATGTGACTTGTAGAGATGTTTTACCAGACCTGCCCCTGTCCTTTTAGTTGCTCGGTCTGTGTGTGCTCTGTATCGGAGTGTATGCAGAAGTGGAGAGGCAGAAGAATCGCACCCTGGAGGGGGTGTTTTTGGCTCCTGCTGTGGTCCTCATACTGCTGGGTCTCGTCATGTTCACTGTGTCTGTGATGGGTATGGTGGGATCTCTCAGGGACAACAAGACTCTGCTGCACATGGTGAGTGTTTCTTGTCTGGTCATACGTGTGTTTATTTAGGAAAGACCTTCTACCATGTTACTTTTGGATTTTTTTGTGCTATGACTTAAAGTAAACTTTTTGTACAGTTCCTGTGTGTGCTGTGTGTTCTGCTGGCTCTCCAGGCTCTTGCCCTCATCATTGCCCTGATCTTTGAAAAGACGGTAAGAAGTAAAGAAACATGGAGAGCAGAGGCACTGTTCACTGGTCTATTGTTAATGAGTTTAATTTTTCTTTGTCTTTAGACAATCAAATTGTTTCAGAACAGTATACGAGAAGGAATCAAGCACTACTATGATGACCTGGACTTCAAAAACATATTGGACTACGTGCAAGAGAAGGTTGTTTGCCAATTTTATTACTGGAATCTAACTGAATTATACACCCACGCTAATATGGTCTACGTCAAGTCAGCCATAAAAAATATCCATCTTTCAGGCAGAAAAATATAGTTTGTCAATTACAGTCTCATTCATGCACAAAAATGACAGTTTTTTCATAACACAGGCACATAAACGCTCAAAGGTTTTGAATGGTTCTGTATCCCAGCTTTCTACACATTTTAATATGGCAAAAATAAAAATGTTTTTACTCAATAAGAATGCATTAAACGAAGTTTAAATTGTAATAATATTTCACAATATTACTGTTTTTACTGTATTTTTAAAATAAATGCAGCCTTGGTGAGCATAAGACACTTGTGTCAAAAACATAAATTCTTACTGACCAAACTTTGGAATGATAGCGTATTATATATTTATATTTTTTAATAATTTTTATAATAGAAAAAAAATACTGCATAATCATATTTGTTATTGTTATCATTATTATTCATGCTAAGAAGAATGTATCACTCAAATTATAATTAAAATTCCCATTTTAGGCTGCTTTTTTTTATCACGATCTCGCTTTTGTCTTTTCAGTTTTCTTGTTGTGGAGGAGATGAGTACAAGGATTGGGAAGTAAACCAGTACCACTTCTGCAATGGCACGAGTCCTTTGGCCTGCGGTGTTCCCTACACCTGCTGCATCCGTCAAAGTGTTAGTCATTCCGTGCACTTCTCCCCGTCATGATACATTAATCAGCGCATACGTCGCCCCTGTACATGGTAGTCTGATGAGAAAAGCCTGCATCACAGGCTGTTTTTCATGAATTCGCCGGTAATCTTTTCTTGCTGAAAAGAATGTGCTTTTTTTTTCTTTTTGCAATGGAAGCAGTCTGACCCACAGGTCTGTGAGTACAGGGAGCTGATTTCTGATCTTTTTTCTGGTGGGTTTAGAGAGCTTTCTAGTAAATGCTGTTCCCCATGAGTCAGTGGAGAGTGCATCATGACTGAGAGAATTTAATTTGCCTGCCCTGCACTGCATAGAGTCTGCTCTACTGTTTATGAGTGCCCCTTTCTTTCTCTCTCTGAGTTAATAAATGTTGATTGGGCACTAATGCACAGTTCTCCTTTTGGTATGACAGCTCACTGCAGTGAGAGAGCACAGACCTTTTCTGGCTAAGAATCAAAGACTGCCAACATGATCAAGGCTTCAGATCATTAATCGTTTTCAGATATTTGATTTCAGATGTTTCTTTATCAGCTGCAATCCTGATAGCACAAAATGCCAAAAATGGCACAAGATAGGTCCAGACATTCAGTAATCTGATGAATTTGTAGCGTTTTTCTGCCCAGGTATTGATAGAAAATCTACAAACTCAGTAAAATGTGTTAAAAGGGTGTACTATGCTCTTATTGGTTGCTGAAAGCATAAGGATCATTCACCCAAAAATGAAAATTCTGTCATGAATTGCTCACCCTTATGTTGTTCCAAACCTGTAAGACCTTTGTTTGTCTTCGGAACACAAATTAAGATATTTTTGATGAAATCCGAGAGCTTCATAAAATTACGGTCGAATGGACTATATGTAGACTATTTTAACAATGTCCTTTATTCACTTTATTCTTTCTACTGAATACATTCTCCATCTATTTCAATTCACATCATCTTATAACATGGTATCCATTTTTAAAAATTTTTTTTTAGAAAGCTGAGGTAGAATGTCACATGGTATGAAATGTATAAGAGGAATTGGACCGGGCTTTTGGGAGCAGGCAGGTTTACAGTCTATTTGTAATCTGATTAGATGGGCTCCCTGCTCATCAGTACTATTACAGATTCTATCACTGCAATGGCACTCTGCTTTAAAGGTTACATCAACATGCTTATAAGTGTGTGCTGGAATTCCATATGGAATTCTGAAACATGAAATTCATTTTAAGGGTCAAAGGTCATCAGAACACCACATTTACAGTTAGCCAACACTCTTCTGCACCATCAGCATCACATTGACCAAATGTCACTTGAAAAGTTTTTCAAAAACTAGTTTTACTAATGAGTCCTGTGTGTTTATTTCTATCAGGTTGGAGAAGTTGTGAACACACTCTGCGGCTACAAAACTCTCACCAAGCAGGTAAAATGGAGCTCTCTGAAGTCCACCTTCTCACAATTGCCTGCAACCAGCCATCACTGACTGATATTAAATGACTTGTGTCATTTTACATAATACTCGCTCTCATATCCAGCGATGCATTTGGAGAGAATCATTTGCCGGACCTTGACACTTGATATTATCTTTAAAGGAGAAGCTGTGACAGGAAAACAAAAACCTCCGATAGCCATTTCAAGTGCAATCATCTGTGTCATTCAGTTGTTTGTTCCGTAGATAAAAACCAAGCAAATAACATCAGAGCCATTACAAGCAACACATCTATTATGCCATTACGATGGACTCTAGTTGTGATATTTTAACCTCGTTTCCGTCATAAAACCAGAGCATTACCTGCCACCTGGACCGAATTTGATATCTTTCTCTCTTCTGTATTACAGCGTGAAACTTTAGATGGCATAATTCATGCGCGTGGCTGTATCCATGCTGTGAACCTGTGGATGGGGGACAACATTGGAGCTACTATTGGAATTTGCTGTGCGGTTGGACTACCCCAGGTTTTATGATCATCTTTTCCTTCTTGTGCTTGCTGTTTATTTATGTCATCCTATCTTGAAATATATGTATCTCTTCATCGTGTACTTTTCCTTCTGCTCATTATATCTCCCCTGGCATTCCACATTTCCATTTTGATAGCCTACTACCTATTCTGTTTGACTCTTCCCTCATTAGAGAATCCTCTGGCAAACAATAAATTATAGAAAATGGGCATCTGCTCTGACCAGATGCAAATGCCCAATGAGGTGAATGACTCTCGGAGAAGCTGCTGCCCAGTCTTGCTAAAGCACAAGCTTTGAAACGTCTTTCCAAAATAACTAGCCTGCTCATCTGTCTCTCTTTTTCTGTCTGCTGAGTTGAGGGAAGAGGTCACATTAAATACAGCCACATGGCCATGCCGGCACATTCCTTCATTAGTGCATTAATCCTCTAATTAGAGCAGAGGAACTGTCCTCTTGCACAAATATGATGGAGTGTGTGACAAAGATCCAGTCTAGTAAATCAGAGTATGGTTGGATTAATGATCTGCTTCTGTTTATGCATGGTATTACTGTATATTTTGTCATATGCTTGACGTAAATCAAGGGTTTGTTTTTATAAATGACAAGTGAAAAATATAGATTTGGATCTGTGGCTAAAATAGTTTAGATTAGAATTATGTGAATATTTATGAATATTTAAGAATATTAGAATAAAGCGGAAATTAAAATAACAGATATTACCCTTCTGATCCAAAAAGTAAAAATAAAAACACTGGTGAGCACATATACTGTACATGCACACTGTGACTTCTGTGCTTTGATGGAATAAATAAATAAATAATGTATTTTTGGTAGAAGTACTGTACAGGCTTTTTTTTCTTTTCTTTACACTTTTTTGGGTTCAGTGTTTGAATTTTGTGTTTTTTAAGAAAATATCTTAAAAAGTCTCTATTTATTTGATCAAAATACAACAGTGTTAGACAATTTTTTTTTACAATTGAACATAACTGTTTCTATTTGAATATATGTAATGTAGTTTATTCCCGTGATTGCAGAGCTGAGTTTTCAGTGTCATTACTCCAGTCTTCAGTGTCACATGATCATTCAGAAATCTTTGTAATATGCTGAGTTGGTGCTCAAAATGTCTTATTATTATCAAAGTTTATTACAGTAGCTCTGCTTAATATTTTGTGAAAATCACAACTTTTGTGTCAGGATTCTTTGATGAATAGGAAGTTCAAAAGAACAGCATTCATTTGAAATAGAAATCTTGTGTAACGTGTACTTTAATGATCAAATTTAATGTGTCCTTGCTGAATAAAAGTATTAATTTTGTTAAAAAAAATACTTATCTCAAACTTTTGAATGGCAGAGTATTTATTTATTTGGTGACTTTTTTGCACTTTATCAGCATACAGTAGTAACAGTAGGTGTAACCAGCATTCAAGTGTAAAGAGTTCTTTATGATCCATCTCCAGAAAACATCTCTTGACACTTCACAATTTTAATGTTTCTTTTAGCTTCTTGGTATTCTCCTGAGCTGTGCCTTCTGGAATCTTTTGGTGGAGATGAGTGAGTCTGAAGACATGGTGGACTTTAAGTTCCTGAAACGTGCTGGTTTCAAGTACAGCGAACTGGACCTCTCGGGTGCTGGATGGTGTATGTGTCTACCTCGTGACGGAGGCTACCTTCCTGTTCCTGTAGCAGAGCCTGACACCTGGGCTCCAGACCCCATCCCTTTTGACCTGGAACGAGAACAGCCCAAAAAATCCTTTCCACATTCATACCTGAAGAGCCAAATAGCAGAGTCAGGTATGGGAATGGATGAAGTGGACAATCGAGCTTAAGAACCACAAAGAAAAAGAGGCTGCGTCTTTCATTTTTATTTAATTGTGATTTTTATATAAAAAGTTCACACTGTGTGTTAAGATAAAGTGAGTTAGTTGCACTACATGTTGGTAAAAATGTTTTTTTTAGGCATGAAAAAAGGAGAGGTTTGTATAAAACGTTTGATAATAGATGGAATCAAGGTCGGAGACCTTTTAAGAACATATCACTTCAAATGCTGTTTACATACTCCATTGTTTTTCACCATTTTAGTTCGTTCTGTGTCTTATGGGATTAGTTTGTAAGGTGCATGAAAGACCACTCTGCAAGGACTCTATGAATTAATTGTTGGCAATCAATGTTTTTTAATTTTTTTTTTAATTTAGGCTTATATTACGATGACTTCAGGGAAATTGGTAGCTTTGGATTTCGTCAAAGATTATCAATGTTGTGACTGGCAGATGAAGCTGGGCGTTCATCTCTAGTAGATGCATTGTTTCTACAAACTTTTATATGCACATTTTAATTGTTTTTACATTACACTATTGTCATGAGCCCAACTTTCCAAGAAAAAAGGAACATTTGGGATTATTATGGATCTGCTTTCTCTTTTAAAAAGCATGAGGTTTGTGTAATGCTGACATTCTTTCTTAATCGGTAGTGAAATTATTTATTAAAGTGTTGCCTTAAGTACAACAGAAGCTTTTTCCCTGAGTACCTCAGGCTATTTTACAATAGCCACATTAATTTGCAGGTAATTTGTAGGTAGGATTTTTTTAAATGAAGGGAGTCCTGGCCTTGACCACTACTTGAAGTTTCATTTGTCTTTAAGTAATGTTCATAATTAACTTTTAAATGTGTAGTTCAAGTTTCATCTTTATTACTGTTTGGGAAGATTGAAAAAAAAAAAAACCTTTAGCTTGAATGTTGTCATAATTACAACTGTCTGCCATTAATGTATAAAACCTGCCTTTTAGTTGTCAGTAGTCATTTTGAAATACCTCACAATCACACCTCTTTGCTAATAGACATTTTCAGGATGTTGCTAAAGATGGACTGCTGTGCTCCAGCTAATGTAGCTCTGGTTTTGTAGTAACATTAATGTGACTTTCAATAAATTTTGCTTGAATTAACCTTTTAAGGATGTCTCTCAGGTTTATTCTGCATTGATGAATAAGGCCCAGAAGTCTCTCAAGCCTTTTAGTGGAGTGATAAGTGGAGCTGTGAAAGCTTCTAAGGAGCTGGGCTTGTGGATTCTGGGAAACTGGCCACCTGAACTCTTGAATGCATGAGCCGTTTTCAAGTCCATAATCACACTTTTTAAGTTGTTCTGGAGAGTCAATGTTGTATAATGACGTCCCAGTGGTTCTGGCAATTGTATAGATGATACTATAAGACTAATGTATCTTCCCAAAGAACTCAAATTGCATTTAAGGACTCTGATAGCAACTTGGCATATTAAAGCGAGTCTTATTGATGCTGCTTTCCGAGCATCATCATAATACATCACTCACATTAATTCCTGTGCAGAGCAATCTATCTTCAACCTCTCCCATTATTTTCTCACTGCTCACACCACTTTCCTCCTCATGGTGATGGCCATCAAGAGGTTGCATGTGGAATAATTATAGCCGGTGTCTCAATGGGAGGAAATTAACTGCAGCACTGAAAATAACACTTCGTGTGCTGAAAGCAGGGAACAAAATGCATCCACACTGGTGTAATTATGGTAATAATAACAGCATTAATAACAGTAATTAACAATTGCTGGCTTGAGGGAGGCACAAGGATGGGTTCTTGGTTTTGTCAGATGGATAAGTGCATCCAAAGAGGATGAGGCTAGGAGATCAAGTGATGCACTGCAAATGAATTGACAATGCTCGGATAGATTTTTTTTTTTCCTGTCTGGGACTCGAAAAATCTGGAATGAGAAGAGAGTAAATCCCAGCATTGAAATTCTTGAGAAGAAGCTCAGAGAACCTTGTTATTTACTCTTGAAGGAATAGTTCACCCAAAAATACAAATTTATTTGCACTCAAGATAAATTTTTACATCACTTGACTCTGGCTATAATTATTCTGATGGCACCCATTCACCGCAGAGGATCCTGTAATGCTAAAAAAACAACAACAAAAAAAACAACAAAATGATCTACATCTTGGATGACCTGAGGGTTAGGATATTTTCAGCAATTTTTCATTTTTGGGTGAACTATTGCTTTAACAGTGAGGCAATGCAGTGAGCCAGCAAGGGCGGAAAGATCAGGTTTGTTCGCAATATAGAGAAATATATTGCTTTATCCCCTCCCCAAGGTTTTGATGTTGTTCAAATTGACATTTAATTTCATGCAATTATGCTTATTGGTGGACAGTTGGTGACTCAAGTATCGGCATTTTCACATAGTAATTATTATGCTGCTTCTCTGAAAGAGTAATACAATATTTAAAAGGCCAGAGTTGTTTGTTTATGTCTAATAGAGGGGGAATATGGCTTATTGTGGCTGCAGTTTAAAATGCTGTGTCTCTTTATGAGAGTAATGAGTAATGAACCCAGAGCATTTATCTCTGTGTGGACTGTGAGGAGAAAAGTGTTTTCTCTACAACAGGGATTTGGAGGTTTTGTTAAATCTGGATGAAAACATATTAGTGTTGACCTGAGACTGGCGTCTTTGAAATAAACACAAGAGAACACATTAAACATTAAAATTGAGTTGCTTGTTTTGTTGCTAAAAACAATGAATAAATAAATAAGCCCATTTTTTTTATCATCTATCATTCTGTACCCAGAACATTTAATATGTGCAAAGAGCAAAAAGCAATGTGCAAAAAAAGAGGGTAAATATCAGACTTAAATGAACCTAATAAGATAATAAGGGTACAATTTGAACCGCAAATGATAGATTCAAATAGGTTCAAAATTACAGTGCTGGTTTTCTAGCACCTGTGCCCTCCAATTATCTGTATAGCCAATTTTCTTGTTTTGTAAGGTGTTATAGAAACCTGCATCTTTAAGGTCAAAATATTTAAATCAATCAATGCAGAATTTATAATAAGTTGGTGCAAACGACATCCAGTTTGTTAATGTTTTCATTTTATATTTCAGACTTTGGTTTGCTGGCATTCATTCTTCTGAAGTTTAATAGAAGTGTAACAGCAATGCACTGCGCCTTGCCTTGCTATTATCCCTGAGGTAATGCGCACCTAGTCACCTCATCTCATCATCTTCTGACAAAAAACCCATATGGTGTTATCACCGAACGAATCAGACTGGGACTGCCATGCTCCGGACAGCAGAATGAATCCAATCTCGCCAATGAATATCATTGAGTGTCCCTGATTACACACACAAATGCAATGCAAGAATGGAGTGGATTTTGTCCACACAAAGAAAATGGCTTTTCATATGCATCAACGATGTGCCGTTTATTCTGGAAATATTCTGTTTGCCCAGATGCTTGAGAGCTGTCTGTTGAATGATGAGTGGGGTTCTGCTGGCAGTTATGGAATGTGTCCCTGATGGACTGTCAGTAAGGATCACGTGTGGATGATGAAAGAGTGACATTGAGAGTTATATTAATGCAATATCTCACAGGCTGCTGTATATCTGCAAAATCAAGAGTATTGAACATTTATTGCATTTATACAACAGTTAAAAAAAATATATATATATATATATATATATATATATATATATATATATATTTAAAATACATTGATTATATAAAATAAATAGTTAAAATCTATTTACATATTTACTGATATGTCGCTTAAGGCTTACTGATATAAAAATTATAATTAAAATTTATTTGGAGTACTACTTGTGCACAATGCACATTTCTTAATATTAAGCCTACAAATAGAAAAGGTCGTAGCACCAAACACTCGTCCGAAAGTCCAGTAGACCAATAATATATGGTGCGTAGATCCAAAAAAATAACAAAGGTTTATAGACAAAGGAGATCCGCAATCATCCAAACAGTCCAAAAAGGCTTATATCATTTATTACTCAGAGGTCACTAAATAGTGCAAAGGTGCAAGAGTGCAAATCGCTTTCGGGTATTAACTCTTCCTCAGTGCCATGTGTCACCAGGCACACACCTGCGCTCATTAAACCATGCATTACCATAATACACTTAATATCACGAGGATACAAAAATACATATATATATATATATATATATATATCTCCCAACACGCATATCCCAATAAATAAAAATGATCCATATATAACTATATCAAAAAGTATACAAATACACACACCTATATATATATATATATATATATATATATATATATATATATATATATATATATATATATATATATATATACAATTCTTAGCATCAATTTTATATACCATAAGTAAACATCATACTCTTTGGAGTCCCACCATATATCCTTAAATTCTTATTAAAAAAAAACAAAAAAACAATTCAAAGACAAGTCTTCATTCATACCAAGAGGATGTAGACTTTTAAGATCAAAAATCCACCTACATTCCTTCTGCAAGAGTCTACGTTCCAAATTCCTTCCTCTACGAGTCTGGTCACATGTGCTATCCACATCCACTAATGTGATTTATCTGTTGTCTTGTCCGTCTATAAAACAATATGTAGGTAAGACAAGTAGACAAATTAGGACTCGGATCATTTATCATATGACCGCTATTAAAGATTTAAAATCTCCCGTGGCTCTGCATTTTTTTGAGATGCCTCATTCGGTTTTAGATCTACACTTTGTCGTTAATGAAAAGTTGACACAGACTCGTAGGGGAGGGAATTTGGAACGTAGACTCTTGCAGAAGGAATGTATAAATATATATATTTTGTGTCCTCGTGATATTAAGTGTTTTACGGTAATACATGGTTTAATGAGTGCAGGTGTGTGTGGTGGCACATGGCACTGAGGAAGGGTTAATACCCGAAAGCGTTTTGCACTCTTGCACCTTTGCACTTTTTTGCACTATTTAGTGACCTCTGAGTAATAAATGATATAAGCCTTTTTGGACTGTTTGGATGAGCGCGGGTCTCCTTTGTCTATAAACCTTTAATATTAAGCCTAAAATGTGTTTGAATGTCGCTACTGAGGAGGATCGTATGGTTTTTGAATAATATCAGTATTTAAATGCAAGATATTTAAAGTGTACCTGAAGTATACTTGCAATAGTTCCACTTTTGCGCACTCAAACTTCGGTATGTCTTTAGTTGGACTTCAGCACTACTTCCGCACAATTAAAGTGCATTAAGCACAAAATTAGTTGTAGCCTATATACCAGTTTAGTATACAAAAAGTACAATTGCAGGGTATTTCTATTAAGTACATAAATATGTAAATGTATTTGTAGTATACTTAGCAATAGCATGAAACAAATGTATTCTAAATACATTTAAGTATATTTATTTTTCTTTAGGGAAAGCACCAAGTCTTTCATGTCACCAAGCAATACTTTATGTTGTTATGTTGTAAGACATTTTACAATAAAATGTTGAATACCGAAATTTCTTAAGATAAAAATGATATTTGCACACTTTCTGATTTTCTTTGTGGAATATGTAATATCCAGAATTAATGTGTTGTGCTACATCTGTTGTTCCTCTGCTAGGACATCTGTGTGCACTGGAGGGCAACTTGATTCATGTCCATTATTAAAATAATTTGATTAAAAATAATTGGAAAAAATGCACATAAAAGTGGTGTTAGATCTGAGAAATACTGTTTGTTTGCAGATGTCACTTGCATTGATATTTGGTTTTTAATGCGTTTTTAAACACATTTGTCTGATTACAGTGCCCAAATAATTGTTGGGTACCGTTTATAGTTGTAATCTAACCGTATGTGTAGAAGAACAGCTTAGGTGTGGCGTGGCTTTTTTTTTTTTTTTTGGTTCCAGCAGTCTGTTCCAAATTATGTTTAATTCAATGAGTTAAAGGTTCCAAACAGGTGTTTATCGACAAGTTTTTTACAGCCCGAGGACTTAATAACCCGAACAGGTCTTCTTTATAGGTAATTATTTATTAACAAGATTCAACAGGAATTGCAAAGCCTGAATCCCGAAGGATGAGGTCATCAACCAATGAATTGTGAGTAACACAGGTTATCTTGAGTCTCTATTTGTTATTGATTGTGTGTGTGTGTGTGTGTGTGTGTGTGTGTGTGTGTGTGTGTGTGTGTTTTGATGGACACAGAGCATTGAGCTTGTGCACTCAGTTCAGCATCTGCTATAAATTGGATTTTTCTCAGTAGTCAATATATGTCAAAGCACATATCCTGACATTATGCTGTCATTTGTGTTCATGAAAAAAAAAAGAAAAAACAGCTTGAGGCCACAAAATTGTGTATCCCAGCTGTAGGAGTGAAGTCACGGAGCAATAAAAAGAAAAACAATTGGGTAAGTATTGCCAGTTATGAGATTTTTGTAGCCATTATTTGACTATAAGAATGTGATGTTGAATATATTCATAAAATATCCATGTTTTAAATGTATTCTCAAAATGTAATAAGGGGTTATGGCCAGTTCAAACTAAAGACTTGTGTAAGACTTGTGCATTCCGAGACAACCAGTTTAAAATGTTAGGATTTATGCTTGTGGAGTGAATAGTCTGGTTAAATGAACAGATGTGGACATGAGAGTGCACAGTGAGTCAGTAATGTCCCTCAACTCAGCTCTCAATGGTCCATTTGCCTGAGTCCCAGTTATCTACTTATCGACCTTGTCACCAGTCCATAGCATTGACTCACACTTTGTGGATGTGTTAGCATGAGTGGGTGTGTCTGTGTGTGTGAGGGCTGATTAACTGAGAGAGGGTTACAGATTAATTCTCTAACATGTTCAGTTTTTGTCCCGTGTCCCATAGAGCTGTGCTCCTCAGTGATTTCCTGTATTGATGAGTCCTTTTGATTTGCTTTTCTCCTCTCCATCCGTGCACTGCTACTGAGATCAGGTAGGACTTTTACCAATCATGTATTTTTATTTTTAAAATCAAAACTTGCTCTGTGTAGTAGCTCTTTTTTAAAAAAAGGAAAATGGGATGCTCCATTGAGCAGCATGAAGCATGTTGTTAGGGTTATGTGACATTGCTGTAACTTATGCATGTTTTTATCTGCATTTGGGTTGTTTGGGTGTCTCCGCTGCCTGTGTAAATCATTGTTTGCACTTTGAGTCTTTAGAACTTTGTGTTTTTGAGGTAAAATGGCATTTTACAGATATAGATTACTGTGGCTCAAGGAAGCTTTGAATGCAGTTGTTTTTTGTAATCGTTTTACAATGTTACAAAAGATTTGTATTCTATTTCAAAAAATGTTTCACACTTCCCACAAATATATTAAGCAGCACTAATTTAACTGTTAAAGGTTTAACTGTTTTAAACCTTGATAATAAGAGCTGTTTCTTGAGCACCAAATCAGCATGATATGTGACACTGAAGACTAGCGGAGTAACGCTTGCTGAAAATTCAGCTTTGCAGGAAATAAATTGCTTTTTTTTACTTATTTTAAATAGTTTATTTAAATGACTGTATTTTTGATCAAATAAATGCAGCCATGAAGACTTCTTTTAAAACTATTAAAAATTCTTACCAAGCACAAACGTTTGACCTGGTCCTGGAGTGTGTGTAGAATAAAAGTTAGAAGTAGAAGCCAAACAATTAAAAATGAGCAATGACATTTATCTGTACGCATTTTAATGCATGAGATAATCTGCAGATTTGAGAAGACAAAACACTTATTATCACTGAATCGGATTTCATTTAACATGATGAATATATTCATGTTTCTTTGCTGATGGCTTTTGCTTTACATCATATTTAAGGGGTCCTGTGAGCAGGACCTATTTCATGCATTTTAATCACTGCAAGGTTTAGTTAGATGTTTATTTTAATAGCTTCATCCAGTGAAAAGTAAAATGTTCATGGTGAATTAACGCTGACAATACAATAAATCTGAGTGTTGCTCCTAAACTAATGAGCAATTGAGAGAGTGTGAAGGAAAATTTCCAATTAACTTTTGTCGGTGTGGGTCTGTTTAGACAGAGTGCAAGTGCCTGACATGTGTGTGTGAGAGAGAGAGAGTAGGGAGGTTAGCAAAAATGCAGGAAGAGAGAGAGGACACTGGGCCAGTGCTGTAAGTGGGTTGAGTACAAATGGGGACCCATTGATTGAGCCTGTGCGTGAGAATGGCCAACAGCATTTTTCTTTTTCCCCCTTTCACCATTGTTCTCTCTCTCTTGCTCTGCTGGCCATCGGGTGTGAAGGACACCAATGTGACAACTAATTATCCCGTTTGGAACCCAGCAGAGCTAATCAAATGCAGCACCATACCTCCGTATTATGATCTACAAGTTTAAGCTTCCTCACTTGAGCAAGTTTATAACAGATCTGAGCTGGAACTATAGAGCAATCCTATGAATAAATGTTACAGAAGAAAAATATCATTATGATGCATAATATATTAGCTGCATTATAACTTTAGTTGACCTAAGTGAATACAAATGATCATGTTGCTTTTAATGGAGCACACATTTATGTGTACCATTCAAAAGACTGGGGTTGGTTATGTTTTTTGTTTGTTTGTTGTTTTTTTGTTTTTTTTGAAAGTCACTTACACTCACTGCATTTATTTGATCAAAAATACAGTGAAATATTATTACAATTTACAAAATAATTTTTGTAAATAATTTTTTTTAATTTTTTAAAAATATATTATTAAAAAAAAAAAAAAAATTTCCTGTGATGCAAAGCTGAATTTTCAGCAGCCATTACTAGCCATTAAGACATATGTCTTCGGTCATCTGTTCCAGATTCATATACATTATTTTTATTTATTGTTAAGTCTTACTATTTAAATGTTTTCTGTTCTCATGTCAGATATGTATGTATGTATGCATGCATGTATGTGCCAAGAGCACCTTAAAAACCACAACAAATTCCGTATGTGTCTGTGCACACTTGGCGAATAAAGCTAATTCTGATTCTGATTTCACATGATCCTCCAGAAATCATTGTAATATGCTGATTTACACATAACATTATTTAGTATTATCAGTGTTGAAATCAGTTGTGCTGCTTAATATTTTGGGGTTTTCATGAGTTTTTTTATGAATTGAATGAATTTTTATGAATATAAAGTTCAAAAGAACAGCATTTATTTTAAATAAATATTATGCAATGTTACAAATGAATTTACTGTCACTTTTGATCAGTTTAATGGATCCTTGTTACTTTCAGAGGTTTTGGATGGGTAATCTGTTTTATTTCAAATTGCACAGGAGTTAGAAGAATAAGCTATTTACTCAGTGTAGTGTTCACAAAAACCGTGTGAACATTTATTGCACATTTATTGAATTGTATTTGCAATATTTGTAAAAGCCTGAGGCAGTAATTCTGTTTCACATTTGTGATAAAAATCAGAGTAATTGAGCACCTAAATGTACTTTTCATTTGTGCTCAATAATATAAGTGTGTATGAAAATCATAAACTGTGAAATTATTCCAGTTGCTTTAAAGTGGCCTAGCAGTTGGACAGCATGAGTTTTCCTCCTGCTCGTGTAATTATGTATCTTTCCATCGGTCATTTGCTCTGTTAATTATTTCACTATTGATCTGTTATTGGCAGCGATTCAGCAAACAGCTCAATGCCCAGTGTGTGCCACTGCCGCCAATCATGCCCCTGACCTTCTGTTATGCATGATCAAAACTCATAACAAGAAAGAGTGATGATCTGAAATATTTTCAAGATGTTACAGAAATACACCTTTGGTTTTCATTCTTTCTTATCAGTATTAAATCATATTCTTTGTATTATCTCAGGATGGACCATGATCGAGGCATGGGCAACAGTCGTTACCGTTATGAGGAGGAGGAGGGTGAGTAGCCTTAGGCATGAAACCACACGCACAAATATGAGAGCTGAATGGTTAATCAGGCGATTGGCATGACAGTAGTCACATGTGTATATTGATCTAGTTGAGCACATTTTAGCCTAGCTCATAGTTACATTGTAGAAAACTGAAGACAAATGTAACGTGAAATATTAAAAACATAACTAAAGAAAAAATAAAGTTATTATTTCAAAAGAATTATTGCTATCAGATCATCTAATGAGTACATTTTGCCACATTTGATAAAGTAACAAATGAAATGGGGTCATTGAACATTAAAGTAACTGTATTGTAGTTATGTGTACTTTAACGAAATTGGACACAACTAAAGTCAAGTAAGTGCATTCCACTTACTTAACTTTAGTTGTCTCCAGTTTCGCAAAAGTATATTTACTGTTGTAAATATATCACTGTGGATAGCTGTACATGTGCATTTGTTGCAGCTGTAAAGCAATCCACTCATTTTAAGGAATTTCCTACATACTAAACTCACAACTTACATACTAAACAGATGTGTAAGGGCAGAGTGGGAAAGAAACAGAAGCCATACACAATATTAGAAGTCAGTGTACCATCAGAATGATTTTGAAGAATGATATTTTAAAGTAAAAAAAGAAACTTACATACATTTGCTTTAAAGTGACCATCACTCTATTTGAAATTGCAGCAATAGCAAACGGACATTTTGCCACCTCAAAGAGATAGAAAATTAAACATTGCACAAAGCAAATTATGTCCAAATTAATGAAGTTATTACTGTACCAGCAGCTAAAAATATTTTTCACATTTCCTCTCACTTCACAATTAACCAGACAGTTTTCCCCCCCTCCACTTCACATCTCATAAAACATACAGTACAGTAAGATGAGGGATAATTATAGTTAAAATGACAAAAGTGACTATTCCCTGAGGGAGAAAATAATGTATGAAATGTGTTTTTGATGGTGAATCTTGGGGGTGTTCTACATCCATATTACATATTCTCCATATCACAAAATGTTATTCTAATTTTAAATACATGTTTTCTATTGTTATATGTTTAAGCATTTATTTATTAAAGTAATGTATTCCTGCAAAGGCAAAGCTGCATTTTCTGCATCCAATACTCCATTCTTCAGTATCACGTGATCGTTCAGAAATCATTCTAATATGTTGATTTCTTCATATTATAAAGGTTGGAAACAGTTATAGTTGTGTGTAATTTGTCTTTCCAACGATTTCCTATAATAATTCGATGAATTATCAATTGAGAGTAAACCTAAAGAGTATGTTTTGCTTAGGGCTAGATATTCTCTTATATTAAGTGTTTGTACTTTGATAGAACTGGAAGCTTGAAGATTTTATTGCAAATGAATATAGGCCATTATCGATCCTACAATGTCAGTATTGAGGGATACTGTATCAATAGTTGAACCAGATCATGCCACTTTGGTCACTTGATCACGTTTGCTTGAGTGAGCAGAACATTTTCTGTGGAGCATGAAATTACTTTCCAAAATCAATGACATCCAAGACATTGAACAATATGTTATTAATCTTCTTATCAAAAGGTGTTCTGCCTTCCACAGACCATCAGTCTATTTACATTGGTGTGCCAGTGCCCCGCGGTTACCGGCGCAAACGCCGGAGGAGACGTTCGTCGGTGTTGAGTCGTGATGCAGATGCAGAACGAAGACTTAGACACGACCATCACAGACACGAACACTACGACTGTGATGACAGAGACCGCTACGATCTTGAGGCGGGAGGCCTGGATCAACCAGAGCACAATCTGCCATCAGACATCAACAGAACCAGTGAGTCCTTAATCAGCTCCGAAAACAGAGCTTAAGTCATTCAAATGAGTGATTTGTAATTGTTTCCTGTATTACATCATATGATACATATGATTGAGCAGGATGTAAACTTAAACCTTTACCAACACAGAACTTTCCACATACTTCTTTATTGCCAATATGGTGATCCAACAGACTTGTGATCCAAAAAAAAACAGGTAGAATCACAATGGATTCTATGCATATAGGTGCATATAGGAGATGGGAAACGGTTAAATTCAAATACTCAAGGAAATGTATCTGAAAGTTAGAATGCAAATTCAAAGGGACTACAGGGAGCAATACCGCCATATATTTCTTTGTGTGTGTGTGTGTGTGAAATGGAGTTGTGCTGAGTTTATCGGATATACCCCGCACCCTCACTCTCAATCTCGTGCTGAGCCGAGGGCAGTGTAGAGCCGTCACTGCAGAATAGAAGACCATGAAAAACAATTATGGTGATGCATCTCTAAACGCATGAGAATAAACAACTTGCGGTGCATCAAAGTTTGCAGTCAGCACAGAACAGAGAACTAAGCACACATTCAAAGAAAATCCACTTTCATTTGTCACTTTTATGCTATAATAGCCTATAATAATAAACTTGTCATCTATAAAATGAGCCATATTTTAGGTCAAAACAACATACCATCCTACATTGTATTATTTATGAGTTCTGAATTATACGTTACAATCAGAATAGAGCTGATCAGTAATCCTAAAACCAGAGGTGTAAAAAGTACTCAAAAATTTTACTCAATTAAAAGTACAAGTATCTGGCCAAAAACATACTTGAGTAAAAGTAAAAAAGTGCAACTTAAAATTGTACTCAAGTATTTAAAAAGTACAAGTACTTTTTTTTTTTTTTTCTGACAGACATACAGAAGTTTGGTTAAAGGGAGAAAACTAAACAAAATGCAATGGCACAGGTCAAACACACGTCTAGTGCAATAACAACAATTAAAATGCGGAACACACACACACAAAAATAAATAAATAAAAGGAAAGGGATTAAAAGGAAACACCATCCTTTCCACCCTTATATATATATATATATATACAGTATGACTTTCATTTATCAAATGAACACACAAAAAAATCTCTCTTCATATAATACAAGTGTATGGGACCTCCAAAAATGACACTTCAAAAACTACACAAAGTGAATATGACAGTAACTCAACAACTGTTAATGAATCAATGTCTTCTTTAGTGATAGGCATATGTAAGATATAGATATATAAATAAGATATAAGATATATAAAAATAAAAATACTAATATTTTAAAATTGACTGTCATTATTACTTTGTGTGGTTTCTGAAGTGGTCCTGTCCCCTTGCATTATACGATGTAAAAATCTGTGCTTGTTTTCATCTGAAGAAAGAAAGACATAAATATCTGGGATGACATGAGGGTTAGTAAATTATTTATTTATTTATTTATTTATTTATTTATTTATTTATTTTGTTGTTGTTTTTTTCAATTTTCATTTTTGGGTGAACTATCCCTTTGAACAACAAGATGTGATACAGAGGCTAGAAACATATTCCAAACAGAATACAAACCCATGCTGATGAAAACAAAACGATCGCGCTGACTGACGTTTGCAAAGCGCGTGCATAAGACGCGCCTTTCGCGAGCGCGCGATCTCCCTTATAAAGAACATTATTGCGAAACATGTATTGGCGAGATTCACACAATCATAATCTGTTATGTCTTACATGAACGTTTAGTTAATGGTTGGGGGGAAATCTGATGTGTAACATTATATTTGATCCATGCATTACAGTAGGTCTTAATTTAGTCAACAGCTTCTTAACTAATCACGTGTTAACATTTCATATGGCTGAACTATGATAGTTGGAGTTTCCATGACAGCAGCACAATATGCATTTTTGCCTCTTGCCCTTTTAATAAAGCTGTCAGTTCCTTTGTCAGCTGTGTTTTCAGTGTTTAATTGAACATGCTTCTCTTCACATATAATCTCTCACATGTAAAGTTTGACTTTCATGCATGTTTCTCAGGTCTTTATTATGCAGGCACCTCATTCCACGTGTCTTCTTGAGGCATAGCTTTAGTCCTCTGTAAGCCTGTGTGTGGCCTATTTGGATGGAGGATAAAACAGGCAGAAATGATCAAACCATAGTTGGGAATAAAGATGTACCTAACAGGTGTTAGAGCTGAGAAATGCTGAGCATAGAAATGAAAACAAATAAAGAACAGAACGACCCAGACGTTGCCACAAACTCGCTGGCATCACTTCCAACGAGCTCAGAAAAACAAGCACAGTGTGGATTCTCATGCAGCTTCAGTCACAGCTCACAGCTTTAGTCCTCACACAGAAAATTAATGAACAATGGCTTATGCTGCACTGGTGTTCCTCCAGGCACAGTCAGCCATCACAACACCGGATCAAATAAACCCAGTGGGTGTCCTTGTTGTTTCTTCTTAACTTTTGGGCACATACTTTCACTGCGCGTTGCTGCACTGCACTTTTTATTTATGAAGGTCATCTCATTCTGCTATCTGACTGAGCGAAATCCAAACAGGCAAGTTTTCAATCACTTCTGTTCATCTCACAGTGTCCCCAGCAGCAGAGCGACTGCGCTACATTTTGGGGGATGATGAGGAAACCATGCCCACACCCACTCTTTTCACCGAGATGGACACGCTGCAACACGAGGGCGACGAGCTGGAGTGGAGAGAATCAGCTAGGTAGAAAAACATACACACAAACGCATCACCTATTGGAAATTAAAAATTTGTATTTTATAATATTAAAATACTCCTGCCTCAGTTTAATATGCATCAGAGATTGTTAGTGACCCATTAGTATGATGTTCCTGTGGCCCTGTGGCACTTTCAAAACATTGCTGAGCTCTGTAGCCATAAAGCTACCAAGCAGGGACATTATTGTTGACCAAAATTAAAATTTAAACATTTCTGTTGAAATAAGGCTGAAATATAAATATTAAACCAATTTTTTTTTTTTTTAACAAAATCTCCTCCTATAGGCAACTAACTGAAATAAGTTTAAGAAATAAAAATGAAGTTGAAGAGCTAAAATTATTTAAAAAAAAAAAAAAAAATCAGACAAACAAAACTGAAACTAAACATGCAATAAAAAGTAAAAATAAAAGCCTAGTTTAAAATATTAATAATACTAAAATAACACTACTACTAATTAGTTATAGCGAATGTACTGAGCTGTACCAAATGAATCAAAAAGGGAGGAATGTGATATTTATGTTTTTTTCATCAGACTGCACAGATATTTGTCATTTTTAACATTTTTATACAGTGCTTTTTGCCTCCAAAATGGTGTATAACAACAGGGACATGCTAACCAGCAACACAATAACCCCTTGGCTCATAAAAAGCCATAAAAAGGTGGATGTTATATGTTTTGATGTTATCGTTTTCACAAACAATGACATTTGTTTAGAAATCATCATTATTTTTGTACTACCATTTGTTGCCTCTATAGATCCTCAAACCAAGACTGCAGGCCAAAGTTGACCTGTGATATCCTGTAATTTGGTCCGTCATATCATGTCACAAGAGGGCGGAACAAAGCAAATTTTCATTTCTAATTTATCTTAAACGTTACAAAATGTATACATTTGCCTAATTCAATCTAAAAACATGTCATATTTTATGTAAAATGGTTGCCATTATTTTCAACCCATTGCCAAAAATCAGACTCCGATCAAATTTGATTTATGTCCCTTCATACTAAGATCTATAGTCACTTCTGCTGTAGTGAGACAGAAATGTCACATTTCACCTTAAAATAGCAGCATTTGGGCCTGAACAACATCAACATCAGAAACTTATTTTTTCTCTGCTTGACTTCAACTTTGTGTGTGTGACTGCATATCTGCAGGTGGGTGAAGTTTGAGGAAAAGGTCGAGGAGGGTGGGGAGAGATGGAGCAAACCCCACGTTTCCACGCTCTCCCTGCACAGCCTGTTTGAACTGCGGACATGCCTACAGACAGGCACCGTGCTGCTGGACCTGGAGGGCTATTCACTCCCACAGATAGTCGGTGAGCAACCAGCCCCTTTATTCTGGGTGCTTGTCGTCTAACAAGGGGCCACTGATGTTTTCTGAACCATTTCAACCTTTGTACAGCACATATCGTCTTGCATACTGAAGTGTTTTTTTTTTTTTGATGCTTTATAATGTTTTGCTCTCAAACCAGTGTACTTTTCAAAGCAAACCACTTTAACTTTTGTCTCCTGTAGATGATATCATCGATCGTCAGATAGAGGAAGGGATGATCGGTCCTGAGTTGAGAGACAAAATCAGCTTTGTCCTGTTGAGAAAGCATAGACACCAGACAAAGAAGCCCATCCATCGCTCCTTTGCAGATCTGGGCAAGTCTGGCTCTGGAGGCAGTGAGTGTTCAGTCTTTAAAATGGTTCCTGTCTCTCCATCCATCCCTACTCATATTGTGCACAACAGGTTCATGTATTCATGAAGGAATACATGAACAATAACTAAACTGTAGCACTGCAGAGGAATTGCAGTATTCTGTTGTGCAATTTGTGCATCTTTAGGTATAATGCAGCCTAATTGCTTGTTTTTCCTAAAACGACATTTCATCCGAAAATGATCATGATCTGCTCACACGTAATGTTCTGCAGAATCAATGGAACATTCAGGTTGCTCTTTTCCACACAAAGTGGGTATCAAGCTCAGGAAAGGACAAAGAGGAATTTACTGAAATTTAAGATTTTCAGTGAATAAAGACTTTGGATTTTTAGCTTGACAGCCATTGGTCACCATCCACTTTTGTTGTTTATAAAAGACTGACACGACCTTTGTTAAATTCGACCTGAGCATTGCTGAATAAAATGATATGGGCTTTAGCTGACATAAGGGTGAGTAGATAACAGACTTTTTTGGTGAACACTGCCAATCCCATTTCACTTCTTTCAGTGGGTTATTGCTCTCCTTTTTCCAGTTCATTAGCATCAACTTATTAGAAAAACATTGTCTGCTTAATAGTTAATTAAAAAAGTTGCAATGTTGCTTGTATCTCTTAGCTCGGAGTCCAGCCCGATCCCCTGCTGCTGGAGCAAATTTTAACCGCTCAACAGAAGATCTGCGAAGCAAACAAGCCAGCTATGGCCGACTACGTGAGTCTACATGCTCCTTTTCATCCTGTGATCCTTGTCTCCACTTTTAATTATTCTACTCATTTAGAAAGTGTCAGTGATCTGTTAGTTTGGTTTGAAACCAGTTGAAGAGTTCATTCTGCTTAAGATAATGTGATTGATCAACATTTCCTGTTTTAAATTGTATTTTATATAAAGCTTTTTCATTAATGCTGCCCAGCAAGAGTTTATAATTAGTGAGTGATGTCAGATTAGTTGTCAAATAGCTAGCTGGTGAAGTAAGACTTAAAGGGATAGTTGACCCAAAAATGAAAATTCTGTCATTAGTTACTCACCCTCATGTCGTTCCAAACCTTTAAGACCTTCGTTCATCTTTGGAACACAAATTAAGATGTTTTCGATGCATTCCGAGAGCTCTCAGACCCTCCCATAGACAGCAAGGATCCTTACACGATCAAGGCTCAGAAACGTAGCAAGTTTACACTGTTTAAGTTGTATCCGCGTACATATGTTGCATACGTTGTTTACTTATGTGATACTCTCCAAAATGGTGCTAGAGGGTGACGCGAAGGAGATGAATTGTTGAATAAAGTCGTTATTTTTGTTTTCTTTGCACACAAAAAGTATTCTCGTAGCTTTGTAAAATTACGGTTGAACCACTGAATCACATGGATTATTTTAACGATCTCCTTGCTACGTTTCTGAGCCTTGATCGTGGTAGGATCCTTGCTGTCTATGGGAGGGACTGAGCTCTCGGATTTTATCAAAAATATTTTAATTGGTGCTCCAAAGATGAACGAAGGTCTTACGGGTTTGGAACGACATGAAGGTGAGTAATTAATGACAGAATTTTCATTTTTGGGTGAACTATCCCTTTAATGACTAATTGTGATGAAATATTTGTAATGACATTTCAAGTGTATAATTTGTGCATGTGTGTCTGCAGGCCACGCTCAAAGCAGGAGTATGAATGACATTGCAGACACACCAAGCACAGACCAGGTGAGTCACATGGTTTCACGGTGTGTCTGCATCTGTACAAGCAGAAAGAAGCCACAATTTGTCGAGGCAGAAAAGCATTTGTATAGTTCACAACAGCAGCTCCAAGGATCTGTTGTATTTGCTTTGAAGCTATTTTTAGCTGCCGTGACCAGTTTTCTAGACTGATTTCACAAAAATTCCATGCAATTCTAGAAATCAAGGTCTCTTTCGCTCTCTTTAGCATCATTATATTGGAATGTGATGTATTCATTTAAATACATGAAATTCATATTTTTTTCTTAATAAAAATTAATAACGCTAGAGCTACTGAAACACTGTTTTTGAGGTCACAAAACTGGAAATCACCAAAATTAGAAATTCCCGCCATTCCTTTATAAGAATAGACATTTTACAATTTGAGTCAGATGTATTGATGTATTTGACGTAATGTTGATTTAGTTGAAACTGTGCTTGTACTAAAAAGAAAACTACAGCATATATGGTAGTATGTTCTTATGAAGAGGTCACTGTGATTATGTGGGGCTCTGCTGATCTGATGTGGAATGCTATGCCGTGGCCTGGTGTCTGGGTCGGTATTGATCTGCCATTGGGGAAACGTGCCATCTGACTGTGTGGTCCTCGTGCTAAGCTCTCACATGCCGAGGGATGTCCGGGAGCAGCGGCCTGATCCCTCTGGAAAATGGTGTCACTGTCTCAGTTTGGTCGATGGGTGCACAATGTACAAGGCTATAGCCACCCGTCACGACACTCGTTTATTACTGTCCTGCTTTTGTTCACGAAGATATGTTATAACAGCAAGTTTTCATGAGCAAAAACCATTTTAGTCCATTAGCTGGACTAAAACAACATGATTTTGTCCCTAAGACTATATATATCAATAGAATCAGAAAACAGTCTTTCTGGCGAACCGAAACTGAACTAAATAGATAAAAACCGAATGAGAATTCGAGTATGATAAACATCTTTATATGAGCATATTTAAACACAACACAAAAATGCTTGATTTTAACATGTAGACTACCGCTCAATAGTAAATAAATTAATATTTTAATTTGGCAAGGATGCATTAAAGTGGTCAAAAGTTAATGCTATTTGCTATTGGTATTTTCTATTTATCAGAATCCTATATAACAGTTTTTATAGTTAGTTTACAATTATTAAACAGTACTTTTTCAGTTTTTTAATTTGTAATTGTATTTGATATTATTACTGTTTTACTGTATTTTTTATCAAATGAATGCAGCCTTGGTAAGCATAAGAGTCTTCCTTAAAAAACAACAATAACAACAACTTTTGAATAATAGTGTAAATCATTTAAACAATAATTGAACATTTATAAGACCTTTTAAAATTTTAATCCATTTAAAACCAAGCCTTATAGAAATAGGAAAACCTAATTTCACAGCCTCAAAAGGCTTTCAGTATAATTTTTGTAGGACTGCTAAAATCATTTCAAGTTGTTTATAGAGATAGGAAAATGTAAAGCATTGTTTGGAGGAACTCCAAACTGTTATCCAAAAGTTTTTGGAATAGTCCAAAATAGGAACACATTGAGCTTCGTCTGCCAGATAAACCAGCGTAGCCTTTCAGAAACTCCATTCTTACGCGTGCCTGACATACAGCGTGAAGTTGAGATAAAATCCTTATATATGAACATTGTAACACTGGGGGACTTATGCTTGGTTCACGATTTGTCAGAGAGAGACAGGAGGAAAGCATAGAGATTAATCTAAATCCAGACTGCAACTTGTTCAAGGGCTTCAAATGGAATTGTTCTGTCTTCGAAGTGATAAAAGCTATAGGCATTTTGTAATAGAGCTTAAAATAGTACAAGTAAACGTGTGTGAGAAGTTTCAAGTTATTTGCACATATAAAGAGCACAATTACAGAACAGAATCTATATAATATTACATTTTTTATTAGAAGCTTTCATTAATAAAAAGCAGCACGCAGTTAAGGGTTAAATGACAACATGATGGAACAAAAGGGTTAAATGACAACATAAGTGTGCTATGATAGAACAGAAGGGTTACATGGCAACATAATGGTTCTGTGATGGAACAGAAGGGTTAAATGACATCATAAATGTCCTGTGATGGAACAGAGTGATTAAATTACAACACAAGAGTCCTGTGATTAGAACAAAAGGGTTAAATTTCAACATGAGGGTTCTGTGATGGAACAGAGGTGTTAAAGGCAACATAAAGGTCCTGAGATAGAACAGAAAGATTCAATTGTAACCAAACGGTCCTGTGATAGAACAAAAAGGTTAAATGACAACATAAGGGTTCTATCATGGAACAGAAGGGTTAAATGACAAAACGAGGGTCCTTTTATGGAAGAGAGGGGTTAAAGGACAAGAGTACCTTCTAAATCGTTTTGTATTCTTTTTTTCTTTGTTCACTTTGATTTTAGCTGAAGAACAAGTTCATGAAAAAAATCCCCAGAGATGCAGAGGCATCAAATGTTCTGGTGGGAGAAGTGGACTTCTTGGAAAAACCCTTTGTTGCCTTCGTTCGGCTGTCTCAGGCCACCACTCTTGGAGGTCTGACAGAAGTCCCAGTGCCCACCAGGTAACAGTTTTGCACATTAAACACAATATGTCTGCAGAAAGATAATGAAATATTTTCATGTACTAAAAGAAAGTTTTGAATGTGTTTTCTCTTAATGGACAGATTCCTGTTTGTGTTACTTGGGCCTCCTGGCAAAGCCAAATCTTACAATGAGATTGGACGGGCCATTGCCACTCTCATGGTGGATGATGTAAGTTTGATAGTTTTGTTTGTCATGTGATTAATATTTTTCATGTAATGTTTATCAAGAAGATAAACATTGCCCTTTAAATCAACCAAAGATTGATTGATTTTATCCACAGCTCTTCAGTGATGTAGCATATAAAGCCAGGGACCGAGAGGATCTGATTGCTGGCATTGATGAGTTTCTGGATGAGGTGATTGTGCTTCCACCTGGAGAATGGGACCCCAAAATTCGCATAGAACCCCCCAAAAAAACTCCCTCAGCAGACAAAAGGTAAAACTTCTTCTTCTTGTGCTCATTCTTTGTTCTGCCCATATGCTTCCATCTTAACATTTGTCTTTATTTTTCTGAGAAGGAAGTCTGTGTTTTCCCTCAATGAGCTGGGTCAGATGAATGGAACAGCAGGTGGCGGAGGGCCTGTTACTGAGGATGAGGTTATGCCTGCTCCACACGAGCTTGGCGAAGAGTTGGCGTATACGGGGAGGTGGGTCCATCAATCCATGCATACATCCATACATACATACCTAACGTTAAATAAGACCTACAAACTTTTAAGCTTCAATGATTTTTTAGCATTTTTAAAAAATTTCAAACAAGACGTTTTCTTAGCAACCTTTACTATTCTAGATGAAAGTTAATGATTTTCATTTTAATTCATTTTAAATCTACTTATTTACATTCAAATTTGAATTGCAATTCTGCATCCATTCTGCATTTGCCACCTCAATTCAAAATTCTATTTAAATTCAGGAGTTTTATTGAAATAAAAAATTTATTGAAATGATATCCACAATTAAGTTCTGAACAAGAAGAAGCATTCCTGCTGATCTTCAGTGTTGGGAAGGTTATTTTGGAAATGTAATAGGTTGCAGATTAGTTACCCTATTAAGTAGTGTAACTATTGAAATTACTTCATTAAAGTAACGTTACTGATTACATTTGATTTTTTTTTTTTTTTTTAATTTCTAATGTTTTCAACTGATAATCATTTTCAAACATTTAAAGCAGGGTTAACCTTACAGTACTCGACACTGACTACTGGCAGACTTTCAAAAGCCTTCATCACTTGAATTAAGATTATGATAATTTAATTTTAAAGCACAGCCACCACAAAATTAGACTTAAGCACCTCTTTTTACTTTGAGATCATTCTGAGGTTAAATACAGATTTACAATCATAACAAGTATAGTTTAATAGCTATGATACAGTTTTTTAAATCAAATCTTTGCATAACTATGACAGGAAACACTGTCATCTAACAATTCCTTGAAAAAAAAAAAAAGTTAATCTTAGAAAATAAAGCATATACAGTGGGGGAAAAAAAATATTTGATCCCCTGCTGATTTTGTACATTTGCCCACTGACAAAGAAATGATCAGTCTATAATTTTAATGGTAGGTTTATTTGAACAGTGAGAGACAGAATAACAACAAAAAAATCCAGAAAAACACATTTCAAAAAAGTTATAAATTAATTTGCATTTTAATGAGTCAAATAAGTATTTGATCCCCTATCAATCAGCAAGATTTCTGGCTCCCAGGTGTCTTTTCCCAGGAGTGCTCCTAATCTCAGCTTGTTACCTGTATAAAAGACAACCTGTCCACACAAGCAATCAATCAGATTCCAAACTCTCCACCATGGCCAAGACCAAAGAGCTGTCCAAGGATGCCAGGGACAAGATTGTAGATCTACACAAGGCTGGAATGGGCTACAAGACCATCGCCAAACAGCTTGGTGAGAAGGTGACATCAGTTGGTGCGATTATTCGCAAATGGAAGAAACACAAAATAACTGTAAATCTCCCTGGGACTGGGGCTCCATGCAAGATCTCACCTCGTGGAGTTTCAACGATCATAAGAACGGTGAGGAATCAGCCCAGAACTACACAGGAGGATCTTGTCAATGATCTCAAGGCAGCTGGGACCATAGTCACCAAGAAAACAATTGGTAACACACCACGCCGTGAAGGACTGAAATCCTGTAGCGCCCGCAAGGTCCCCCTGCTCAAGAAAGCACATGTACAGGCCCGTCTGAAGTTTGCCAATGATTCAGAGGAGAACTGGGTGAAAGTGTTCGAGCTCTTTGGCATCAACTCAACTCGCCGTGTTTGGAGGAGGAGGAGGAATGCTGCCTATGACCCCAAGAACACCATCTCCACCGTCAAACATGGAGGTGGAAACATTATGGTTTGGGGGTGTTTTTCTGCTAAGCGGACAGGACAACTGCACCGCATCAAAGGGACGATGGACGGGGCCATGTACTGTCAGGGCCAAGGCATTGAAAATGCGTCGTGAATGGGTATTCCAGCATGACAATGACCCAAAACACACGGCCAAGGCAACAAAGGAGTGGCTCAAGAAGAAGCACATTAAAGTCCTGGAGTGGCCTAGCCAGTCTCCAGACCTTAATCTCATAGAATCCCAAAATCTGTGGAGGGAGCTGAAGGTTCGAATTGCCAAACGTCAGCCTCGAAACCTTAATGACTTGGAGAGGATCTGCAAAGAGGAGTGGGACAAAATCCCTCCTGAGATGTGTGCAAACCTGGTTGCCAACTACAAGAAACGTCTGACCTCTGTGATTGCCACCAAGTACTAAGTCATGTTTTGCGAAGGGGTCAAATACTTATTTGACTCATAAAAATGCAAATCAATTTATACATTTTTAAAAATGCATTTTCTGGATTTTTTTTGTTGTTATTCTGTCTCTCACTGTTCAAATAAACCTACCATTAAAATTATAGACTGATCATTTCTTTGTCAGTGGGCAAACGTACAAAATCAGCAGGGGATCAAATAATTTTTTCCCCCACTGTACATAAACCCAGCTTGGAAATAAAACAGTTATCAAATAATCACGTGTCCTATTCTGTGTCCTAAACTCCTGAAACATTGGTGTCTCATACGTTAGAGCGGTCAATGCAATTTATGAAAGATATCAATTAAATCTGTATGTGTGTGATTACAGTTACATTTATTTTGGGTTATACTTTATTACAAGGTGTCCTTGTTACAGTGTAATTATACATTTAAGTACTGAGTAATATTAATTAACTACATGTACTTACTATATAGTTTAGGTTAGGATTATGGTTTGGCTTAGGTTTACTTGCATGTAATTATGCATAATTTAATAGTAAGTTAAATTATGATAGTAATTTATAATAGTAAGTACATGTAACGTGTAACAAGGACACCTTAAAATAAAGTGTTACCTTATTTTGTAATTAAATTACCTAATTCCATTACATGTAACTAGTTACTCCCCAACACTGCTGATCTTTAGGACCTGGTGTTCTTGTACTTTGACCTTGCAGAATCTCTAAAACAATTCAGTTGTAAATTTGAAGAAAAAAAACAACAACTAACTTTTAGGTATAGCTTGAGCTCAAAGTGTTCTTGCCTTATCTGCCTTTTCAAATAATTGAAAGATACCTCAGAGCTCCAAGGTTCAGGAGAGTTCATATCTTGATCAATATGTCAAAAAAAGGAAAATGTAATGCACTTTTTGGCACTTGCGCTCGAGGGGTTGTGAGGACTCAGAGATAGAAAATGGGTGCCAGTACTCTGTGCTAATAATCATGATAAAGCTCACCTCTGTCTGCCTGTTTAATACAAGCTAAAGAAGACAGGTCCCTGTTGAATAATGGATTAAACATCTATGTTTACGGGACAGGTTCTGTGGCGGCCTTATACTTGACATCAAGAGGAAGCTCCCCTGGTACCCGAGCGACTTTTATGAAGGCTTCCACATTCAGTCCATCTCTGCAGTGCTCTTCATCTACCTGGGCTGCATAACCAATGCAATCACCTTTGGGGGCCTTCTAGGGGATGCCACAGACAATTACCAGGTACAGCTCACACTTTTCTACTTGACACAGAACATGACAGTTTGTTTAAAGTTGCATGTCATTTTCTTTTCTGGAGCATTTTACAAGCACGCTTGTGACCTAGCTTCATCTATAGCTGTCTTCTTTTTTGTCCCTCTCTTTCTCACCTTGTTTCCTTGTCTCTCTCCCTGTTTAACTCTCTGTCAGGGTGTGATGGAGAGTTTTTTGGGCACTGCTCTAGCAGGAACGGTATTCTGCTTGTTTAGCGGTCAACCCCTCATTATTCTCAGCTCAACGGGCCCCATCCTCATCTTTGAGAAACTGCTTTATGAATTCAGCAAGTGAGAGATCCATCTGCACCAATTCAGCATAAGTCACTGTCTATTATTGAGGACAATTCAGTACAGCCTTGATTGCTCACTTTCATCAACATTTAAAAGACCCTCGTAAATCATCTCTCTTCAACTGATGCAAATAAGTGACTTCTCTCTTGCTCTCTAGTGTGCACTGCTCTTGAATTTATCTCTCTTTATTGTTTCTTTAAACTTTCTTTTCCTCAGAAATAATGGGATTGATTACATGGAGCTTCGACTGTGGATAGGAATGCACTCCTGCGTACAGTGCTTTTTCCTGGTCGCAACAGATGCCAGCTACATCATAAAGTACATGACTCGCTTCACAGAGGAAGGTTTCTCTAGCCTCATCTCCTTCATCTTCATCTCTGATGCCATCAAGAAGATGGTGGGAGCCTTCAAATACTATCCCATCAACACCGACTTCAAACCAGACTACGTTACGGCCTACAAGTGCGAGTGTTTGGCGCCAGACCCGAGTAAGTCCATTCTTGGCGTAGAGCATGTCAGCAAATCAGTCTGAAATGGTGGAGAAGTAATTGACCCTTCGCAGGGAGTATGATTGACAGGCGATCTGACCAATCATAATGCCGAATCTGCAATTTTTGTTCGACAAACTAACCAGACTGGAGAGTAGATTAACAACGGTGGACTTGAACTTAAAAAATACTGTGTATTGACATCTTTCCGCATTTGAAAAAAGATACCTTCTGATGTTCACTCATGTTTATTTCGTGCTATAACTAGTAAAGAAGAAGAGATGATCGGTTCATGTGCCGCTTGAACTGAGGCGCTACAGCAATCTGTCACGACACATTAAAGAGCCAAAACAGCATTTATTGTTTACATTTTTTTTTAAATGACAAAATTTTGGAAGCTGAGACTTTGTTTCATACCAAAAGTTACCTGCTCTGTCTTGTCTGTCGGCACGTTGTCAGTTTCCTCTTTGCTCCACAATGTATTTTTTTACTGCGTGAGAACATGTGTGGTGTGAGAACACCATGGCTTTTCAGATGTAGCAACAGTAACTAAGGTGGGCGGGTCTTTGCGAAGGGTCAATTAAATGTAGAGCAAATTTGCATTAATTTAGTGTGTCAGGATTTACATACTAAGAATAAATGGTAACACTTTACAATAAGGTGCAATTAGTTTATGTTAGTTAATGCATTAGGTATCATGAACTAGCAATGACCAACAACAGTTGATATAATTTATTAATCTAGTATTAATCTCTGTTGATTTATAGATATGCTATTTTTCAAACTCATATCTGTCTGTATGTTATTAATACTTACGATTAACTAATGTTAATCCAATTTGTACTTTTTATTTTCAAGTTTACATTTACATTTATTCATTTGTCAGACGCTATTATCCAAAGTGACTTACAGATGAGGAATACAGCAAGCTTTTGTTTAGGTTGTTTAGTTTTAGTTTTCTAATTTAAAATTGTTCATTATTTTAAATTGTAATATTTCACAATTTTACAGTTTTACTGTATTTTGGAGCAAATAAATGCAAGCCTTAGTGAGCATAAGAAACGACTTTTAAAAAAATTACTGTAAAATAAATTACTGTAAAATAAACATTTATCTAGATTAATATGCTGTAGATGAATGAGTCATTATTATTTCATCATTATTTTTTATCTATTAACTTATGTTAATGAATCAGAGCTTATTGTACAGTGTTACAGAATACATTTCACGTTGGAGTCACTGCACTATCAGTATGCATAAATTAACATATCCAACAGTAATTTCTTGATTAAACCAAGTTCCTTTGGGTCTTTGAAAAGAATTAGCTGAGTGCATGTGATTACTGTAACTTATTTGTGTCATGTTTGTTTTTGCTGCAAACCCCAAACGTGGCCTCCGACTGATGTGAGTACTTTTCAATAAGCATGAGTTTAAATCAGACAAATGGCATGCTTTTTTTATTAGTTTGTACTTATACAAAGTTATATGGCTTGCAGCTGTGAATGTAAACTAGCAATGAGGTCCTCTGAAAGTATTTTAGGCATGCTGGATCATTTCAAAAACCAAATGAACATTTCAGTGGAGCTACTACACCTGCAGTCATTTTCAATTGCCAAAGCTGGCTTTGATCCTGGATAAATCCTTCTAACAAAGTATTATTCAGATTTCCATTTGGTCTGCTCATTTTCCTCTCTGATTCTCCCTCTCTCTGTTTGTTCAGTGGCACCAATGATCTTCGATGTTGTAGTCCCAGTGCCAGATAATTCCTCTGCTCTCTTTGGTGTAAGTGCCTCATGTCTTCACCTCACTCACATCTGTGTTAACATCTGTGTTAGCATGAGCTCAGATTAGATTACAGCTTTTTTTTGAATCCACTGTATTTGCACTAACTATCACTGATTTAATAACCCACAATGATACTTTGTGTTTTTGTTTTATATCACTATGAAGGAAATATCAATCTGATGTAAATCCAATTCATTTATTTTACATGGATCCTTTCTTACTGATCTTGGCCTGCTGTATTACTGTATATTGTTTTGGCCCTGTCCTGTTTTATTCTCTCTTTTTCTCTCTCTTTTTTGCCATTTATCCACCACACATTCCTCCCTCCTATCCCTGACTTCTACCCTTTTCTCTGTGTTTGTCCCATCTTCTCAGTTGAATGTAACAGCTCTGGACTGGACTCAGCTGAGCAAGAAGGAGTGTGTGAAGTACGGAGGCTCACTGGTGGGAAAATCCTGCAAGTATGTTCCAGATCTTGCTCTCATGTCCTTCATTTTGTTCTTTGGGACCTACACTATGACTGTCACTCTGAAGAAGTTCAAATTCAGTCGCTACTTTCCCACAAAGGTAAGACCAGTGAAGTTATTTTTTTTACTCTTTCTTACCAAACTCTTGCAGAAACACTTTTTCACACTTGCACTTTTCTGTCTTTCACTTCGACCTTGTTAGTTAGTATCTTGGACATGTCCTTTCCTCTTTTTCTCTGTTATGCCAAAACCATTGAGACTGGACTATAGCTAGTTTAGGATAAAAGTTATCTCTATTCTTTATTCTGCATGATCCTAGTAGCTGATGAGATTCAGTAAGATCAGTAGGATCTTTGATAGAGTAATCAAAAGAGCTTTATACCTGGACACTCATGACAGGTAAACAAGGTCACATGAGTGTAATAATGCATGTGACACACTTTATATTAATATTTATTTAAAGCATATTTTTATGCTGTACACATTTTGATATATGACACCTTTTTAAAGAAAATTGTTGAAATTGTTGAATCATTTGACACTGAAGACTGGAGTAATGGCAACTTTGCAATCACAGGAATAAATTATATTTTAAAATATATTAAAATAGAAAACTATCTTATCTTAAATTGCAATGCTATTTAAAAAAAAAACAACAACCTTGAAGAGGAAAGGACATGTCCAAGATAATAACAAGGTCAAAGTGCAAGTGTGAAAATCTGTTTTTTGCAAGAGGTTTTTTTTTTTTTGGCAGAATTTATCTCTGTATCTTTGTAGTCATGTAAGGCTTTTTTTTTTTTACATTTTAAACAATCTGTATTTTATAAAGAGCTATTTTTTTTTTACTGTATTTTCAATCATATAAAAAAATTCATCCTTGAGTACAAGATGACGATTTCATTTTATGTTCTCTAACATGATGCTTGACATATTTGTCTGGCTCTCTCACAACTTTGTAGTAGTTATTACAGTTGAAATTATATATATGTTCCTAATAGATACTGTATTGCATGTATATGGTGTCTTAAATACTGTATACAAATGTGTTTAAAAGTGAATTTTGTGAGGTTATTCTCTGTAGTCTCCCAGAAATTGCATCACTTGTGTCAGATGCTCAGTCCCTGAGTATGTGCCTGCAAAGAATAAATAAATAAATATGTAAATAAAAACTTTCCAGTGATCTTGTTTTGATATTCATTTCTGCATTCAAAACTGTCAAAATTTGACAAAAGGTGGCAAGTTTGCAGCCCAGTATATTATAAGTAGCTCTTCAATGACATTGTGCTCTATTTCTGCAGCTGCAGCTACGTGTTTTATTCATTCTTTTTCTATCTATATATTTTCTATCTAGCTAAGGAAGTTGATTAGTGACTTCTCCATCTTCATGTCCATCATGACGTTTGTGGGGCTGGACATGCTAATAGGTTTGCAAACACCCAAACTCATTGTGCCTACAGATTTCAAGGTGAGCGTAAATGAAGTTGAACTGGAAAATAAAACTGATCTTGATTTTTTGTGAATTTTTAATAAAGAAGCTTCTTTAGTTTATCTCAGCGTTGTATTGTTTTTTTTCCTTTTCAAATCACGTAGCCCACACGTCCTGACAGGGGTTGGCTTGTGATGCCATTCGGAAAGAATCCATGGTGGGTTTACCTGGCAAGCTCCGTCCCCGCGCTCCTTGTCACCATCCTCATCTTCATGGATCAGCAGATCAGTGCTGTCATCGTCAACCGCAAGGAAAATAAGTTAAAGGTATCCATGCAGTGAGCAGGTCCTTCATCACCCCGGTTCTTTTCATTTCCATTGACTTCCTCACATTCTCGCACTGTTTGCTACAGAAAGGTTGTGGGTATCACCTGGATCTATTGTGGGTGGGCGTTCTGATGGCAGCCTGCTCTTTTATGGGCCTGCCGTGGTATGTGGCAGCCACTGTCATTTCCATTGCTCACATCGACTCACTGAAGATGGAGAGTGAGTCTAGTGCTCCAGGGGAACAGCCGCAGTTTCTAGGTGTGAGGTGAGACAGACATAGACAACTTGTTTGTGGTCTCTCGCTGACATCATTTCTGACTGGCTCTGTACAGAGTCACAAGTCTTTCCTTTAATAACAGCCATATATTATAAAATGGTTATTGAGACTGGGCTATCAAGACATATCACAGACATTGTCATAAAATCTAGTTTACATGAGGAGGCGGACCACATATCCAAATCGTAATTAATCTACATGGAACCCATGCCAAACCTCAAAATGTAGCTATAAATCATCTGGCTACAGTTAAAAATGCTGAAATAAATACATTTATGTACTGTGTTTGGTGTAAATCAGGCACTTGCTATCAGTATTATGTTTTTTTTTCAAGTAAAAGTAATACATATGATCATAAGTTGCCACTTTGTTATTGTTCAGTACAGATAAACACAAATAAATGCAATAAAACTATGGCTGTGCAGTACATATGAGTTCTCCACTCACAGTATTTTTCTATTGTCTCTTTTCTCTCACTCTTGCTTCTCTTCCAATTACAGAGAACAAAGACTTACAGGAATCCTGGTCTTTGTGCTGACAGGAGTGTCTATCTTCTTGGCCCCCATCCTGCAGGTGAGCTTGTTGAAATGACAGAGATAATTAATACTCACTCTGACCTATTATTTAGGGTAGATTAGCAATAATTATCATAAAAAATGTTCTGTGATGATGTCTGTGTGATCTACTCCACAGTAGCTGTACTATTTCAAATGGGTAAAGAGCAAACAAATGTTATGTACACTGCCGTTTGAAATTTGGGGTCAGTGTGATTTTCTAATGTTTTTGCAAGAAGACTCTTATGCTCACCAAAGCTGTCTTTATTTGAAAATACAGTAAAAACAGTCATACTGTGAAATATTATGACAGTCATGACCTAATGGTTAGAGGGCCAGACTTGTAACCTGAAGGCTGCAAGTTCGATTCCCAGTAAATTAAAATAACTGGATATATAATTGAAAATATTTTAAAAATGATCAAATTCTTCTAATAGAAAAAAAAAAGCATTTATTTTAAATCCTTTGTAACATAATAAATGTCCGTCACTTGTCAGTTTAATGCATCCTTATTCTGAATAAAAGTATATAAAAAAAAAAAACCCTGACTCAAAACTTGTGTGTATTTAGATATTATGTATTCACTAAATTGAATTTCTAAAACAGGAATATAGTAGCCTGAAAGTCATCTTCACTTGATCAGATGCAATAATGCAATCATACTTACAGCCACGACATTAAGCCTTTTTTTATTATTTGTATTCACAGGTTTTTAAATGTAATTTACATGTGTTTTTAAAGGTCAAACATTCTTAGAAAATTATTATTTTTTCTTTAAAGGTAAGTGACCCTGTAGGAAGCACACTTTGTAAAAATTAAGGGCAAAAGGAAGATACATCAGCACTTCCAGTTATGTTTTTCTGAAAATGATTTCACTTCCATAATCTGATGAATCTGGAAAAAAAGGTTAGGTTTTAGCCATCGGTAAATCGACTGTATGGTGAAAAGTGTTATTTACCAGAATGGAGACTGAGAGTTCATGTTTATAAGTAGATTAAATAGATTTAGTTTTGCATTCATGTTGACTTCAAGTGTAACTGGTGTTGCCTTGGCAGCTGAAGTGTGTGTTTTTTTTTTTCTGTTTATAGTTCATTCCTATGCCTGTCTTGTACGGAGTCTTCCTCTACATGGGTGTTGCTTCTCTTGGTGGCATCCAAGTAAGTGCCTTTAGGGATCTAACCTTTTCCCAAACAAACTGATTGGAACAGCTCTGACAGCCAATGTACATTTATTGTTTTTGACATTCCTAGGTTTTAATATCATACCAAACTTTCAAGCTATACAGGGAAACATCACAACCTGCAGTTTGTGTGAGAATGTAAAACTCATTTGCATGCACGCTACAACTGCATTTAGTGATTAGAAATGAGTGATTTCTCCACACTGTGACACTGCAGGGATGGAAGAGTGTGGTGTTGTGGGAATGGATATTTGCAGGCTGACTGGGTTTACTGAGGCAATTTTGAGCTGCATTTTGATGAGGCTGTCAGACTGCAGTGAGAATCCACCCTCTTGTGCAGCTTGGCAGTGGCCAGGTGCTGTTTTTCTGTGCTCTAGTAGTCTAGTTTGATGTCAGTTAGAGAACAAGAGGAGGACAAAAGGCGAAATGATGGACCTCAAGCGGAGACCTTTACAATACACTGAATGAATACAAATGTATTTAGGTTCATGCTGCTTTGAGGCTAAATGCTTAAAAGCTGGGATTGACTCTAAATAGCAATGTGCTCTTTTCTATTTGTGAAGCTTTGGCATGTGGATTTGTGATTGTCTTATGTAAGTGAGGGAAGTCCTATATCAAACCTGTATGACTTTCTTGCTTTCAAGCTTCAAAAAGTACATGAGAGCATCATAAAACCATCAGTAATGTTGTCCATATGACTCTTGTGTTACATTTCAAGTCTTCTAAAGCCATCTGAAAGTTTTGTGCGAGGAAAACATCAAAATGTACATTGTTATTCACTGATAATCTTCCCTTCAAAAGAACTGCAACCAGGTCAGATCACCAAGTCAGTCAGTCAAGAACCAGATCAATCCGATTTGTGAACAAATCATTCAGATCGAATCATTTTGTAAAGTGAATCAGCTCATTCAAATCATTAAGATTAAACCATTTTGTAAATTGAATTGGCTTATTCAACTAATTGACATTTATTCAAATCATTACAACTGAATTATTTTGTAAAATGAATCAGCTTATTCATCAAATGGTTTGATATTTCCTTTTGGTGCTGGACAGGCCTTGTCCTCATTCACTTTTATTACATGGAAAGAGCCATTTGAGTTTGAAATTATGTGAGAGTGAGTAAATAATGACAGATTTGTCATTTTTGTCCACTACGTATCTAATCAAACATTCTGTCTTTTATAGTTCTGGGACAGGATCAAACTGATTATGATGCCAGCAAAACACCAGCCAGATTTTTCATACCTGCGTCACGTACCGCTGAGAAGAGTCCACCTGTTCACACTGGTGCAGATTGTGTGCTTAGCTGTTCTCTGGATCCTCAAATCCACATTCCTCGCTATCATCTTCCCAATCATGGTATGATAACCTTTTATATTGCCATACATCAATGTATATCATGAGTCAAAACTACATTAGTTTCCATAAAGCTTTCTGAATATAACCTATCCAGTAAGGGATCAATGTACTTCAGTACTTTGTATGATTGTAATTTGTAGTGAAATCATGCTGTGAACAGGCGTCCTGTTGAATTCAAATTAATTTCCTGCGGTCTGTAATTTAGTATGTAATTCACTTCACAAGGTTCTTAAGAATAATAAACATTAAGAATGCGTTAAGCATACAAAAAAGTTTTTTTTTTTTTTTTTTGCCCTCAATTTCTCAGATTCTTGGTCTCATGGTGGTACGAAAGATGTTGGACATGGTCTTCTCTCAACATGATCTGGCATGGCTGGATGATATCCTGCCTGAGAAAGAAAAGAAGAAAAAGGAGGATGAAAAGAAGAACACCAAGAAGGACAAAAAGAAAGGCAAAGGAGTGGATGACAGTGAAGATGTAAGTGTTTCAAAAAAGATGCAGGCTGCTGGGATTGAAATGAGAGAAGTTTTATTTGACTTGACTTAATTCATATCAAAATTATCTATTTAAATCATTTTTGACATCCATGCTGTTGTATTGTGTTTAACTGGTGCCACCTTCTGGTGGTAAGAGCCTCATGCTTATACCAATAAAGCCTCGAAGACAAACATGACACATTCTACATGAGCATATACTAATCTTCATCCGTTCTTTGGCCCACAGGACAAGTATAACCCCTATACAAACTGCTCCCCCAGTGAGTCGGAATTGGATCGCAGGTACTGTGTGCTCAAACTACACGTCCCCTACCGTGACCTCTTACAGGCGCCAGACTCTAACTCAGAGTGGGCGGCACGATGCCAACCAGGCAGTTATTACCACTGATACCAACTTTATTAGTTTTTTCCCCTTTTTTTATGTGAGCACATTTCCTCTTAAATACGCACCTCCTCTACATTTAATAATGCTAAAGATTGCATTCATACGTACATACAGTAGAAATAGATGGCAGATAGATGACAAATAGATGATAGTTGAGAGGCAGCTCAGAATATTAAATATGTAACTGCTAAGACCTATTAATCATGCAAGACCTTGTATATAGTTTTTGCTATATTCTCATTGCCCTTGCCATGCGCTTTGAAGCAATGCAGATAGAATTGTTTTCATGCAACCACCAGTATTTTACTCTGCATGCTAATATAGAAAATGTGTAATTATTGTGTTATGCATATGTATTTTTTCTTTTGCTTACATTTTCACACCAAAGAAACAGCACACATAAATAATCATTATTGAACTTCCATAATTAGATGTGGGTACAATTTCTGTTTATATAAATACTGGGGAAGATGCCAGTGAGAAAAGTTTATATTTGAATTACTTTTTTGCAAGCGTTCTAAAATACATTTTTAGTAGCTATAAAGAGTGTAATGTAACAGCGTATATTAGTTATTTTAAGGAATTTTGGTTGTTTCTTTCCCTTATAATTGTGGTTCCAATAAGAGTGCTAATACAGAATAACTCTGTGCTTGTACTAGATTTTCTAGGTCCCCCCCCCCAGCCTGGTTCCTCTCACACTATATTCACAACCCATACATATCCAAATGTGTGTCTCTGTATCATTCTGATGTAAAAGCTGCTGGGTTTCCTGTCTGCATTGCTGTTCAGGGGGCATGGTTTGGATGAAGTGTTCACTTTAACAAAGGTTCAATTTGTTAATATTAGTTACTGCATTAGGCATCATTTGGATTATTATCATATTAGATATTATAGCATTTTTACATTTTCACATATACTATTGTTAATTGTTAACGATCAAAATACTTTATAATAATACTATTACTATATATTATATTTAATATAAATAGGAAATATATATGGAGTTAGTAAGATTTCATACTTAAGATTTAAAAGTATTAAATGTATAGTAAAGACTTTCGCGTTGTTACAAAATACAAAAATAAATTTAAAATAAAAATATTTCTAAAATGCTGTTCTTTTGAACTTTCTATTTATCAAAGAATCATGAAAAATGTTTCACGCTTCCAAAAACTGTTTAATATTTAAATAAGTAAGCTAATATGATTTCTGAAGGATCAAGGCTGCTGAAAATACAACTTTTCTATCACAGGAATATATTATATTTGAATTAGAAACTAGTAATTTTAAGTTGTAAAAGTATTTCACAATATTAGTCTTTACTGTATTTTGATCAAATAAATGCAGCCTTAATGAGCATTAAAAATAAATATAATAAATTCCTGTTAAACAGTCTGTTAAGATGTCTGATCTAGAAATGAACATTAACCAAGAACCAGAATTATTTCATGATTCCTAATGCATTCACTAATGTTAACGTTGAACCTTGTTGTTAAGGTTTACCATAGTTGCTCTAGTCTTTATCGCATTTAAACACTTAAGTTATCTCCTTAACCTAGGATTAAGCATACTGAGCCTTCTTCCTGCTTTGGGTGTCCTGATCCCAAATCTTTCCCCTGGAACACTTGTGCAGTCACCTGCAACTAACATCTTAATACAGACTGCTGTTCCTCCTTCCTGTCATAGCCCTCTCCTCTTACTCCTCCTCACTCTTGTAACTGGAAGTTGCCATTCCACAGCATCACTCTGCACCTGAAGATCTCCTGTCCGTCATCCCCGGCGATGCCAATGACCAGAGGGATGTCCTGCCCCGTGCCCCAGGTGAAGATTGAGATGGAGTCGGACTATGACGACACTGATATTAACCCTAGAGGCAGACACAGAGATCACAGGGACATGAGCAGCGAAACAACGCTATAATGTCGGTTCTCCAGTTGTGCAGTGTGGAACATTGCATGCTCCGTCTCAGCTTGTTTGAAGATCCTGTGTGGCTAATACACAAGTTTATGTTGACTTATGGATCAGACAGCACTTTATGGGTACACATAACTGTGACGTGGCATAAGAAGTCAGAGGTTGAATTATTTTAAACGGCAAACATTGAGCCGACATGTATGATTTATGCAATGGATGCATTAAGAATCATTTTTGTTTCTTATTTTAAAAGCCAAAACAGCTGAAAATGCAGTCAATTTTATTCAATGAAAATAATATATAACACTGAGATAATGGGAAGGCAGAACGATTATTTTCTTACTACAAAAACGAGACTATATTTTAGACAAAATCTGTTTATATTTATGCAGTGCAATCCTTTTAGAAACCTAGACCAACTTTATATTCAAGATTCCAGTACCTTTGACAGGGATAAACAATTCTGATTTTGTCTTCCTCTGTAACTGCTAACTCTGGGTCTAGTAGTGTTGCCTTTCTCCAAACAGTCATGCTTTTCCTTCCTTTCCCTTTCTTTTCCTTCCTATATCACTAAAAAAATCAAAGCTGGGGAAAAGAAACAACCAAAAACAAGCTTTGAAATAGCAAATGAAAGAGGTTTTGGCCTTGCATTTTGTTTCCTTGAAAGTTTCAGAAGGCTTGTGTGACTTGTGTTCAGTGTACGTGAGATGTTTTTTGAAGAATGGAATGTAAATGGAATGGTTGCAAATTATGGATATTGGCCGCCTTGAGATTCAACCTCTGGAGGAAAAAAAGAGAACTTTTTAAGATGCAATAATTCTGTTTCCTGGCAACTTGAATTTTGGTAAAGGGAATGAGGTGGCAGATTAAAAATATTTACTGAAATTTATGTTTTTGTATATTTAAGCCATATACCTTAGAATTCTTATTCTTATTTGTATGTTTATTTTATTGTACATCTCAAATTCCTTGTATATATTAACAGTTTTTTCCTAAGATGAGACATTGACTAACGTCAATAGCAGGATTAAACCCCACTACATTTACAATCAATTGAATATTTAATCAGGTCATTTACAGTCAAAATTACTCAAGAACATAAATCAACACTTATACCTTCAGTACTGATTTTGAAGAAGGCACCAAAATCCTGATTTTTTAAAATCCTGATTGCTGACTCACTGAGCAAAGCACCATGAATTAGACTCTCATAAATTAGCTCCCATATGGACTGAACAACATCATGTTAAAGAACATGACACATTACTACTAGTGTCGTCAGGGTCCATGGTGAAGCCATCACTGAATCCGTCACTCTCCACTAGTGTGGGTCTCTTACCACACATAGGGCAGAGTTTGTTCCTCTCACGTGAAGCTCGCATCCATATGATCAGGTTCCAGCGTGTGCCTGAGGAGATGGGCAGAGCTCCGTGCATGTGCTGGCCTCTGTGTAGCAGACCTTCAGTTACGTGATGCTCCACTTCCACACACTCCGTCTCACTCAGAGGCACCTAAAACAAACGTATATGATCAGGACACTGTAAATACACTCTTAACATGCATTACTAGGCTGCATGCTTGTGCTGCCCACTGTTTCATCCAAAACTGTCAATGTCTTTGTAAAGTAAACTAAAGTGTTGTATGATTATGAAATAAAATCTCTTCTTGAAGAAAGTGTTTGCTTGTGATTTAAGGGGAGATGAATGGTGAATGTGAAATTATTTCATTTTATTTTATTCGACTGATTGCATGCATTAAGCAGAAGATTATACATTAAATCAGGTTTTCCAAACTTTCTGAAGCAAAGGCATCTTAGTAAGACTCCCCTCTTCTAAAATAATAATAATTAAAAAAAACATTTACATAAACTGATGTGTACTGATTTGCATGTGAAAATTATTAGGCATGATATTATGCATGTGGTTTCCAAAAGTAAATAACCAATATTTACATTGTCACTTCACATAATGCCATAGCAAATGATTTCTATATTGATTATAAAATCTATTTAAAATGTATTATAAAAACATTAAGTATTAAATCTAGAAAATACTCAGAAAGAAATGATTCAGTTTGTATTAGGCATTTTTTTTACCCAATATTAGAGTATAGATAGATGTAGAAACCTGAATATTGAGATATGAAACATTTGTATCTCAAGTTAACTTTAGTTCATTTTGACAGGCTAGGGGTGTGTGTGTGTATACAGTTGTGCTCAAAATTATTCATACCCTTGGTAAATACTGATCAAAGAAGGCTGTGAAAATAAGTCTGCATTGTTTATCCATTTGATCTTTCATTTAAACATTTTTAAAAAGTCTAACCTTTGATTGAAGTAAAAAAAAAAGTGGGGGAAAATCACATTAGGAAATAAATATTTTTCTCTAATACACAAAGGCCACAATTATTGGTACCTCTAGAAATTCTTATGATTAAAATATCTAATATGAAGTATATTCCCATTCATATTTGTATTTTTTATCACGCCAGGGTGATTATCCTAGCTCATCCAAAAACAAACTCCAGCATATTCAGTTATCAGACACGACTGGAACTTCAAATAGCACTGGCTTCTATGGTCAGATGAAACTAAAAAAAATAGCTTTTTGGCAGCAAACACTCAAGATTGGTTTGGTGAACACAGGGATAAAAAAGTACCCCATGTGTTCAATGAAATATACTGCTGTATCTTTAATGTCGTGGGCCTATTTTCTGCAGGAGGTCCTGGACATCTTGTTTAGATACATGGCATCATGGATTCAATTAAATACCAACATATCAAAAATTTTAAACTGACTGTCCATGCTAGAAATCAAAACCAAGCTTCTGCTGGCCATTCCAGTCCTCTGACCTGAACCCAATAGAAAATGAGTGGAGTGAACTGAAGAGAAGAAACACCAACATGGAGCTGGGAATCTAAAGGGTCTGGAGTGATTCTGGATGAAGGAATGGTCTCTGATCTCTTGTCAGATGTTCTCTAACCTCATCAGGCATTATAGGTGAAGATACAGAGCTGTTATCTTGGCAAAAGGAGGTTGCAAAAAGTATTGAATAAAAGGGTATGATTAATTGTGGCCAATGGGTATTAGAGAAAAACATTTCATAATGAGATTTCTCACTCATTTTAATTTATTATTCTCCAATGAAAGGTTAGATTTTTGTAAATTTTTTAAATAAAAGATCAAAAGGATTAATGATACAGATTTATTTTCACAGCCGCCTTTGATCATATTTTCCATGTTTATGAATAATTTTGAGCACAACTGTAAATAGGCCAAAAACTGTCTGGGAATTCACAAAAGTTGTCTTCATAATCATCACACAATTTTCAAGCTCTATTATAAACTATAACTCACAGCACCTGTCTCATGTCTCCAAAGAACAGGTTCCCCTCCGTAAAGTCTTTTCCCAGTGATACATTGAGAGTGACTTCAGCGTTGTCGTAATGATAGCTAAGGTCCAAGTCTTCACGCATAGCATACTTGACCACGAAAGCCTTGTGACTGTCCAGACAGCTTCCTCCACAGTCACTGTAGAGCAGAGCCGTGAGTGCATGCAGATAGACCTCCCTCAGTGGGGTGATGAAACTCTCATCAAAGCCCAGTTCATTGAGGAGAATCTGTATTCATTGAGAGAGATGTCAAATTATTATTAAACAGAGAACAACAAGAACACAATTAGTATGCCTTTTGATGGCAATATCAATCACACAAACTGGATTAAGTGTGTATGATAAAAATGTGTACTCCATAATTGTTCATGGTGTTTGGCCGGCCCTTCGGAGCATCAGACTGTTCAAAATGCTCCAGCTCTTCTATAAAGTCCTTGCAGAATTCTTTTCGGAACACTGGGAATCGGAAGACCCTTGGTGCTGCAAAATACACAATAAACAGAATTTGTTGGCATGATTTTTAATCCATATTTTGACAGTCAACAGATTTCAACTGAAAACTGAGTAAAGAAGCAGCTCACCTGCCTCTGTCTGGATGAGTTTCATTAGTCCTTCCATGGTTGCATCACTTGCAATACAGTATTTTACCAACTGTAAAAACTCTGGGGCCAGGAATGACTCCTTGCAAAAGATAGATGATACTGTAGTATATCAGTGAACGAGTTCAATCATAGACTACCTGGACTACTGAATATAAGTACCTGCAGATGATAAACATGCTGATGTAGAGGTGTATAAATTTCCCTAATGGTAGCTGCTCTCTCTGCTGATCTCAATTTCTGAGTCTGGCGTCTTTCGATTTCTGCATGAATCTATAAATACACAACTGAATAATAAATAACCATCCTCTTACGGCCTTGATATCAATCGTTATCACAGGAGTGATTTCTGCTCCAGAGCTCACTCACCTTTCCAAGCACGTCTCTGAACTGAGATTCAGACACGCAACCCAGGGACCTGAGGATCTTAAGCAAATGTCACAGGTGTTCAGAAAGAAATGGCGAAGCATTTAACATTAAGAGATTAGCCAGTGTTGCTGTAGATTACTTACATTTTGATACTCCTTCCTGAACTGGTTCTCTGAGACGAAACGAACGTGAAGTTTATATTCTTCAAGAAAAATATTATCTCTGAAAAAACAGCTGCATGTGTGAAATTTCTCCATAGTTTAACTAATACCGATTGATTTTATAATAATAACTACATAGTTTTATATATTTACACAGGTGTAACAGCTATTTATACAACTTTTTAAGCGAACGAGAACAAATTTCGACACGGTTAGACTAGTTTGAGCCGTCCATCTGTTCAGAGCTCCGCCCACTCAATGAATGTTTTGTTTTGGAACAACCAGAAATATGTCCGTAAAGGAACAAACGGCTTCGATAAAGTGAATACCTCATTTAAATATTCAGATGTAATAATGCTACATTTTTATATGTATATGAGTATAAATATTCGAGATATATCTTGCATTAGTCTCTATCCAAAAAGAGCGATAAATACCGAGAGTGATAAAAGTAATGTTTACATCCTGGTGGTACGCCACTTAATTCCTTCCGTCCGACCATTATTGTGTGAGCGTGCAAGTTAAAGGCAAGAGTCGAGTTGATCAGAAACGCGTTTTAATTGTCTCCTGTGTCGGTGCGCCTGTAGTTTTGAATTTAAAATTGTATGATTTGATAGCTGTGCCATCTGTTATGTATTTAAAGCCTGGGACCGTATATTCGCAGCAGAATGTTGAGTGTGGACTCGTTGCCCGTTGCGGAAGAGGAGGTGGTGGATTCCAGCTCAAACAGACTGGGGGACATTTACACGTTTGTTGCCGAGGGCTGTTATCCTCAAGCCATGAATCCGATTCGCAAGAAAAATCTCAAAAGATATGCTCAGAAATTTACGATTGACGGTGAGAACAAATCTTGCATATGTTATCTTGGATTCTCTCAATGTTTTGCGGTACGTCCTGTAAAACAAAGACAGAAAAGCTTTTATTATTATTTCTCAATTTAACATGTTAACTTTGACAGGCCAAAAACCTATATATATCTCTCTCTCTATATCAGTTTGGTGCTTTATAATTATCACTGGACACAAGTTTTTTTTTAAAAACTATATCTCCTCCTAATGTTTGAGGTGCTTTTTTCTCTAATCCAGTCAATTTTAGTATGTAAAACAGCTTTTAAAGGCAACATAAGCACCGTTTTTACACACATTTATTGGTTTAGCTAATCTTACTGAGTAATTTTTTCTTTATTTGTTTTGTTATCTCTAATCTTTCTCTATCTACAGATGGTCGATTGTATTATGTGGGACCAAAGAAAGAAGAAAAGCGAGAAGTAGTGATTGAGGCAGAGCGGAAGAGACAGATATTCCTGGAATGTCACTTCAATGACATTGGACATCACCTGGGACAGAAGAAGACTGTTCACAGAATTCAGAGTAAATACTACTGGCTTGGCATTGTCAAGGATGTTGTGGATTGGGTATGCAGTGGATGTCATTAATCTGACCCTTTTAGGAATGGATGTGTTTGCTACTGTCATGTTTTTATTCATACCTTCATCTAAAAAATCACTGTATCATCTGTTTCAGATTAAAGTGTGTGAAACGTGTCAACACGCAGAGCGGAATAAAAACCTGGCTAGAACGGTACGACCCATCAAGGTGGATGGTCCATGGGACATTTTGGCCGTTGAAATAATTGGTAAAAGTTTGTAAGGGGCATTTAAGGAGTCTAATTTGTTAGCAGGACACATTTCTAAGGTGTAACCAAATGTCTTCACTTTTGTTATTCGAAAACAGGTCCATTCCCAGGCACTTCACATAGAGGGAATACACACATTGTTATTATTACAGATTACTACAGTAAATGGGTAGAGGCCTTTCCTGTACAAAAGAAAGATGGTCTCTGTGTTGCGCGATGCATTTCCTCATCTACTTGCAGGTGAGATAATATTGTCCCACTGATACAGAATAAATATGCTTATTTTCTAAAATGTGACCCCTCCCCCCAGATTTGGTCCTGCAAAGACAATATTTTGCTCACAAAGTGCTGACTTCTGTGAGGAGGTAAAACTTTTTTTGTCAAAATACCAACCTTTTATGCAAAACTGGTGATTAATTGTATTTTAACAGCATTATTATTGATTATTTTAGGTTACAAAGCACCTGTGTGACCGGTGGAATATAGCGCAAAGAGTGTTGTCGGTAGACCAGCCACAGCGGAACGCACTGTATGATCGCAGCAGTAATCTGCTGAGAGATGCCATAAAACAGATGGTGGTGGAGAAACAGGTGGAGTGGGATGATTTTCTCGATCCAGTTTTGGCCACCTTTAGGACATCAGTCAACCCTACGACAAAATTTACACCACACTTTTTAATATTTAACAGAAAAGCCAGCCTATCTAGTGAGGTAAGATAATTAACTAATTAGATATGATAGTTTTGTGACATGAATTAATGATTTTATGTAATAAGTAGTGTGATTTATTGTAAAAAGTGGTCCAAAAAAATGAATCACACATTTTTCTGTAGTTAATCATGATTAATCGCACCTAATGTTAGAATTTGTAATCATAAATATATTTTCACACTGAATCTCCAAATTAATGTAGAAAGTGGAGTTTGATGTCCAGCTCCCCCTCGCTGGACATAATGGGTGGAGGTAGACACTCGAACCCCACCCTAATTCTACTACCCTTTTGCTAAACATAACTCCACCCATTATTTCATTTGGCTCTAAAGTGAGCACTACGTTAAATGAAGATGGTATATTTGAATGAAGGCAAGTATCATCAATACCAATACTGATACTGCTGTCCCTGTGAAATGGATTTTTAAAGCCAGCTTCACAATCTTCGCATAAGTCCATTATAATAAATGTCATATTTAGCTGTGCTGTAATTTAGTGTGTTGTATATAGTAACATAGTAAATGTTTCTGTCTCTGTCAATGTCAGCTCTTTGTGTTTGAGAACTGCCAGTTCATTTTTTCTCCCACTAAGTTTATTTTGCACATTCATTTTGACAATATATAAGAAAAAGGTTAGATAGAACATCTGGTTTTAATTCATTTTTATGTGAGAGATGTTGCATATCACATCCATCATGCAGACCACCATCAGTCGAACCCACCCACGGCACACAGAAAGTAATAAGAAGTTAAACTGACTGAATTGCTATTAAAAATCAATTTCTTTTCTTTTCTTTCTTATTTTTTTTTAAAAACACAGTTTGATCCTCTTAGTTGCTATCAGGACCAAGAGGATGAGACCCTTAATGAAGAGGACACAAACGCTTTTCTTTCCTCCTTGCAGGAGCAACAGAATAACATCAAACAGATGGTAAAGTCTGAGCATTTGTTTTAGTTAAAATCTTTTAGTTAAAAAGTAATTTACTAAATGATCAGTTAACTTATTACATCATGGTACAATTCTTATCGATTAGCATTTATTCAAAAAGTATATCTGAAAACACTGTTTTATTATGCAGACAAGCTTGTAATTTCTCACCATTTTCTGATAATGTTCTTTTTGTGTATACAGGTAGTTACAAATATGAATGTTGCATACAGACAAGAAAAGAAAAATGCAAAACGCAAGGCTAGAAATATGCCTTCCATCACTCTCACTGTGACAGACCCATTGTTCAGCACGGAGGAAACGCCCTCAGCAAAAAAGCTCAAGGAAAGCCTCTACCTGTCTTTTCCAGTAGAGACAGTCCTAACCACAGTCCAGAATGTACCTGAAGCCAAGAAAAATGGCTTGGAATATCCTCTAACAGACTCTGATGTGCATTGAAAATCTCTTTTGATTTGACTATTCATAAAGCACTATAGCAAAGTGTATTTGCATAGGCTACAGCTTGAAGACTTGATATCTGCAGTAAGTGGTCCACAGAGAGCAGGTCAAGCAGATGAACTCATGTTCACTTTCTGTTTCAGTACATAATGTAGCAGATTAAAATATGGTATTTCACCTCAAGGCGTTCATTGACACAGATGATGGTCTTAGTTTTTTGTTTAGTTATTGAACTAAACACCCAAAGATTTAGTTGTTTTGCTTGGTTGACTCATGTCCCAAAAGACATTTTTATCTGTATTTGATTTAGATGAGTCATCTGACCTACAGAGATTTCAGTATTATCTGAAAGAATGTTGTGTAAACTTAAATTATGAAGATTGTAATACTCAGTGTTCATTATGACAGAAAATAGTTGAGACAGTTAGTTATTTATCTCATAAATAGCCTACTTTTTGCTCCATTATGTTTTAAATTATGATAAATGCTATCCAACATTTAACTGTTTTAATTTGCAATAAACATATTTGATAATCAGTTAAATTCAGTTACTCTGTGGCCAATGTGACATCTCATGCAACTTCCTGTTTGCCTTTGAAATAACGAGGGTTGGACAAAGGTGCAAGAACGTGACCACAGATTGCAGCATATTTCACAATGAGGCTGACCTCACCTTGTTACATATATCATGATTTGGACAGCATGCCAAGTGGCAACATGTCTGAAATAAACTGTTTAGTGTCGAAATGTTGTGTTCTTGTTTAAAATCGCGTTTTTAATAATTCAGAAAACGTTTCTGTTATAAATTTCTGATTTTATAAATGTATTTAATTTTATATAAAACCAACCTATTTGAGCTGTAAAAAATGTTTTTAACTTTAAACTGCACTGGTACAATAGAAATCCAAGTGGTGATTAAAGTCTATTCAAAGCCTCAACTGTGATTATTAATAACATAAGGACATACTTTTTTATTTAATTTTTGTAATTAAAAAATAAACAAACGTAGGAATCCTACGAATACACCATTCCCTATAAATTAAAAGTTATCAGACACTAAAATGCATGTTATTTACAAATTAAATGAAAAATTTAGTGCAAAGTCATATGCGATTAGTTAAACTTGAATGGTTTTCTGATCCACTTAAGTATGACTGGAGTACATCTACTAAGTATAACTAATAAGTGTACTAGTGCCAGCTGTACTGATAATCCTTTTTTTAAATTTTTTATTATTAATGCTTGAACAGACAGTACAAGAAGAACATAGTCAAGGGATCACATACAAATCCAAAAAATAATTACCAATAGTTATAAATTAAACATAAATGACAAACACACACACATACACATTAATAATAAAATAAAAATTGTTACCAAAAAAAAAGAAAGAAATAAAACCATCAGATGTGAATGACATTACAATTACATTGCAAAGATATACAAACAAATGTGCATAAGGAAAGCATCTAAATACAAGGATTTTCTTTATATACCTCTGTATAATATTTCAGAAATCTTAGGTTTTTTTTTTTTTTTATAAGATGAAGAGATTTTAGAAGTGAATTTAATTCAATTTTAAAAAGGGGATAGGATGGATAACTATTTGCAAATTTTTGTTTGTGAATGAAAAATTTACCATATAAAAGGAAAAAATTAACAGTATGTTCATCATTTAGCCTATAGAGCTTGGGAACCTACGTCACGCCGCGTCGGATTCCGCCATGTTTTAGGTCAGGCTCAGGAGCACACAGCGTAACGTTAAACAAATGCAAATCACCACAGAAAAAGCAGACCATTTTAAATTCATATTTTTTGAAAAACATCTTACATACACTTAGAATAAAACGGACTAATATGTAAATCTCTTAAAAAAAAAAAAAAAAATCGCTCTGTTGTTTGTCTGAGAGGCTGCAAATATTCATTACTAATCCTTCACTACAGTGGTACTGATATATGCTAACTGCTAAAACACTTACGACAATTGACAATGGTTTTACTATAGTAAACGTGTAGCGACCGTGTTTTTGGTGTATGCATTACCATTCCTATAACCACAATCTTATTAAATCAAGTCAAGCCAGCCGTGCTTTGAAATGGACGGTCAAACCAGCCGCACTTTTTTTTCTAATCGTGCACTTACGGTACGGGTGCTGAGAGCGGTCATACCGGCGTTTCCTTTTTACGTTTATTTTTTATTTTAATGTTTGCAAATACATTATTTTTGTACATAAACGTTTGTATTGTACATTAATTATCATATTGATGTTAATAAATGTTAATATTGATGTTGTTTATTCATTGTTATTTTTTTATTTTAATGTTTGTGTGTGTATGTACAGTATATAGCCTATGTATTATGTATATATATATATCTCATTTTCAAACACTCATAAAAAGCTTTTCTTAATAGGTTAGCTCATTCTTTCAATTAATATTTGATCCTGACTATCAATGTATTAATTTTCAAGTCAATTTACTGTACAGTTTCAGAGAAAATTAAAGGCAACATCACCCCAAACATTCTTGCACTTGGATTATTTCCGTGTATTCAAACACTCATAAAAAGTGTTCCTTAATAGGTTAGCTCATTGGTTCAATTGATATATATTCAGAGTGACCCTGACTATCACTGTGGTCATTGTCAAGTCATTTTACTGTATAGTTTTGGAGAAAACTAAAAGCAAATTCACCCAAAACATCAAAATGCATCCTGGCACTTGAACTATGTCCCATATTCAAACACTGTTCAAATACAAATCAAATACAGTTTCAGAGAAAATTAACAGCTAAAAGCAACAACACTGTGTCTCAGTGCAAGTGCTAGGACGCATTTTGTTGTGTGGGGTGAGTTTGCTTTTAGTTTTCTCCAAAACTATACAGTAAAATGACTTGAAAATGACCACAGTGATAGTCAGGGTCACTCTGAATATATATCAATTGAAAGAATGAGCTAACTATAAAGGAACACTTTTTATGCGTGTTGGAAAATAGGAAAAAAAGTGCAAGTGCTAGGATGCATTTTGTTGTGTGGTTAGTTTGCTTTTAGTTTTCTAAAAAACTATACAGTAAAATGCCTAGAAAATTAATACAGTAATAGTCAGGGTCACTCTGAATATATATCATTTGAAAGAATGAGCTAACCTATAAAGGAACACTTTTTATGAGTGTTTGTTTATATACAAATAATCCAAGTGCAAGAATGTCTGCACACACACACACACACACACACACACACACACACATTAAAATAATAAAATAAGAATGAATAAAAACATTAATGTTAACATTTATTAACATTAATAAATGTTTCATAATAATTAATGTACACTACAAACGTTTATGTACAAATTTAATGTATTTACAAACATTACAACAAAAAATGAAAATTTTAAAATAAGGAAAGGTATAAAGGAAACGCCGGCATAATAGCTTCTTTACATGCATTTTGACTGCTCTCAGCACCCGTACCGTAAGTGCGCGATTACATGCGCAACAAAAAAAGTGCGGCTGGCTTGATCGTGTATTTTCAAGGCGCGGCTGGCTTGACCGCAGTGCAAAACTATGGCTAATTTTGTAAGGGGAGAATACACTACAGCTAGATCTCAAACAGTGGATCATTGTTATATCGTCATATTGCCCGGTAAAACTGCTCGGTGTTAAGAGTTAGGTCATTATAGAGGTAACAGAACTTGAAGCTGCTTTGAAACGATGTGTATTGTAGATGCTATGCAAATAAATACATTGACTTGACCGAACCAAGTTGAAGACTCCTACTAGGATGCCGAACAACGATGCGAGCGATCAAATAAATGAAGGAAACTTAATCCGTACAAAAAGTGGCCGGGTATTAACGAGCTGCCGCAAATAACATTTCCATACATGATTTCCTTCTATTTGTGGTGTGAGGGCTTACAGTTTAATGCAAATCACTGTATCTACAATATATTAAATCTACAGAGATGAATTAGTACTTAGTACTACACGGTATCAGTCAAAGTTGTGGAGACACTGGTATTGTTGTATTCTGTAACCCTTTATGTCTGTGATAGATGCTATGGGCTGTATATGTTGTCTACTGTCTTTTTTAAATCTGGACCTTGAGTCTGTAATAAAAGTTTGATTGATTGAATTATAAAGCCACATTTTATTTTAGATGTTTACCATACGAGTTTCGGTTTAATTTTCATCTGAGTTCCGCAGTGAAGCCTGCTGCAGTCTGCGATTGATGGAAATCAAAGAACTAAAGAAAAAGAGAAATCACTTACTGCTCTGCTCGCTGATTAACTTTTGTAGCTTGAATAAAGAATAAATCAATATAGTTTATCCATACAATTTATAGTTTATGTGAAAATTGTTTTAAGTTCACTTATAAAAAGTTATATTTTTCATTAAAAATAATATAACATTTAAATTATACTGTAATGTTAAATGGCTATAATTAATGGCTAAAATTAAAGGGAAAAAATGGATTTAATAGAGACAACAGTTTGTATCAATGATACTTCTTCATTAACAATAGGCTAGTAAAAAGATGGCATTAAACATATTTAAAATATACCATCTTTATGTTGTTTCTATATTAATTTGGAAGTTCAGTGTGAAAATATGACAACACAAATATATTAATATGCATTTAGTCACATTACTTGAATTAATTACAGAATAAATGTGAATTTTTAATTTTTTTTTTATTGAATGGCAGACAGCACTAATGTTAACCTTTTATGTTACTGTTGGTAATATTAGTTAATTTTACAGCTGAATATGCATTTAAATTTAATATCCAATTTTATAGCCCCCCCCCAAAAAAAGTTTGGGACAACCCCCCACATCCTTGGCCCCCTTCAAATGTTCAATTCGATAATCCGGCCCTCAAATGAAGTTAATTGAATAGCCCTGCTCTATAGTAAACTAAAATACACGTGCTTACAAAACTTTGCATGTGTATGTCAGTCAACGAATCAAAATAAGTGTACTTCTTAAAGCATGACATAAAATGCACTTTTTAAAAAAAGGCGTATATACGCCTTTTACGTAGGCTATATATATATATATATATATATATATCTAAAACCTAACATATAAAATAAAAGGCCACTTAAATATTTAAGTGGCCTTATATTTTATATGTTAGGCTTTAGGTTTTTACCTTATAAATCTGTAGAGCAAATACAAACCATTATATCCATTTTAAAATTTGCCAAAACTATTGAAATAAAATGTCATCACGTCCTCTCCTTCAAAATATGTAAATACTTGTGTATTTCACAATGTGACCGGAGCCCTTTCTGATTGGGCCGCTGTCACGGAGGCGGGGCTTCGGTACTGTATTGTTTTGCCCCTTCCTGTCATTGCACCGCGCCAGTAAGAAGAGGAGATGGATGTTGCCTGGAAATTATGAGACTAAGATAGATTTTGTTGTCGTACCGGGAATATTGATTTGCGAAGGAAATAAGGAGCTGATTCTTAGACGGATGTGTAAATGTATTCTGTACTGCCCCAATGAATGAGTCTGTGATGGTGCCGGGTGTCAGCTGCGCAGGCCAGCGAACCAACTTGACACAGTACATTCACATACTAGACTTTGTTTCAGGCGCGCAGTTTTTTATTACTACTCCAGACCTGTCAGTCTGGTTTCAAGTTGCTGTGTCATTAATGTTTACTCGCCCTATAGAATCACTTCCATGTAGAATTGTTGCTGCTCACGTTTATCGAGAGCATTTGTATTTCAGCAGCTTCAAGGCTCTTCGGCAGGTGTAGGAAAATGAGGGTTGTTGTGATTATTAGTGGCAACCTGGTTTTCACTCTGGTGGATATTGTGGTTACCACAGTCTTGTATGTTCATGGATCAAGTCTTGATATATTTTCAGATGAATTGGAGGACTTTGACATACACCGCTCAACTGTGGACTTGTGGGGAACTGTTCTTATACGGGCCAGTCTTCTTTTCGGGGCTTCCATCGGGGTGTTCTGTAACAGGACTGATGGTCCAAAGAGGGTTTCAAACCTGGGGACGCTGGTTTCTCTTATATGCCTTACCACCATGACTTATGCTCTTGCCAAGTTGTTAATGCTTTCGGAGGAGGGAGCTCTGATGTATGACCCCTGGTTCCTAAGTTTGTTCTCCTGGACTTGTGCATCAGCAATAGGCATCATGATCTCGTGGAAGCTGCTGTCACAGACTCCCAATTCTGTATCTGAAAGAGAGGATAGCGAGGAGACGGAGAGGCTGGTGGATGGTATCGAGACCGAAGATGAGTCCAGTAAGAAGAGCAGAAAATCAAGGAAAGAGGATCCCCATTCAGGGGCCACAATCGGCCGTCTCTTGTCGTACTGTAAGAAGGACTCTGGTTTGCTGGCCATTGCATTCTTCTTTCTTCTCCTCTCTGCTGTGTGTAAGTTTACTCTCACAGTTATTCTAAGAAATGTAGTGAATCAACTAAACATATCATAATTCAAGTGATATTTCATGAGTTAATATTTTTTCTGTCGTTTGTTTTGAGCAGTACGTTTGGTTAATATTGCCAGCATTCATTAATAAACAATCTCATGAGTAAATGTACAATAAGGTTGTATATGTTAGAATTAGTTAACACAATAACCAACAATGCTTTTAATGGACTAAGAATGAACACTAACTTTGATATGATACACGATGCACTGCAGTAAAGATTGTTACAGCATAAGACCTTATTGTAAAGTGATAGGAAATGTATTTTAAGTATAATGTAAATCTTGCTTTTTTGAGTTTGGACTAGAATGGAAAATTGAAATGTTTTAGAGGATTTATTGTTAAGTAATTAAAACACGCTCCTGCTCTCTTTTTAAATAACATATTTAATAACGTATGCTCATCAAGGCTGCAATTCTTTGATCAAAAATAAGGCAAAACAGTAATATAGTTAAATATTATTACAGTTTAAAATAACAGTTTCTATTTTAAAATAATTTAAAATGAAATTTATTCCTGTGATGGCAAAGTTGAATTTTCAGAAGCCATTACTCCAGTGTCACATTATCGTTCAGAAAGGTCTTTTGATCAATTCAGTGTATCTTTGCTTAAAAAAGTTAATTCTTTCAATCAATCAATCAATATAAAAAATCTTACTGACCGCAAACTTTTGAACAATAGAGTATATAAAAGTTTTTATATACCTTATTATATACCTTACCTATACCTCTAATCTTTACTCTAGTCATTACATTGTGAATGCCTTGGTTTGTCACACTTGGATGGTTTATCAGCTCATAGTGTTAATATTTGATTTTCCTCCCCATAGGTGAAGCTTTCATACCTTATTACACGGGGCAAGCAATAGATGGCATAGTTATTCAGAAAAGCATGGATCATTTTGCCAAACCACTGATTACTCTCAGTGTTTTGGCTTTGGTCAGGTGAGCAGTTCTGGATTTCACTTTTCTTCAATTTTTATAGACAGTAGAGATTTATTTTTAATTTTTTTCCCATATCATATAATGCCATTTGTCTTTCTTTATTTCTTTATTTTTTTTTAGCTCCATAGCCACTGGGTTTCGTGGAGGTGTCTTTTCTGTTACGTTTGCCAGGTTGAACATTCGACTTCGGAACCTTCTCTTTAGATCACTAATGCATCAGGAGATTGGGTTCTTCGATGCAAACCATACAGGTAATGTTATGGCTCCAATTATAGCTTATATTTTGTTATATTTATCCTCATATTTGTGTATGCGCACACACACACACACACACACATGGACTGGACTGGTGGAAGTAGAGAAGACATAAATGATTCCGCTCTCAATGGTTTGCCTTCCAGGTGACATTACCTCTAGACTTACCTCAGACACTACTCAGGTGAGCGACCTCATCTCACAAAATGTTAACCTGTTCCTGCGCAGCTTTGTGAAAGCTGTGGGCATCTTCATATTCATGTTTGGGATGTCATGGAAACTGTCGGTAGTCACCATCATGGGTTTCCCATATATAGCTGTGGTCTCCAAGCTGTATGGAGAGTATTACAAGGCAAGTTATTCATCTGCAAATACACTGCTTGAAAACAAACAAACAAACAAACAAAAAAACAATGGCAAATGGTGCATTGTATTTTATAGCACCATATACCCTATATTGTTGTATATTTCACAAATACACATTATAATAGCATTTTTAATGCACATTTTTGATGTTTAACAGAAATTAACCAAAGAAGTTCAGACCGCACTGGCTCAGGCCAATAAAGTGGCAGAGGAAACAATATCAGCCATGAGAACAGTGCGAAGTTTTGCAAGTGAGGATCAGGAGGGAGACTCGTACTACAGCAGACTGCAGGAGATGTTCGCTCTTAATAAGAAACAAGCAGTTGCCTATGCCTGCTTCATGTGGTCCAGCTATGTAGGTATTTTGCAAACATATTGAAGCCTTCAATATTTGTTCTAACAAGATTCTCATTTATAAAATTCAATTTTTCTTTCCTATATTATAATTAAATTTCTCTTTTGGGGCATTTGAGGTACATTGTAGGTCCAAAAAATTAAATCAGCAGTGTCCGTCTGAACAACGATACTAATTTTTGTAATCTTTAGATCTCTGAGCTAGCCTTGCAAGTAGCAATCCTGTATTATGGAGGCCACCTAGTGGTGACAAATCAGATGAGTGGAGGGACCCTTATTTCCTTTATCATTTATGAGCTGGAGCTCGGAGAGGCTTTGGAGGTATGGCGTTTTTCTTTTAATAAGTGTGTGTGTGTGATACTCATACGATGAATCTGAAACACAAAGTCTTACTTTCTGTTCTTTTTACAGAGTATATCATCAGTGTACACAGGTCTGATGCAAGGCGTTGGCGCTGCAGAGAAAGTGTTCGAATATATTGACAGAAAACCTAAACATATCCTTGATGGTCAAGAAGATCCAGAGACATTTGAAGGGCAGGTGGAATTCAAAAATGTGGCGTTTGCATACCCAACACGGCCAGAGATGGATATATTAAAGGTATTCTTCACTGAAAGTAGACTTTAGATAGAAGGTTACAAACTAACAGCAAAGTACAACACCATAACCTAACCAGACATAAGAAATGCTACAGATTTTTGTTCCAAGTCCATTTTTTGTTGGTTTCTGACCATATAACATATGTTCTGATTCATTGGCTGTGATTATGTCACATTGCACCACATTGTCACATTCAGTGTGAACAGACAAATCCCACATATTTGTGTGTAAGAACTGATTAATGTTAATAATTTAGGCTAAAAACACAAGGGTTAACTACAGAATTATTTAGATACTTTATTACAGTTGTGCCCCTGTGTGTAAAGCTTAAACTAGGTTGCTATGGTTGATGTTAGTAGGGAGAATTGATGGTTGTCCTTGCAATTAGTGTATTGCAAGTAACTCTGAATGCTACATTTATTTGTTTTCTTTTAAACGGATATGCTTGTGAATCAGTAACAGAATTCCTAGACACAGGAAGAAAACTAAACCCACATTTTCTTCTCAGAATGTTTCCTTCAGTCTTCGCCCAGGGCAAGTAACTGCACTGGTAGGGCCCTCTGGTGGTGGAAAAAGCTCATGTGTGTGTTTGCTGGAGAATTTCTATGCCCCTCAGCAAGGCGAAGTGCTAGTGGACGGCCGACCTGTGAACAGCTACCAGCACAAATACTATCACTCTAAGGTGGGATATATGCCGAGGCTGATCTGGATACATAGAATACTTATGTAGTTTGTTAGTGCAGCTTGTAGTACGTTCTACAGTCTTAAGAGGGCAGTAGTTACTGATAATGCAAATGAAGTGGCCAAACAAATGCAAATTAAAGATGTTTGTTTTTATTTATTTATTTATTTACAGGTAGCACTGGTGAGTCAGGAGCCTGTTCTATTTGCCCGCACTGTTCAGATGAATATATCCTATGGTGTACCCGAAGCCCCCATGGAGGCAGTCATTAGAGCTGCCATTAATGCCAATGCACATGACTTCATAACAGGCCTCTCCAAAGGCTATGAAACTGGTTAGTTATTATTATTGTTTTGTATCAGAGTTTGTTGTATATGATATGATATGATATTATATTATAATTTTATGTTTATTGTTTTAAATTATACTATATATATATATATATATATATATATATTTTAGATTTGTATATTTATTAATATCATATTACTAATAATATTATATTAATAATATTATGAATATTTATATTAAAATGCACTTAAATTTGGTCATGCTCAGAAACGTACTTTTTTGATGTGATTGCTTTGTGCATTGCAATAATGACAATAGATATTCAAATACATAATTGCTTGAGTTGATGTTTTTGACTTATTTGACACATCTGTTTTGAACCAGAGTTCGGCTGATAATTCATCCTGCTGCTCTGTCCTCTGTTATAGGGGTTGGAGAGAAGGGAGCTCAGCTGTCTGGTGGGCAAAAACAGAGAGTTGCCATTGCTCGGGCTCTTATCAGAAACCCTCGCATTCTCATTTTGGATGAAGCCACAAGTGCACTGGATTCAGAAAGCGAATACATAGTAAGCAATGACTATTGCTTTGAAAGGATGTGGCTTAAGTGAACATTCATTTCAGACTTCATTTGTGTCGTTACTTTGTTTTAGGTTCAGCAGGCTCTGAACAACTTAATGCGAGAACATACGGTTTTAGTGATTGCCCACAGACTGAGCACAGTGGAGAGAGCAGATAACATCCTAGTGATCGACAAAGGCTGTGTGGCAGAGCAGGGCCAGCATGCTGAACTCATGGCCAGAGGAGGCCTCTACTGCAAGCTGGTGCAGAGGCAGATCCTGGGGACTGACATGGACACAGTTGTTCACAACCCATCGCCAGCCCCACCATGGAAGCTGAAGGAAGGAGATAAGGAGAGTGCAGAGGACTGTAGCGACACTGAGTGTGAAGCACGCTACTAAGACAAAGTTGAAATGTGCTTCACTTGATTGTATGAAGGCCTTAATCCTAGATAGATATTTATTTTAATTTATTTATTCTAATCTGGGGATACATCACATATTTTGCATGTCAAACAGTGTGTTACTACTAGACAGGTCAGGAGTAATGCACTGAATAAAGGTTTAAGCAATAAATATTTGATAGACTTGATGTACTGTACTATTGTTTCAAATATAAATATCTTAAATAGTACAAACATATCATTAAACTTAATTATGGAAATAAAACGAATTAATGGACAAATAATTGTTTCATTCTTTAAATGTCCCATATACTACTAATACAGCTAATAGTGTGTAGATTATAGTATTAATTAATATTTAGAGTTTTGTTATGTTTGTTATTCTATTTTAGATTGAATTTTTTATTTAAATTCATTTTTATTTTTTGTATTTTTAGTACTTAAACATTTTATTTTTAGTTTTCTAATTTTAATTTTAATTTCATCACTATTATTTTATTTCAGATTCATTTGAATTAAAACTACTTTTAATAGTTTAAAACAACAACACTGAAGCTTGCAATTTTTGCAAATTAAAAGATTTTATAAAAAATAAGTGTGTTATCGGTTTTATGCAGTGCGATGCACAAGTGTATGATTTACATATTTTGAAAGACATAAGAAAGTTCGTGAGCGAAAAAGCCCTTTCAACGATGTTACGGTGTGACGTCACGCATCTCCTCCTGTCGTCTTCCGGCTGAAAATAACAGCTTTGCCCAGTCCGACCGACCGCGATCCACAGACAGAGTTTGAAGTGTGAAAGACACCGCTGTGCCAGACATGGCTGGCTTTGAGAATAAGTTGAGTTCTTACACCTTAACTCAGTTAAACGAGCTGCTCGAAGATGATGAAAAACTCAACAAATGTATCGACGACTCGGAAGAGGTAAGTTTCTGTTTCTCGCGAAGAGCGTCGCGAAGTTACCGTGGCGAGTTGATGTGTATTTGAAACAGCACCATTTTATACAGAGGTAGGCCGTGTTTATTTTTTATTCTTTAAAATGGCTTGTTTTACACTTATACGAGGTCATTGCATTTTATTGGGAACTGTTTACGTTACATTTAAACGTTTCTGCGCGCGACTTCAATTTGGTTTGTTTTTGACGTCGCGGAAGATGACTAAGTGTAATGATGTAATTCGTTAAACAACATATTTTCATTTAAGACAACATGCCCTTATCACGGAAGCAGAAACAGGTCAACCAACAGTATAAAACAATGCGCGTTTCCTCTGTAGAGTCTAGAGAGAATATAGAAGTTTGTATTTCACCCATCAGGGATGCAAGTCATTTTATCGTGATCCTCTTTTGTAGAAATTATTACTGACGTTGGACTTGTGTATTTTCTATTTTTATTAATAATGAATGTTTTTGTAGAGCTTCACTTTTCGTTACTTTTATGAAAACGTATCTTCTGTCATGTGTTGGAGGAAACCTTGGGAATCAGAGCATGAGCCTTTTGTTTAATAGTAATTGTCCTAGTAATGCTTACAGGAAACATTTATTGATTGTTTGCATTATACATTTTTAATTTAAAATAAACTTGTTGTATTTTTTGTTGTTTTTATTTACAATAACACAATAGTATTTCAGTATCTTAGTGTATTGTTTTAATTTTTTATTAAAATAGCATTTTGACAGGTGATTTTAGGTCATTTGATTTTTAATCAAAGATTCATATGAATTATAATTGCTGATGCATAACCGTAAATGTATTCACGTCTCATGAGACAACATACTGAGCTTTGCCAATGCACACAATATCAGTACCGCTCAGTTTACTTAGTTGTGTTTGCATATTGTCAAATAGATAGTATTCTGGGCATGTTCACAGTTCTAAGTTGATTTGACCTCCAAATTCATGGAAAGATGTCAACCTTGATGGCAGCACTCATAAAAGGTGATGTTTATTTACCAGGGCAAATAGGTTATTTATAAGGAATATATATATTTTTATAACTGCTTATCTGTTGCTGTTTAAATCAAATTTCTCAAATATATGCATTCTTAAAACTTGGCTTTCACTGAAATTGGTGACTGAAAGAAATGGGTGTTTGCTGGCATGGTTCTCCAGAAGCCTTATATAGTAACATGTAGACTGTAATTATCTGCCACATGAAAACAATAGTTGCGGACTCATACACAGGTCTACATGTCTTTTAGAAGGCGATGTGCATGTGTATGATGAGTAGACCAATCCTTAGTCAGATTTGGAGAGAACTAGCCTTATATAATCAGTGATGAGCAGTGATTTGCATTTCTCAAGCAAGGGTTGGTGCATTACCAGGAGAATTGGTTTCAGTATTGTCTGTCAACGTCTAGTTGATGTTATATGACTTGTGATTTCAGCTCTCTTTGTGTTAGACATTGACTTGTATATTTTGAGTGCTTGTTTGGGTATTTATTTTATTTTTGACCCAGTATAGGACATCCCGGCACAGACTATGTAAAGAGCAAATGCTTTCTGACGTGCCAGCTGATCTAGACAGGTGTTTGAGAAACATGTGAAATCTCTCACCTCTTCCTGACATATGATCTCTAAACTGAAACTGCAGAAGTGCACCTGTTAAAAGGGAGGAGTCAGAACAGTTAAATACGATTAAATGTTCCTCATCATGGCAGTCATAGGGTTGTGAGTCACTAGAGGTGGCATGTCGCAATGTATTGTTATTTTGAGTTTCTTGGAAATGGGATGTGCTTTCTGAAGACGATTTTTGTGATGTGTTTCTCTGTGTTGTGTACAGCTGGAACCCTTTGCCATTGTTTATTAATAATTCCTCTTTGGGGCCTGTAATATTGTGCCTTTGTTGCAGCAGAACGTACATTGTGATCATCCAGTACAAGGAGAGTCTTAAGGTGGGGTGACCTATTTATCAAAGGCTAGCTGATTCAAATCAATTTGTGCAGAACTAATTTTAAGCCTCTTAACTGATTCTCAATGATGAATCTCTTTTATATGCATATAAACAATCCACAATTTGTCTAGAACTCTGGTTCTCCAATTTTTTTTTTTTTAATTGAAGAATCCCCACTATAGGCGTCTATGACTGAACCTACCTAAAAGATTGCCATGCCTCTTCCTTAATACCTTTGGGATGAATTGAACTGTGAAACAGATCATCCCATCGCCCACCATCAGCGCTTGACTTCAATTCTCTCTTGTGTCTGAGTGGGAGAAAATCCCTCCAACTTTGTTTTAACAAATACTGTTAAAACAGAGCGAGTGGGATTTACCAGCGAGTGGGAGTTTTTACAGCAGCAAAAGGAGGGCCAACTCCCTATTAATGCTTGTAGTTTTAAATTTAAACGATTACATATGAGTGTGGTGTTTACGTTTCTGCCTCTTTTTGGTTTTGTGGTGTTTTTGGATTGCAATGTTTTTAACTTTTGTAATTATATGAGTTACAAACCCAGAAATTGCTGATGATCATTTGCAAAACCTTGTTACTTTGACATTTGAAAAGTTTAGATCTGGGGCCCACAAATATATATGCTGCCCTTTAGTAATTATGAAAGTAATGTACATGGGTTATAGACTTAACCTTCACTTTCCACTGCCCACATACCATGTTGTTTACGCTTATAGAAATGTACCTGACAGTTCACTCTGTCACCTGAAACTGCAACATGATGCTGTGAGAAATGCAAAAAATTGTCATGTGAAAACATTTACTCTTGTTACAGATATTATGGTGACTTTGCAACTTTTCTTTTTCTTTCACGTTCATCGTAACTGCATTTATTTGATCAAAAATACAGTGAAATCAGAAATATTTTGAAATAGTATTACTATGTAAAATAACTGCTATCTATTTGATTTTTTTAAGAGTAATTCGTTCCTGTGATGTTAAAGTGTCACATGATCATCCAGACATTATTCTAATATACTGATTTGGCGCTCAAGAAACTTTATTATTATTATATTAGTGTTGGAACTTTGCTTAACAATTGTTTTGGAAACCTAAGATAGTATTAATTTAAGATTCTTTGATGAATACAAAGTGCAAAACAACAGCATTTATTTGAAATAGAAATCTTTTGTAAGAACTTATTGTAAACTATTATTAATATTTTTGTGGAAGCAGTGATAATTTTTTTCAGGATTCTTTGATGAATAGAACGTTCAAAAGAACAGCATGTATTTGAAATATATTTTTTGTAACCATGCAAAAGTCTTTACTGTAACTTTTTATCACTGTAATATGTTCTTGCTGAACAAAGGTATTAAATTAAAAAAAATCTTACTGACCCAAATCTTTTAAATGGTAATCTATGTTGAAATGTATGTATGTATGTATACTCACTGTTTATTGAGTTAGCATGTTCCTTGTGTTTTCCTCAGATTAAAGGACTACAGCAGAACAAGGAGATGACCCTGGCTAGTAACCGTCTTCTGGCTGAGCAGAACCTTAAACTGCAACCCAGACTTGACCACCAAAAGAATGAACTGACCAGTCGGTACCGGAGCCTACAGGAGCTGTTTGAGGCCTATCAGCTGCGCAAGTCCACTCTAGGTAAAATACTGAGATTAACATGTAACATCTCTCTGCCTTTCTGTGTAGCATATGTCTCTTACAATTACAAACTTGTTTTGTATATGGTGGTTATGTCGTTTGTGGACTTAGGACTGTTTCTACAATATGTAATTTTGAAAAGCTGCAGTGAAAACAACGTAAATGTGTGAAGCGTCCCTCTAGGTGTTTATGTTGCTGTGGCATGTGAACATATGAACTTAGTCATCTTTTCCAGCTATAAGATAACCCCCTGAAGGGCCTGTTTTTCAGGTTTTACTTGTAATTTTCACAAATTCTTAGGCTTTGTGTACCACTTTATGCACCACTTCCCCCTATATGTCTTTTCCTCATGGAAACAGAGGGCAGAACTAAATGGTAGCAGATGACTGTCACAGCTGAGAAGGATCTGTGACTTTAAAGAGAACAGGGAATGGTATTCAGCGTCCCTCCATTCCCCTCTGCGCTGTGTGTGTGCTCATATCATGAATAAAACGCTGTCACTGATTACTCTTTGTGACACGGCGGTTGCTTGGAAGCTGATTCCAAACAGCGGACTAGCACACGTTTCATTTTACCATCTGTACACTCAATGTCATGTGGCTTAGGTTTTGACTTATGGTGTATATTAAAACTAAAGTACAACTTGGAAACCTTGCCGTCTCCCACTCTCTCTGAACTGGATCTAGTATTGGATCTGTGGTGTAGAACAGAACTGGGTTATAAATTCAGTAGTCATTGTATATTATTTAAAATGTGATTTATTTATTTTTGCTAATAAAGTAAATATTGCTGTTTGTTTATATTTATTGTTAATTACATTTACATTTAGTCATTTAGCAGACGCTTTTATCAAAAGCGACTTACAAATGAGGACAATGGAAGCAATCAAAATCATCAAAAGAACAATGATACGCAAGTGCTATAACAAGTCTCAGTTAGCTTAATGTAGTACATGTAGCAAGGTTTTTTTTTTTAAATGATATAATAAATAAAAAGGAAACATAGAATAGAAAAAGAATAGAGCTAGCTAGTGTTAGTTAAATTTTTTTTAAAGAAAACAAGCAGTAAATGAATAGAGTGCAAGTCTAAAAGGGGCAAGTTTTTTTTTTTTTTTTTTTAAAGAATAGAATTAGAATAGAGAGTGCTAGAGTTAGAGGAGTGCACTCTCATGGCTGGGTTGCGGCAGGAAGGGCATCCGGCGTAAAACGTGCCAAATCGGTTGTGCGGATCACTCCGCTTTGGCGACCCCTGATAAAGGGAGCGTGCCGAAAAGAAGAGAGAGAGAGAGAGAGTGCTAGAGTTAGAGGGTCAAATAAAGATGGAAGAGATGTGTTTTTAGTCGATTCTTGAAGATGGTTAAGGATTCAGCTGCTCGGCTTGAGTTATATTGGAATATACATGGAAATGATTCAAAAACATTCTTTCTTAAAGGGATAGTTCACCCAAAAATGAAAATTCTGTCATCAATTACTCACCCTCATGTTGTTCCAAACCCATAAGACACAAATTAAGATATTTTTGATGGAATCTGAGAGCTCTCAGACCCTCCATAGACAACAAGGGTCCTTACAAGATAAAGATCCAGAAACGTAGCAAGGAGATCGGTAAAATAATCCATGTGACATCAGGGGTTCAACTGTAATTTTATGAAGCTACGAGAATACTTTTTGTGCGCAAAAGAAAAAAAACAACAACACTTTATTCAAATTCGTCTCCTCCGCGTCACCCTAGCGCCATTTTGGAGAGTATCCACTGAACGCAAACAGCGTATGCTCTTCTGTGTCGGCTGCACCACCCGGATCAAAGTGTACATACAACGTAGAAAATGTATCCGTGTGGTGCAGCTGACACAGAAGAGCATACGCTGTTTGCGTTCAGTGGATATTCTCCAAAATGGCGCTAGGGTGAGTATTCTTGTAGCTTTGTAAAATTACAGTTGACCTGATGTCACATGGATTATTTTACCGATCTCCTTGCTACGTTTCTGGACCTTGATCGTGTAAAGGCCCGTTCACACCAACCATGATAACTATAAAGATAAAGATAATGATAAAGATATAGTTCTAAAAATCGTTCTCGATATCAAAGAATAGAGTCCACACCACAGCTATAACGATAAAGGCACAGAGAAACGATATCGTTGGAATCACTTCCAGAACGATTTTTTTCCAGCTGATACGATATGATACAAACATTGACATCCAATCAGAATCCATCCTGCTATAAGGAGCTCGTGAATTTATAGCATATAGCAGGCAGATGCGCGTGCACGTGCGCAGACAGTATCGTTCACTGGTGTGGACGCTAATATCGTTATCTTTATAGTTATCGTTCTTGATGTGAACAGGGCTTTAGGACCCTTGCTGTCTATGGAGGGTCAGAAAGCTCTCAGATTTCATCAAAAATATCTTAATTTGTGTCTTATGGGTTTGGAACAACATGAGGGTGAGTAATTAATGACAGAATTTTAATTTTTTGGTGAACTAACCCTTTAAATTATAATTCACGTATTTAGTTAAAAATCACCCACATTCAATATTTTATTATGATATAAAATATGATAAATATCAAGATGTATATCAAATATTGTAAAAAGGCTAAAAAGTGTATTTATATTTAGATAGTAAACAAATAAATATTAATCTAAATTGAAATAGTGTTCCTCTGAATGGGGGGAAATCGCTCACATTCAGTATTTTTGTGTAAATAAATACGAAGTTGAATATGAAAGTTGATATTGTTAAAAGGCTAAAAAAAAAGATTTATTTAAAAAAAATAGAAAAATATTTTTGTATAATTAGTAACTTATTTAAAATATGTGGATCAGTATTGCAGTATTACATTTCAGATTGAGATGAGTTAAGATGAGTTTTCCTGTGACACTGGCTTTTGTTTATATGTATGTTTCACTTTTCACTTCCAGCCCTTCACATCAGAGCACCCCCAGGTCTAGTTCCTGTTTATTTTTGCATAGAGGAAATAAACATGATGAGCTGTCATCTGTGTACAGATGAAAAGTGGTTTTGGTGAAATGTAGGTTACCCACTTTCCCTGGCTGGGTTGGTTATCTGTCCCAGATAAGGATTTACTGGATAGTAGCAGCAGCAGCAGCAGCAGTGCCAGTGCATCTGGACAGGGTTGCCGGCAGGCTGGCCAGTCAGCCGTTCACTTGACCCAGATAAACAAAAGCCCTAGTCTTCAGGCTAAATTGTGTGGTGAGGATCCTGTGTGTACATTAACCCGCTGCCACCCCCATTCCCAAAGCTGAGCCTTAACAACGGAGCAGCTCCGTGGGGGTGTTTCAGCGTGACGGCCCATTCTGATGCTGCTGTGGAGCTGATCTCTGCAGTAACAGTGTGGCTTTGTGCCCTGTGCAATGTCAGGAACAGGGCTTGGGGGAAGGAGTATGCCCACACAAACACAGACACACACACACACACACACATTCAGTATTTTCTCTCTTTGTCTGCTCTGTCACACACTTGCATAGAGCACAAAGTAAGCTGGGCTGGCTGTAGTCCGATAGCAGTCTCATGATCTGCGGGATGTTTGCAATGAAATACAAGTAATGCATTATGGGATACAGTATTTCAAGCAGTATGCTTTGTATAATGTTTATTTAGGCAAATAAAATGGGTCATTTGGGTATTTCGAATGTACCGGATAATTTGCATATTGTGCCCTTATTGTTAGTAAGTAGTCGATTGTAGGATGTGCATGTGCATTTCACCAAAGTCTGATTGGGAAATGGAAGTCGAGAACGGGCAAAATTGATGAGTCATTCTGCATAAAACCGGTTTTATTCTGGGCTGAAGTTTTATTTGCTCTGCAATTCACATTAAAAATTGTAAATAAGGTAGTTGAAAAGTAATGAAGTGGGCACTTGTTAACTTGGAAAAACAGATGGCATACAGGTGGCCACACCTTCCTGTCTCTAAATCAGCCAAAACGTCACAACCAGTTTCATCCGGAGTTTAATGTGATGTTACTTTATCGCGCATTAATAGCACATTAGTGATTGCATTAGTGTATTAAACGCAACCCTTCGATTAAAAGGCCCTGCCCTTCCTTTCTTTCCTGCTCCATTTTCATCGGTCTCATAAGAGAAACAGTTTTTAGGTCGTGTTTACTGTCAATCTCAGTTGGTTGTTGTAGCAGCATGTAGATCTCTAGTCAAGTATGCTGATTCATACAGTTGATAAGTCTGTGACTGATTCTGTTGTGTGCAAGAGAAACAAGTGCACAGCTGGCGAAGACTTATCAGCTGGTGAAGTGGCTTTACTTACTGTAGAGTTAACAAAAGTTATCATGAATATTGTAATGTTTGAAGCAGTGCAGTGCTGAAAAGAGGCGGGGCTAAGATATTGCTGGTTTTAATTAGCAGGATACAGAGCTGGGTAGTAACTGATTACATGTAATTAATTACGAAATCAGATTCCAAAAATGAAGTACTTGTATTTATCGTAAAGAAATTGAAATTACAAAATTTGCTGTCTTTGGATAATTTTAAAACAGTTACTCGGCAAATGGAAATTGACTCAATGATATGTAACTGTTTTTAAGTGTCTCTAGTCTGTTTGTGTTGTAATATTTTGTGATGAAACTGATGTATTGCTGCCCATTTTGGCCAGGACACTCTTGCGAAAGAGATTTTTAATCTCAGAGAGTCTTTTCTGGTTAAATAAAGGTTAAATTAAATAAATAAATAAATAAAATAGAGTAAGTTACATTTTAAAACACTCGTAATCAGACTACAGTTACTTTTTTATGGATTACATGATTACAAATTATTCTTAATTCATTGATTCTCCCTAAATTCTCTTTTTCATCTTTTACATTTTCCTTTATAAAATTTATATATGTGTATATATAGTCCAGTTTTGTGGACATTCACACAAAGATCAGTCATTAGTCAGGTGGCGACAGCATTTGACCACTGGATTTACAAAAATCATTTCAGGTTTAAAGGGGTCATCGGATGCAAAAATTCACTTTACAAGTTGTTTGAACAAAAATGTGTGTTGGAAGTGTGTGTACACATCCATCCTATAATGATGATAAAAATCCACCAGTGTTTTTTTTTTTTTTTTTTTTTTAAATCCCGATTTTAAAATCCCCTTTCTCAAATCAGGCTGTTCTGAGAGCCCTGTCAGAATGACGTAGTTCTGTACAGGCCACTCCCAGAAGAGTTGATTGACACAGCCGTTTTACCTTAGACCCGCCCTGAGTGAGCTGACAGCTGTCTGCCATTGTGTCGACTCCGGTGCAGGGAAAGACAAGATGTCTCAGATTAAGTGATTGAAGTGTTTCGTTTTTGGATGTAATAATAAATATAGCAGTCGTCATTTACTCCCGACATCTGAGCCGCTGAAGATGCAGAGGTTTAACGTTACTTTCGTTTAGAAGGGAATGCACCCATCCTGATCTGCCTAAATGCGTCTGTTCACGCGAATCATTCGTGATCCAGCTTTATCTACAGAAGAAGTGAGTATAAGGGTTTTTATGAATCTTTGCGAATCGCCTTTCCTAATAATGTGCTAGTTAGCCAGTTTTGCGGCTGAAGTTTTGTAGTATGCTCCATAGATATATATATACCTAGATGCCTCATTATTGACTGTCTCTATGGGCCGCGATACGGAAGCCATCTGCCATTTTTGGAACGTTCTGCGAATCTTTGAGCGCATTGACTCTGTGCGTGTACAACAGCAAGTATATCGTTACATTACTGACTACAATTTTTGTAGTCATGTAATCTGGAATCAGTAACGGATTACAATTTGTAAGTAATTTACCCAGCTCTGGCAGGATATCAGCTGACTGTTTAAGAACAAGCAATGAGTCAATCATAGCCTGTCATTCAAAAGAGGACAGAAAAAAGGCATTGGTCTTACTGATTCTAACGGGAATATTCAGGTTTTGTTAAATCACTTGTTTGCAATGTACACTGGCTAATGTAATTAATTCAAATTAAAAAGCGTTTCCTACCAGGAAAACAATTGCAATGATAAACAGTAAATGACAGCTTACAGTATTTACTTTTATTTGACCAGTACAGAAACTCAGCATTACTCAACAGGGTCGAGTGTTGTAGTTTGGAAGTAACGTGGTAAACATGGCAGAAGCAGCCTGTTAAGTGGTTGGACGACATTTAGAATTATGGATGGTCTAATACAACAACAAAGCATAATGACACTTTTGTAAGTTGACTCTGCCATGAAAATAAATGTAAATAGATGTAAATCAGCCAAGAGAGCTAGACTGATATGTAATGGCATATGAGGGAAAGTGGCCCTTGGGTAATGAATTACAAGCTGTCAAAATGCAGTTTGAGATGTCTGATAGCTTTAATCTATTATTTAATCAAAGTTTGCTTACTTGTATGTTTTTAATGTATTCCATTATATGTATACAATATTGGTTTGTGATCTCGGATCTCTCTTTGGTCTCAAATTCATTTTCCTCGTTGTTTTGAGCTGTCTGTTAAGTGTAGAACATTACACATTTTTCTCTTGATAATGAATTGCTGTTATGTAAGCAGTTGTGTAATTTAAGCATATTAATTCATTTCTGACGCAAATGTCTGTTGACCTCTGAGAATTTCTGACAGGCGTGTCCAGTTGTACTGTGAAATCTGAAGCCATGGCTCCTTAACTGAAAGGTGAAACACACCCTGTTGATGCCTTAGCAAATTTACTTAAGGCATGCACTCCAAGTTGGCAGATTTATATTGCTGCCTTTGATGTTGCACAATGGCTAAAGCCAAAAGGTGCCGTTTTCCTTTTCAGATTAATGCAAGTTTCCTAAATTCCTACATTATCATTTCAGTATAGGATTATATATTGTTTACATGTTCAGTAATGCATTTGGCAGACGCATTTATCCAAAGCGACTTGCGTTGAACTGTTTGGGAATTGAACCCATGACCTTGGCTTTGCCAGCACCATGCTTTACTGCTTGAGCTAGGAAGGCAGTGTTTTATTGTCACAATTTTTCAAACATCTTAATTATAACACATTCCGCTTTTCTTTCTGTCCCCGCACAGACGACAGATGTGGAAACACTCCCTTGGACACACTCCTCGCACTCCTACAAGCAGAAGGAGCCAAAATCGAGGAAGAAACTGAGGTACCTCCATTACCACGAAGCTTAAACACTCTTTAAAGTTGCACTAGATTTCTACTGGGGATTTTTCATCATCTGATGGACTCATTATTGTTCATTGATCATGCTATTATTTCTCTCTTTTTCAAATCAGAACATGGCCGATTCGCTCCTCGATGGCGCGACCCCCCTGGACGCATTCATCGACGAGTATCAGAGTAAAAGGAAACTGGCGCACATGCGGAGAGTCAAGATAGAGAAGCTCCAGGAAATGGTGCTGAAGGGACACCACATGGCCCCAGCTGCACCTCAGCCCTCTCGTTCTCAGGACCTTCCCTCCAGGCCAGCCGCTCTCCATAGAGAGGTCAATGGTTCCCCCATGCCAATGCCCCGGCGGGCTCCTCCTCTTCCCCCACTTAAAGTCACCCGAACTCCTCCTGCTCAGCCCACCGCAGCTGTCTCCTACTCTCCTACCTCTCCGTTCGCTGCGGCCTCTCCATTCCCTCCCACTTCTCCATACCCCCCTATTCCCCCTAGGGTAGCAAACACGCCACCTATTCTTAACCAGGGATACCCCAGCATGTACATGCAGCAATATGCCCCACCTGTGCCCCAGAGACCCCCTCCACGCATGGCACCCCAGCCAGGCTTCATCATGCAGTGAGCGAGGAACATTACAGTCTATGGAGAAAAAAACAAAATGCACACTGGACATTCATTCAAGCCTTTTGAAGGTCCTTCAAGCCGCATGTTATAAAATATTGTGCGCCAAGATGGAGTCTTGTCAAGTGTAAAATTAACAAGACTTTTCTGCAATCAAAGGGGCATCTGCAACAGGAACTTCAATTTGCACTTTAGACTACTTTTGTATTTGATCAGTCATGGCTGGTTATGGAGTCATGCTGTTCCCTGTTCTTCCGTTCTTCCCTTCTCAGTAGTGTTAGATCAAGTAAAAAAGGTTCACATGAGCCTCAGGGGCCTCCATACATAAAGATATGAAAGTTCAAGAACAGGCGTTCTGTTAGGCCATCTAGACAGATATGAAAAGCTATGATTTGATGTTTTCATTTGAGTTGTCAAATTCATGCTAATATGTTAGTTCAACCACTTTAATAACTTCTGACATTTCTTACCTGAAAAAGCTGCTTTTACAAAAAAGTAAAGCCTATGCAAACAGACTGAGACCGTATTGTGCTGAGTTTTTTAGGGGGGAAGAAACAAAACCATTTTTGCTCTTCAGGTTTTCTCAGACCTGCAGCCAAAGATGCTATTTGTTTTTCCATTGGATCCAGTTTTGTGCTGGTAGCAGAAAAACGGGACGATTTAATACGAAACTGAGTTAAATGTGGGTGAAGTCATTTGGTACTGATGTGGTGGATGAGATTGGGAGACCAGAGCTACCACTACAATGGAGAGGGCCTTATGTCTCAGATACGAGCAAATTCGCGCTGGAAGGAGCTTATTGGCTAGAATTTGAAAGGAGTGTGAGTGAACTGTAGTATGTGTGGGGAAAAAATGTGCAAATGAGGTTTTTTTTTGGCTTAAGCGTGAACATTTGTGAAGCATACGTGCTTGTACTGTCATTACCATGCATGCTTAAACTGGCACTGATGCATAATTTACCATCTTATCGTTTGTAACTAACACCATAATCCTCCTTGTGTTTATTTTTGCCATCTGGTGTGAAGATGTTCATCGGAAATGTGCTTCCTTTCCCTAAGCCCCAAACTAATATAGCCATACCATTTAACCCAGAAATTTAGTGGTAAAATTGGACTTGCCTACACGCATCAGGTCTGTTATATATCATATCTTGTTTTCTGTCCTCAATATGTAGTATAACCTTCATTCATCCCTTTTGTTTTCACCCTGCATCTGTTTTCAATATGTATGTTCTGGCCTCTTTATGTGTTTGCCGCTGAAATAGCCACTTTGTGCCTTTGCTGGGTATTAAGATGAAGGCTTGTTCACTGTGGTGAGGAGTGTGTGTGTGTGTGTGTGTGTGTATACGCGTGCGCGCGTGCTTCATATTCCTCCTTGCCTTCCCGTTCTAAAACAGATTTCTATAACAATTAGAAATGTATTTTTCAACACATGCTGTTTACACAGGTACATCTTTACAAGTGCTCTTTACCTAAATATCTATTGTTTATATTTTACCAGTTAGAGCCATAATTACATTGCCTCAGATTCAGGAAGTTGAGATGATAGAAATGTTGTTTGGATTAAGTCCTCTCTTTAATCACTGGTGCTACTACATTCATTTAACGAGCTGAACCAAGATGATGTTAGTATGCAGGCTCTGTTTGAATTAAATCACTCCGTGTTTGTCAGACTTGGGTTGGGTATCTTCTTTATGTTGATGCTGATGAGCACCAGATTGAGAGGTGGAATTATCTGGGTTCCTCATGAATCAGGCTGCATTACGTCTAGACATTCGCTAAATACCTGTGAAACCATTATGTACTATGACAGGATTGTCAATCATCTGGAAAAACCAGCTTCCACCCTTGAAAACTGTTTGTTTGTGTGTATAAACATGGTCTTTCTTTGTCTTAAAAATAATAATGATTGCTAGGTTTGTAAAAGGTAACTTGGCTGTATGCTTTTGCTGGCAATAAAATAGTGTTTTGTAATTTCCTAATGTAAAATATGCAGACTAAGTGCTATAAGTGCTAGGTAATGTCTGTTCAAAGTGGTAGACATGGTAAATGGAACTGACATCCTTAATTTGAAAGATAATAAATGATATCCCATCACTTTTCTGTGAGTTCAACCTTTCCATGTCTTGTATTCAGGAATGAGGGTTATGTTCGTTTTAATTATTGAAGATAAAAGATTGCTCTTTGTATAAATCTAATAGGCCCTAACAAAGAATTTGCCTCCCCCTGGTGGATGCAAGTGAGTACACAAAGTAATGTCATATACCCTTGCAACATTTTGAATTTCTGCTGTAATTATGACAAAGGCCCCTAGTTAAGCAACTATTTGCACCTCATTTTGCAGTTAAAGTAAATCTTTCCATTTTATGAATATTTTAATGGTATTAGGATACAGGAAAAATAGCAGTGATGTGATATTCATGCTGATTTTTGCACACATTGAGAGTTTACAATCAATTATAACTATACAATATAAATATACAACTAGCAAGGGTTTATACAGTAAATGTGGTGGTTTATGCACTATATTTAGTAACCACTATGTATATGCAGTTGGTAAACTAGTGGTAGCCACATTATATATGGGTAAAATTGAGTGCCAAAAAAAAGGTGAAAAGCATTTCAGGTTGCTGATTTTATAATTCACAGCTTTGACACTGAAAATAAATCCTCAAAAAAATGATGTGGAAAATCTTTAGTTGTTGACAGCATATCTGAGATTAACAATTTCCCACACTATGTTTCTTAGAAGCATGACAAAAAGTGTGTGGAAAAAAATATTAGAACTAATGCAATTAATTTTGTACAGTTTTAGTTTTACTTTTAACTGAATTTATTGTAAAAAAACAAAAAAAAAAAACATAAACGTACTCAATTTCTTAAGTGCACTTTAACTTTGACGGCCTAAAAAAAAAAAACATTTTATAACAAAAAAAATATTTATTTAATGTTTAAATGGTAATTTCAGCACCCCTTGCTTCCTCATGGGTGTCTTCCAACCCCAGTTTGAAAAACAGTGGTCAATTACTTTAAATGACCTTTTGACCCCAAGAAAAATTCAAACTCATGCAAATGCTCATTGATGATTTGTTACCCATCCATGGCCTGAAGTGTGCAGCACATGAAATGACACAAAGTAAAAAATGAACAATGATACAGTCTCCAGTAAGAACATCTTTGACAAAAAGTCAAAATTCCTTTGTGGAAACAGGCCTACAGTGTGGGTTTAAAAGATAATTTGAATGGACTGCTTTCGCCTTGTAGTTTTTCTGCATTCTTCTGCAGAGCAGTCCATCCACATCCACGCTGAGGGACCGAGGGACCTCCAGCACGACCCATTTAACCATCTGCAGCGCACGTGTCAAATTTTACGTGCTACGTCACGCCTACGCCAGCGCGTCGAGAGCCACAGCTCCGCCATATTGCAGGAAATCCGTCTGAGGTTTAGAGATTAGTGTTTAATCTGAGGAGCTGGGAACGAGAGTGTGATTGGAAGTTACTGCTAGCCATATGGTTAGCTCGAGTGGGCGGGTAGATCGCGCAATCGCTGTTCCCACACGACAGGACATATGTTTATTAAGACAAATCGGCGCGGTTCGGCACGTTATTATTATGCCGAACTCTCTTATGAGAGTCTAGCTAAACTGGCGAGTTGACGTTGTGACTCTGAAAAGTGGAAAATCGGATTAACGTTCAAGATTGCGCACCCAACCCTAATCATCTCGTGTCGCTGGCTCCCGTTGCTACGAGCCCAAGATATCTGATAGAGAAAAGCTGATAGCTAGCTAGATAGATAGGTCGATGTCGGCAGGAAGACACCGAGACCGGACTCGATTCTACTAACGTTAGTTTATCAGCGACGATCGGTGGTTGTGTTTCTGTCAGCGAGGGCAAGCGTTCGAGTCCGTGTGTCTGCTGGCGATGTTATTATGCTGCCCTGTGACCCGTGTACCCAACTATTGCTCAGTGTTGTCTAAATTAGCTGTGTTAGAGCGTTAAACCTGCCCGCTGGTCTGAATTTCAACAGTTCTCGGACCCTTTGGAGTCACTGGCCGATTGGCGATCTCTCCTTCCTCGGACTGGCACCAGCAAACACGGAGGATATCTTTGCTCATTTGCTGGCTAATAAACCCTGACCGAACTGTGAGAAGATGTCGACTAAAGAGCCGAAAGAAAAGCTGTCGACCACCGAACGAATCATTAAAAGTAAGTTCATTTCAGTTTGAGTATGAAGTGTCTAGACGGGTAATTACAGTTGATTCTATTGGATCCCCTCTCTGGTATTTTGGTGAATCATTTGACTCGCCAATCATTTGATTCATCTGAATCATTTCTTGACAGCCTGACGGATTTTCCAGGTTTTGTTGATTGATTTCCTGCACTGTAATTCGTGATAGCGATGTGTGGATTGCCAATCCCAATTTTTCAAACAGCTTTATTTTTAACTGTGCCACTAAATCGAATTAAAGTTGTTTTATAATCTTGGCACGAGTCCTTTTTAATTGATGATAAATTATCCTGTTGCACCCATCGCAACTAAAAGTAGGGCATACCCATTTATATTAACAATATAAATATAGACTTTTGCAATACATGTGATTGCTTTTCAACTATTAATAAGTCAAATTTTTCATTACATCATTTAGTATTTACAGCAGCTTAAACTGTGTCTGGGTAAAGCTGTGGTTGTTTTGGAGATCAGCCATGCCTGTAACTGTGAAGGTGGGATTGACCCTCGATTCTGGCACATATATGTAAAATGTGACTCTATCTTTCTACACACCCGGTGTATGAGATCAGCATCATTACATTTTTTTTTTTTTTTATCAGTGTTTTTTTTTTTTTTTTTTGTCTCGGGTATAAAGCAAACCTGATTTCAAAATCCAGCAATGTGCTCCTGTCAGCCAGTCTTTGTAGGAGCTTATCATTATTTGTGGTATAAATAATATGGAGTAAATTGAAACACACATGCTTCACATTACCTGCTTGGATCAGTTTTGAGAACTTTCCTAGAGAAAGCCATGAGAATTAGCATGCAGTAGTGGTTTTAAAATGGGGTTCAAGACACAAGCCTCCTATATGTCTTAGCATCAGCTAATGCTTTACAGGCAATAGACCTTAGTCGGGGTTATTTAATATGTAATATACTTAGTGTTTTCATTATAATATTAACATTATACATAGAGTCTGTGCAATACTGTGTAATTTTCACAACACATTTTTCCAGAAGTTTGTCATCAGTTTTTTTTTTTTTTTTGGAAAGACATATTTTCAGTTTTGCGTCAGCTGAATGATCAACATTGAAGTTACTTTACAGCCTGTTGAACAGATTTTACACCTGTCACTTACAATCTGGTTTTCATTTTTGTGAAAAATTAAATCCTTCTAACTTATGACATGTTAGTTAGACAGAAACTCTGTTGAACACTTTTTAATTCGAAACAGATTTCAGACCGTGTTTTTGGTTAGATTCATGTGATTACATAAATTTCTGGCTTTCTGGAAAATATCGTAATAGAAAACAAACTGTGTTCATGCTTCATTATGACCAGGTAACTAGTTTACCCAATAAGGTCAAACCAGGTAAACCTAGCCAAATTACATTTCATCAGAAATGTAAAATCAGAATTTTTGTGGCCATTTGCTGACATTTGAGTCATTGATTGCCAGATTTTACACAAGAATAGTGTCACAGAAGCTGAATTTCTATTCTCCATGTTATTGCTTTGAGTTTGAAAAGATTATTTTGTTGGGTTGAGAAGCAAGAAAAAATGTAGACGCTAATAGCACATTAGTAGGTCAGCACAGAAACCAATTTGCCTTTCAAATATCCAGGTTTAGAGTGAACACTTGTAGCCTGCCTTGCGTCTAGTTGTATGCAGGGCTGGAAAAGCCCAGAATCTGCGCGGCACGAAATGTCATCCTGAAGGCAGAGCCTGTCCTTGGTAACGCTGAAATGCAAAGCGTTTGGTTCAGAACTGTGCCGTATGCAAATGTTTAAACTTAGATTGAAGATCTGTGTGTCTAACCCTTCTCGCCACACATGCGTCTTTGTCTGTGTTTTAGACTCGTATCAGAGTGTGTTTGCATTTTAATGAAGGTTTAAAGCATCCCACAGAATTTTGAAGCATTAATGTCTTGACGTTTCTCCACATAGGCCTTAACCCTCCATCCTCTCTTTTGAACTTTAGGGTCAGGATCTTGTTTGCAATGGGAGGAGTCCCTAAATAAACAGACTCTGAACCTGGAATCCCTGGCTAATAAAGGCTTTGTCTAATCTGTTCTTAGTGCTCGTACTCAGCTTACAGTCACTATTCCCAGCCTGTGTTGTGGACCCAGGGCTGCTTACTGTTTATTTATACTCCTCAGCAGTCAGAGTCTAGATAATGTTCGTTTATGTCCTTATGACAGTGAGCTGATATTGTACAAATCCTTAACTCAGGTAAGGTGGAGTCGGCCGCTCTCACCAACTCCAACTACATATATATTTTTTTTTAGTGTGGATAAGTATGGCCAACTGAACTATTGTGCATGAGCTGAAAATGGTTATTGACTAAGTCTACTGGGTTCTGCTAAGATGAACCCTGTTCAGTCATGCGTCATGATAGCACATCTTTTTTTAACTGTCAGAGCTCACTCCTGAGGATATCATAATGATTGAAATGTTTGGGTTCTGTCTTCATGCCAAAAGCAAGAGTGTTAGATTGACTTTTACTATAGTCTTCAGTCATCATTTCTTCTCAAATGACATTTATTGAGATTTCACTTCTGTGGTATTATATTTTCATACAGGGGTTTTAAACTTTGGAAATCGAATTTACCATAAAGCTTAATGCTTTAAAAACTATTTTTATTTTAGTTGTGTTTACAGCCCTAGTTTTTTGCGTATATACACACGCACACACACACACATACACACTACTATTCAAATGTTTTGGGTCAGATTTATTTTTTTAAAGAAATTACTGCTTTTCTATTATGTTTCCCCAAACATTAGGCAGCAGTTGTTTTCAACATTGATAATAATAAATGTTTTTTGAGCACAAGATCCGAATATTAGAATGGTTTCTGAAGGATCGTGTGACACTGAAGGCTAGAGTAATGGCTGAGTAAAACTGAGTTTTGCCATTACAGGAATAAATTACGTTTTATAGTATATTAAAACAGTCATAATTTTTACATTGTGATAATAGTTCCCAATAATACCGTTTTTGCTGTATTTTTACTGTATACACTTTTGAACAGTATTTATATATCTAACATCAACATTGTTTAGAAAGATATGTCCATTTCTGTTGATTTTATAAAACCTCTGGAGTAGGTTTTATTCTGGGTTAAAGATCCCAAACTCAAACTGGGCCAATCAGCTGTGATTAAAGTGACACATCTGATGCAATAAAGCCACTCCCCTTGTATTTCTCACTTCATATTAAGAGTTTACAGCAAAACAATTTTAGAGACAGAATTGCCCATCTTTTGCTGCTAATTATTTATTATATTCATAATATATGAATTAAAATTATTTAGAAGTCATAATATATTCAAATATTATGTTAACTGCCAGTTAATATTACACTATGCATTTAAGTTATATAAATAAGTTTTAAAATATAATACAATTAGATTTTAAAATAACTAAACCGTTTTCTTTGAAGCTCTTTGTCTGATCAAATTCAGTTGACTCATTTGCATAGTCAGATATTTTCTTTCTGCTGCCCTGTCAAACTTTTGCTGCAACAGCAGTGTTTATTCCTGCCTTGTAAATGCATTTAAATGCACTATATTTTTAATAATGACATCTCTTAATCTTCAGCAGAGAAGTGAATCGAACTGTTCCCTCTGATTGGATGTTTGCCACATGTCACACTTTCAGGAGTTAATCACAAACTGTGGATCAAACTCTTAAGTTGACAGGGAACATTTATATCGAGGTTTGTGAACCCGCTGAACCTGATCTAAACCAGGTTGGATTTGATTGGTTTTGTCAAGTCTAAATCTACTCTTAAACTCGGAGTTTGTTCAGCTAGCTTCATGCAACAGGCCACAGGTGTCATAAAACAGGCAAAATCTGTTGTGCAGCTTGCATTGTTTCCATGGTTAGTTAATGTAAAAAAACAAAAAAAAAACAACAAAAAAAGCAGCTGCTCAGTAAGAATTGAATTTAACAAAAGGCAAAAAAAAAAAAAACCCTAATCAAAATGTCTTCTATTTGATTGATCTGTCAACGGTGATGTCTTAAATTGACACACGCCTAGGGTGTGGCCAAAGAAATATTTTGAAAAAAAAACAAACATAGTTTGAAACCATGACATCTGTTTTAATGAGACATTGCCTTACTGTTTCAGTCTCCTCGTACAGATACGCAGCTGATTGGCTGTGGGATCCAGTGGCTTGATTTGAATCCCTAATGGCTGAGGGCTCAGACATCATTTGCTCTGGCATTCTGGGCACGTTTAATAGAACTGCCAGATTAACGGGAGCATTGTCAAAGCCTGACTCGGTGCACCTTGCGGTGCTGCCAGACAGCTGCTTGTTCCCTCCGAACGTGTTGCAGATGTCTTGAGTTACATGTCCCTCAGCATCAGCAATCACGCCATAGTTTTAAAAGCCACTTTCCATAAAATTAAGATCAACCCTGACTTCCTTTTGAAACATATGGGCTCTCTCTGGCTATTGATCAAGCAGACGTTCAGAGCCGGAGGCTGAGCAGCCAAAACACACTATAGCGGATGCATGCAAATGAGGTCGCGGTGGAAGCAGCATCGTCAACCCTAGCTTTTGTGATAGACTTGGGGGAAAAGACTGTGCCAGGGGCCTTTGCTGTTCACACGGCTTCCTGCTTTCTTCATGGTGAGAACTTCAGACACGCTTCTCACTTCATTCAATAATGAACTCTTGAGGATACAGAGACAGAACAGATATTAGCATGCTATACTCTTGATAAATCTATGCTTATTATCTTTAAAAACATCTGTTTACATCATCTAGAAGCTCTTATGCTTCTCATCATCTCATTCCTATCATGTCTTGAGCTGCAGCCTTCTCTATGGCAACTTCTGCACTTTCGCCGAGGGATTTGGTGGAGTTAGATTACCCGGCGGTTCAGCGCAGGTGAGGGATTATTGCGCGACATCTTGGTATCCTTTCACGTCTGTGAAGGTTAAACCTGAGAGCTGAATCAATAGAATCCTCATGATACCATAACTTTTCTTATTAGCCCCAGCAGCAGCAAATGTCATGATGCTCCAGAGAGCAGCACAAACTAATAAAGAGCTGATCTGAAAATACGTCTGCGACCTTATTTTTATTTTTTTTAAAGATGCATCCTCGGGAGTGAGTCACTGAGCGATGTGAAAATGTGCAATGTTTTTTTTATAGATGAACCGATAAGTTATTACTTTGTTGTTATGACTGATAACTTATAAATGGCTAATAAAACAATTAACTTTTGTCTAACTTGTGAAGTTACTACTTGTAATGTAACTAAATATTTTTAATAGATTAAAAAACATTTTAATCTTGGTTTTAAAATGCGGTTAATTGCGATGAAACTGAGGTGGCGACAGATCTTTTCCATAATGTAGCGTACATTCAAGTGGGATGAATTAACAAAAAAAGAAAAAAAGAACGGAAAGTTGATCAAAAGTATCTTTTTTTTATTTCAAATAAATGCTGTTTCTATTAAGCAGACTTTGCTGAAAATATATATCAGGGTTTTAACAAAAATATCAAGCAGCGCAACAGTTTTCAACATTGATAACAATGTTTTTATATTAGAAGTATCATGTAACACTGAAGACTGGATGCTGAAAATTTTACTTTGACGTCACAGAAATAAATTACTTTTGAAAATATATTCAAATAGAAAATGGTTATTTAATTCGTAATGATTTAATTGCTGTTTTACTGTGTTTTTATCCAATATATGTAACCTTTGTGAGCATAAAGACACTTTCAGAAACATTAGAAAATCGTTCTGACCTCAAACTTTTGAAATGTAGTGTATGTCTGTTAATTCGTCCATTTAAAAAGTGAATTATTTACATTGTTTGAATAATTAAATGATGTTTTATTCCTTAACTATTTTCAAATGGCACTTTATCGCTCTAAGTGGGCATGAACCACTTAGGCCCCGTTTACACTAGTGCGTTTTAATTTTTCACTGCGTTTCAGAAACGATCTCAGTCTACACTACACAACCTGAAAACGCATGTCACATGACCATTCATGCAGGTACAACCATAGATATGTATAGGTAGATTACCTATTATTTAGATGGCGGACGTAACTACGTGCTTGGAGTGGTTGAATGAGGCATCTACCTATACATATCTATGGGTACAACAATGAGAATGATGTTATTATTTACACGGTCGTCAAGGATACGCAGAGGGAATGTGGGCAGCCACACCATCGTTTCCAAAAGCCTCCGTTTTCGACCTTGAAAACACCGGAGTAGTGTAAACGATAAGCGTAACCGTAGCAAAAGTTATGTGTTTTAAAACGAAAACACACTAGTGTAAACGGGGCCTCAGTATCTTCTCTTTTACACTGACTGAAGCTTGTTTCCATGCTGCCTTGTAGAGTTGTGCGAATTGTCAGCTGATATTTTGCTCTTGTTACACCTACAGCAGTGCCACTGCCTCCTCACCAGCGGCTGACAGCGAAGGACCTGTTTGTGGATGGTAAGCCAAATACCGAGATACTAAAGAACCATTTGGTCAAAGAGGGACGTGTGGAGGAGGACACTGCGCTGCGCATCATAAACGAGGGTGCCAACATCCTAAGGCAGGAGAAGTGCATGCTAGAGGTGGAGGCACCAATCACTGGTAAGAAAGCAAGAGCACATCTTTAGTAGGGCTTGAGGGAAATAATCATCTGTCTAGATTACAATGAACTTTGTTCTGATTTGCAATTTTGTTCTGCTGAGGCTGAACCTAGCTGCTAAGAAAAAATGTTCCCCCCAAAAAAGGTGATTTTCCTTATGGAAACTTCATGCAACGTTTCAAATATTCATTATTACACTTCATTGGCATCAGCGTGTGTACCTTTAGCCAACAATAAAATAATAAATTGTAAAACGATTGGTTTGGTTGATAAGTAACTATTCAAGGAGGCCCATATTCCATCTGTGAAAGCAGTTTTCATCAGGTGCACAAAATTGGCATTGCTGTTGAGTTCTTTGCAGAGATTACCTGATTTGTGTTACTAACTGTCACGGTGGAGAATCAGCCTCGGCAAACTGACTCATATGGAGTTCCGTGTCAGCGCCGTTGGTTCGTAATGACAGAGACTGTCTGCAGATCAGTGGCGCGCAACACTGGAAGCAGTCACAGATTCTGCCGTGGAATGTGGTCAGTGAACACTAGGAGGGATGTGCAGAAACTAATCAACTAAATGGAGGGTTGTCTGAATGACAAGTTGACTATTTGCTCTAAAGGAGCAAATGCAACTGACCGTGATTTGAACGGTGCTACTTTCCTGTCTACATTTAACTTTATTAAATAAATTAGGGATGCGTGATATTTATTTGTATTTTTTTTTAATTGATTGATTGATTTTTGTATCAGACAGCCAATAGTGGATATTGCGCTTGCACATTTCCCATATTTTTGAATGTTACCTTTGTTGTCGTCATGTTGTTAATCTTTAAAAATGAATAATTTAAGAACAATAAATATAATCTTTAGCAAATCTCAAAATGAATATCTTTTTTTCATACTGTGAATAATTTTGTAAATTTCTAAGGCCTAAATTCACTTGTAGCATTTAAAATGATTGATTTTAGTTTTATTTTTTTAGGTTTATGTTTATATAAATTGTAATAGGCTATATCAGTCAATTAGCCATAACATGCAAATAATTTTCATTATCTCCCATAAATTTAGTAGTAATAATTTTAAATTCATGACAAATGTAAAAAATGTTGAGAGGCTGATTATACAAGCACACAAAATAATTCGTTCAAATACTTTATTGTGTCCGGCAGAACGAAATTGCGTTTCTCCGAGCCCAATGTGCATAATGGTGCGAACATAAATAAAAAAACCAACATTAAATAAAATAATGCCACTGAAATAAAAATAAAAATTAGAGGTCGACCGATTCATCGGTTTTGCCGATTAATCGGCACCGATAGTTGATTGCCGCAACTATCATTCATCGGCAAAAATCCATGCCGATAGTTTTCCGGTTTGCAACCGTTGCTGGAGTGGCTGAGAATGGTCTGCTGTCATTATACAGTACAAGAGCGGCCTCTAGAGGCGGAAATCACTGACAGCACGTGTTGTTTATTTTGACAAGTGACACTGCGCGCTGCACAGAGCGGGAAACTCCAGATTCGCATTTAAATACAGCCGACAGAAAAGCCTGCCGCGGAACAGAGCGCCATTCACATAGTTTTCTATTAAATTACATTATATTTGTCCCAAATCGTTGTGAATGTACATAATGGCTTCACCCTAGGCTATAAATTATGCATTGTGCATTTATCAGCAAAACGTTTGTCTTTCTGTGGCTCTAATAAAGTCTGTATGCGCCATATAGAGAGCTGTAATAGATCGCGCGTTCTCTTTCCGCTTGCTCTGTGTTTTTTAAACACCGAACATCAAACTCGTGAAGTTCGCCACATTGTTCATTCTTGGAGCAAACTTATGTCCGTTTGGTGATTTAAATAAATAGTTTTAGACCGCCACTTGATTTGAACGCAAAGCGTCTGGTGTGTGTGTGTGATGCCTCTAAGTTCTCCGAGACGCAGCACTGCGCTTTTGCCCGGTGTGTGACTAACTTTTTTTTTTTCTTTTTTCTTTTTTTGATTAGGCAATTATCAAGTGTTAAAAATAGAAGCAAATAAAGTGTGTGAGTACAAATACAATATCCATATGTATGTAATTTTAATGCTATGGCCTTGTGTAGATATTTAAAGATGGCCATCTTTAAGCATGACTGTTGAAATTAAATGGTAACACTTAACAATAAGAGTTCATTCGTAGCATTAATGAAAACTGTACAAGTATTGTTCCTTGTTAGTGTATTCATTTCAACATTCAACTATTAACTACTAATAGGCTACATTTTTAAATTTTAAAGTTTCTTCTTTTAACATTAGCAAACTATGAAATAACTTTAATGATCAATATAGTAAATAATATTAATATTTTTATTCATTTACAAAGTATGGTTTAGTACTGTTACTGCTTTTTTTTTTTTTTTTTTTTTTTTTAAATGGAAAGCACTAGCTTTCTTTCAGTATCCATTTAGAAAACTATCGGTTGATTAATCGGTATCGGTCAGTTGGATCCAACCTAGCTATCGGTAAAATCCACTATCGGTCGACCTCTAATAAAAATAATCCTAGATTACAAACTGGTTTACCTCAGTAATTGGCTAATTAGATGTTGGACGACTAGTCAACTATTTTGATCCATCCCTAGTCAGTCTAGTTTGTGAGAAAATGCATAATTGTCAATTAGTTATGGGTTTTGCTGCTTTTATTTGAGAGATGGAAAAAAGAAAGTGACAGAAAAATCATATAATGGCATTTACAGATTATACAGGAGAATTTGTGTGGCATCTGATTAATCTTAAATTCAGCTGGTCCTTATCAGTGACAAACAGAGCTTGTTAAGCTTGTTCAATTACTCTATGAAGATGCTGTGCTTCAAGGTTTAATTCTTGTGTGCGTCATGGCACGGTATTTTATGATGCAGATGAATTAGAGCTCATATGTCCTCTACAGATATCGCTGCCTTTGAGCATGCATTAATAGATGTCACAAACCTCTCTGGCTCTAGATACATTTTGTTTTATAAATGGATCCAGCCTCTGTATTTTCATATGTAGTGTCGTTGTTGCTAAGTGACAGAGCAGTCTTGTACATGTGGCCGTTGCTGGCTGGATGATGCAGGTAGGATGGATTTATGTGAAGTGTTTGGTCTCTGTACAGTCCAGCACTTCGCTATGGCATTTGTTTTATAATGTGATGTGATACAGAAAACCTTTTACCGCTTTGCTTACAGTTGCTGTTGGTTTCAATATGAGGCGGGTGTTAAGTACCATTAATGTGATGTGCAATCTTAAACTTTTATTTTCTTTCCCTTTCACCCCCAGTATGTGGTGATGTTCACGGACAGTTCTTCGACCTCATGAAGCTCTTTGAAGTTGGTGGTTCCCCCGACAACACGCGCTATCTCTTCCTTGGTGATTATGTAGACAGAGGATACTTCAGTATTGAGGTGAGTGCGTGTTCTTCAACTGAAGTAATCTAGAACAAGAGGCCCACACAGAATCTGCACCTGTAGGAATCTGGTTCACTGGACACTGTAACACCTGTTATTCACAGATTTCTGTGTGTGTGTTTTATTTTCCCCCAAAATGTTGGCTAATTTATTTATATAGCAACCAATGAGGCTGCCTTTCAATTACATGGCTCAAGCGACCCAATTCCAAAAAAATCAGATACGACCCGTGAACATGTAAACAGGAGTAAAACGCTCGAGTTCTGATATTCTCAGATCAGTTTCAGGCCTCATTCATGTGTGAAAATAAATCTTAATATGAATCGGATACGTGCATTTGCATCTGCCATGTAAGTGGACTGATCGGATATTCACCTGTCAATTAGAGATGTACATCATTGAAAAAGCGATTGTGGCAAATGATGTCAACTCAGGTGGAGAGTACCGTGATGTGGAAAACATGGACAGAATCGTGGAATCCAGTCATAAAAACCGAATTTACTGTGTAACGCGGAATGACACAAAATTTGCTACATTTTAGATGGATAAATCAAAAGTAGGTAATTACACTTAAATCAAAATGTGATATGGACTAATGTCTTTGAATATTAAGCTGCAAAAATACTATTTTAAATATGAATCCTGCATGTTCTGTGTGAATGAATAATGCAGATGCGTGGTTTTGTTTACTACACACAAACGGAAGCAGTGTGACGGTCGCGGTGCTTTCGGCATCTGCCGCCTCAATATATGTTCAATATAATGTCAAAATAAATAAGGAGGAATAGCATCAATGGGGGAGCCAGATGGCTTTAACTGACACACTATGTCTTGGAGATGTAAAAAAGAAATAAAATTTTACTAAAATTGTATTTTATCATTAAAGCAGAGTATAGAAAATTTTAAACTGAAGAAGGAAAAAAAAAAAAGAATCCAGAAAAATTTAAACACAATTTGGAGAAAAAAATTAAAACGGAATTGGGGAATAAAGAAAACTGATTTCATAGGGCCCTAGGATTCAGGGATCCTCTACATGTACCAGTGGGAATTGCGTGCATGTCTTGGCTTATTCTTACTTGGCTGAGAATCTGACGTCTTCTCTGAACCATCTGTTAAGGCATTACCAATGGCTACACTGCCACATTAGCAACAGTGCTTCAACTACCACACATAAGCACAAAAGAGAGGCAAAGCAGATTATGCTATAACATCTCCAGTAAAGATTTGTTGGTCAACAATCGTGTTGAGTCTTATAGTTTACCATGTCATCTTTTACATAGTTACTGCAGCTGCTCTGATAGGACAATATAATATGGTTTGCTTTGCCTTAATGTTGACTTACAACAGATAAGCATGCCTATATAACCCTGATAAAATCAACTAAAAAAGGGCAGAGTTGTAGGGCTGTTCAATTCCAAAATCATTCGAATCAACTCTGGAATTGATTCCTCAGTGTTTTTTTTGTTGTTGTTTTATAGGCCAAATCAAGTCATGGAGTTTGTCAATGTCAATTTTATTTATATAGCACTATTAAAAACAACCATGGGTTGGCCAATGTGCTGCACAATAAAAACAATTCAAATAAGACAATGCAAAGAAATTTCTAAAAAAAAACAATTCAAAGTACTAATTGATAAAATGCCAATTCAAAAAGGTAGGTTTTCAACATGGATTTAAAAACAGATAGTGAAGGTGCAGATCTAATACAGAGGGGCAGAGGATTCCACAATCTAGGTGCAGCAACTGAGAACGCGTGGTTACCCCTGCATTTCAACTTCGACTTTGGGACGCATAATAATCTCTGGTTGGACGACCGGAGAGACAAGAGGGGCCGATGTTCAATCAATAATTCTGATAGATAGGCAGGGGCCAAACCGTTTAATGATTTAAACACTAAAAGAAGAATTTTAAAATTGACATTATAGCGCACAGGCAACCAGTGCAGAGAATGTAAAACTGGTGTAACATGATCCCGTTTTTTTGGTACTTGTTAAAAGCCTAGCATCTGCATTTTGAACTAACTGCAGACGGGATAGGGCTGACTGACCAATCCCCAAATACAGAGAGTTGCAGTAGTCTAATCTAGAAGTAATAAAAGAATGAATTTTTCAAAATTTTTACTAGACAGGATAGGTTTTACTTTTGCTAGAAGTCGAAGCTGAAAAAAGCAGGACTTAACCACTGTATTTACCTGTCTGTCAAATTTTAAACCATCATCAAAAATGACACCCAGATTTCTTACCCAAGGCTTCACAGAAGAAGTTAAATCGCCAAGATTTACTATCGTTGTACTACGAGAGTCCGACGGAACAAACACAATTATTTCAGTTTTACTCTCATTGAAATTAAATTTTCTTAAAGACAACCAGGCTTTCACATCAGACAGGCATGACATAAGTGCTTCCAGACCTTTTGAACTCTGTTTAAAGGGCAAGTAGATTTGAGTGTCGTCTGCATAGCAATGGAAAGACAGACCATGCTTCCTAAATATAGAACCCAATGGGAGCATATACAATGAAAAAAGAACAGGAGCCAATATGGATCCCTGGGGAACACCACATGACAAAGAAGCTACTTTAGATGAGAGATCACCAATATTAACTCCAAAACTACGATTAGAGAAATATGATTTAAACCATTCAAGATCACTTCCTTTTATGCCTACACAGTGCTCCAAGCGAGCAAGCAAAACAGAGTGGTCCACAGTGTCGAAAGCAGCGCTCAAGTCTAGGAGCACAAGCACAGCATGATCCCCAGCGTCACCAGTTAGTAGAATATCATTTAAAACATTCAGAAGTGCAGTCTCAGTCGAGCTGTGTTTTCTAAAGCCTGATTGAAAGACTTCAAAGATCTTATTTTCATCAAGAAAAATTTGAAGCTGTTGCAGAACTACTTTTTCTAATATCTTTGTAATAAAAGACAGATTGGAAATGGGTCTATAATTGGCTAAAACAGAAGGATCTAGGTTCGACCTCTTAAGCAAAGGATAAACTGTAGCATGTTTTAAAACATCCGGTACAGTACTAGTCTCAAAACATCGGTTTATCGTGGTCACAAGATAGGGACCCACTGCACCAAAAACTTGTTTCAGGAAATAAGGAGGAATAGCATCAATGGGGGAGCCAGATGGCTTTAACTGACACACTATGTCTTGGAGATGTAAAAAAGAAATAGGTTCAAACTGGCTGAACTCAACAACACAGATTGAAGAAATAGATTTTTTATTAATAAGATTAGTGATATCAGGTTGGGGATATCTCCACCTGTTTTGGATCCTTCTAAGAAAGTCATCACACAAAGTATTTGACACATCTGGGTGCTCACAAACAGTTGGATTAACAACAGCATTAAAAATAGTAAAAAGTTTTAGGTCTGTGGTAATTCTTTTCAATAATTGCTGTGAAGTACTTGGATTTTGCTGCTCTGACTGCCTTCTGAAATTTAAATAATGAATCTCTTAAAATGTCAAAGGAAATGTGTAGCCGATCCTTTTTCCACTTACGCTCCGCTCTCCTAGTGTTCTGCCTCAGAGAGCGTATGTTGTCATCAATCCAGGGCTCAGATCTAGGTTTGAGTTTTGAGGCCTTTACAGGAGCAACTGAATCTAAGACGTCCACACATGTGGAATTTAGCCTGAACAGGAACTCCTCTGCACTCAAGTCACATTGACTGACACCTACTGATTTAATAGCCTCACAAAAAGCTAATGAGAAGGCTTCGCTAGTAGTAGATGTAATTAATCGAGAGTGACGGGTAAGTTGAGTGGCTTTAGGAGTATTAGAAACCCAGGGAACAGAAAACAAAACAGATTTATGGTCAGAAAACCCGTTGTCAAGTACTTCAAGATCGTACAGAGAAAAGCCATATGTCAGCACAAGATCAAGTGCATGTCCCATCTGGTGAGTGGGGACATTGACATGCTGTTCTAGATCAAAGAGTTTGTAAGAGTGTAAGTGTATTCTTTTTATATACTTTAGACACCTAGAAAAAATCCATGTGCTTGTATTGTATGTTTTATGTACAAAACTTTAATATTAGGAACTTGTTCAAGACATTGGCTAATCAATATTTGTCCGTCGTATGCTATTCGGCGTGCAGGATCACAGAATGAAATGGTGGCAACAAACTTTTTTTAACTTAAGTGAATAAAAGGTAATAATTACCTATATGTAGTTTACTCGAGCCTCTACTTTTTGTGTGATTGATTGGTTTTGGTAAGTGTAGGCTGTGTGAGTTCACTAAATGTCACTCTTAAAAGAGAAAACGTTACTGTGCAGGAGCTGTGGATGCTTTAGAATAAAGAACTAAAGTATCAGAGACCTTGTTAAGCTGTACGGTTAAATGACCTCTCTTTCTCAGTCGTCTCATTTGGATGTGTCACTGGAGGAGTTGTCTGAGTGGAGCTATTTGATAACCTGTCAGACGCTGTACCCTTTCATAAGAGATGAGTCATAGAGCATTAAAGCATGGACCGCTCTGCTTGTCGCGGGTCTCCACTGATTGACTGTCACTGACCGCTCACACTTTGATCCTGTGTGAGGAGTTCATTAGTTAGACATTCTTGAGTGTCTTTCACGAAGTGACTTGCATACAGTTGTTCATTTTCAGTGAGTTGGTCATTTCCAGTGACATGAACAGAGCTGAACTTTATTCAGTCCTGACTCATTTGAATAAAGTAGAGCTCTGCTCAACAAAATAATAAAATATTCTTATTTATGTATTACCAAATGACCTAGAATCAAAATCCCAATTAATTGAACATTTTACAATTAATGAAAGATTATTTCATTTATTTGCCCTCATAGTTCACTGACAAGGTTTGTACTGTAATTTTGCTCAAATAAGGTGGGATATTTTATCTAATGAAAGAGTGCATTTCCTATCTTTGTGATTTTAAAATAATCGAAGGAAACAAACTATTTATGGTTATTTATTGAATATTTTGATCAATTGAAATTAAAGCACACATTTCTTGAAATGAAAGCATCTTATAAAAAAAGTCACCTTTCAGTTTGAATATAAAAATGATATTTTCACATTAAAAAAATGTAAAAAGCATATTTTTACACTACTCCAGTTGCTCAGATGACTCGGCGTTCAGTGTTGCTTCCATGCTGCTGACTGGACGGAGTCACGTGATTACACATGCAGTAGCATGTTTTTAAGGGGAAAGTCAGGGTTGCCAGTTCGGGCTGCTGCTGTGGGTTGTGTTTTAGTCAATTTTTTATTTTTATTTTTTTATTTTTTTTAACTAAAGCAATCGCTCTTAATGCGATTTTGATTAAGGGGACACCTGACAGAGGTGAAAACTCCAGTGCAAAAACGCGATTGGTCTAGTTTTGAATAGTAATCGTGCTTGTTTTGTTTTTTGGACCTGGCAACCCTGGGGAATGTATTAACAGGATTAGAATCCCGAAATAACCGACGGTTAGAGTTTCTGAATTTTGGTTATGATTACTTTTTGATTAATCGTCTATCCCTATTATGTGTATGTATACATGTATGTAGTTACACTACTGTTAAAAAATTTGGGGTCTGTACCATTTTTGAAATGTTTTCAATAGTGCTGTCAATCGATTAAAAAATTGAATCGCGTTAATCACAGTCATGGACTGTGATTAATCATGATTAATCACAAATTTAAAATACTAGGATTTACCTGTAAATGTGTTGAAATAAAGAAATGCATGACAAACTAGTTTAAGGAAACAGAACCTTTCACACTTCCGCCAGGTATGAGACATAATCCTTATTATTCTTTTATCATAATTCTTGTTTTTATTCAGCCATTATCAGCCTTTATACTGGCAATAAAACATTTACCAAGCCACATCGCTTCAATCCCAGTATACATTTACCCAACTATTATCAAAAGTATTTCTAAATAAATACAACAAAACGTTTTCTTGCGACCTTACGTGAAGTATTATGACACAATGCATTATGAAGAAGAATTGGACCTGTTCTGCAGGTGCATTAGAGCTAATATTAGCATAATGCTTCATAAGACAATTTATGAGATTAATAGTACACTTTTACTCAGAACTCACTCCAAACCACCATCGAGTGTTTGTAATAACTTCCTTCTGCGGTTCCATGTGGAATTTGGTCATTAAAATATGCTATTTATAGCCTTTTATATCGCTGCACAAATTAGCATTTCAGATGTACACATTCAACTCCAGAAAATCACATACAGACCATATCTATCGTAATCGTGTGTTTATTATCTTATATAATCTATAGTGGCTGTTGTCATGTTTATTTCTGCTGTTCTGGCTGATACTCACGTTGTTTACAACCGCCTCTCTGTTCTTAAGTTGCCAGGGATACATTCCAAGTATAATACACATTAGTAAAAGGATCTATTTAAATTTTTATTTGTCTATATACTAGGGGTTTCAACGTTAACGCGTTAACGCATGCAATTAATCAAAAAAAATTAACGCGTTAATATTTTTTTAACGCAGATTAATCGCTTGATAAGGTTTGACCCCAACTTCTTCCCGTCATCGCAGCGCGGAAGGTTATCTATCATTGTGTGATGAGGTTACAGCGAACCAGTGTTGCCAGGGTAACGGCACAAGTGGGCTATTTGAAAATACAGTCGCGGGAAAATTACAGAGCCGTGAGCTGCGGTTTTTTGGGCTACTTTTATAATGTACCACTGCCGCCCAAAGTGTATATAGACAAATAAAAATTTAAAATCCTTTTACAAATGTGTATTATACTTGAAATGTATCCCTGGCAACTTAAGAACGGAGAGGTGGTTAACATCACAAGCAACATGAGTTTCAGCAGAGCACATGTGAAGGCTTTTACACAGCAGAAATAAACATGACAACAGCCACTGTAGATTATATAAGACAATAAACACACGATTACGATAGATATGGTCTGTATGTGATTTTCTTGAGAGGAATATGTGTATATCTGAAATGCTAATTTGTGCAGCGATATAAAAGGCTATAAATAGCATGTTTTAACAACAGTAAACGACCAAATTCCACATGTGATTGCAAAAGGAAGTTATTACAAACACTCAATGGTGGTTTGGAGTGAGTTCTGAGTAAAAGTGCACTATTAGTCTCATAAATTGTCTTATGAAGCATGATGCTAATATTAGCTCTAATGCACCTGCAGAACAGGTCCGATTCTTCTTCATAATGCATTTTGTCATAATACTTCTCGTAAGGTCGCAAGAAAATGTTTTGTTGTATTTACTTAGAAATACTTTTGGTAATAGTTGGGTAAATGTATACTGGGATTGAAGCAATGTGGCTTGGTAAACGTTTCATTGCCAGTATAAAGACTGATAATGGCTGAATAAAAACAAAAGAATATTGATAAAAGAATAATAAGGATTATGTCTCATACCTGGCAGAAGTGTGAAAGATTCGGTTTCCTTAAACTAGTTTGTCATGCATTTCTTTTTCAACACATTTACAGGTAAATCCTAGTATTTTAAATTTGCGATTAATCATGATTAATCACAGTCCATGACTGTGATTTAACGCGATTTCAATTTTTTAATCGATTGACAGCACTACTATATACACTTTGGGCGGCCGCAGTACGTTATAAAAGTAGCCCAAAAAACCACAACCCACGGTTCTGTCATTTTTCCCGCAACTGTATTTTCAAAATAGCCCACTTGTGCCAACACTGGTTCACTGTACCCTCATCACACAATGATAGATAACCTTCCGCGCTGCGATGACGGGAAGAAGTTGGGGTCAAACCTTATCAAGCGATTAATTTGCATTAAAAAAATTTTTTTAGATTAATCGCATGCGTTAACGTTGACACTCCTAGTTTTTAAGAAGTCTCTTATGCTCATTGAGGCTGAATTTATTAGATAAAAATACACCAGAAATATTATTGCAATTTTAAAATATATTGAATAGAAACATTTTTCTATTTTAGTCAGTCTGAAATCTGAAAAAAATGTCTTAGTTTACTACATTCAACCAATGCGTGCACATGAACGCAATCTGCGTAATAAGCGTTGTTTACGCTTGGGGGGAAAGCATGTGAATGCATTGTGATACTTTCTAAAATGGCGGAAGACGCAACTCTGGGGAGAAGAATGGTTGAGTAAATTGTTATTTTTGTTTTGTTTGCGCAAAAAAAAAGTATTCTCGTAGCGTCGCAAAACTGAAGTTGAGCCACTGATGTCACATGGACTGTTTTACCGATGTATTTACTACGTTTCTGCACTATGGAGGTTCAGATAGCTCTCCGATTTCATCAAAAATATCTTAATTTGTGTTCCGAAGATGAACGAAGGTCTTACGGGTCTGGAACGACATGAGGGTGAGTAATTAATGACAGAATATTCATTTCGGGGTGAACTAACCCTTTAATGGATGACCAGGTGACCAATGGATGAAACCAGGCAGTAACCTGAAGCACCATGTAAACTTTAAGAAAAAAAAAAAAACAGGTTCCTCTGTGTCTTTCTGTGTCATCTGCCATTCAGCAGTAATAGCCTATGCTCAGGTCTTCTTCTCATGGCCACTATTACCTGCAATTTTCAGCTCATTATTCCTTTTGCGTAGGCCCAGGTCGCAGCTCTCGGCGCTGATGCATCCCACCCCCCGCTCGCACCCTCCCACGTGTCTATTATTTCACATGTCATTTAAATGCACACCTGTCGTCCTTGGTTACCTTGGTGTCCTGTTCTCCCCACATTGAGTGGTGTCTGGGATTTTGCATGCAAATTAGATGGCGGGATTAAGAAAAATGGATTTTAATGAGGCTGAAAAGAGTGTGCATGTACTCTGTACTGTTCAGAAGATCAGGCATCTCAATCAAACGATCAGTGTATTGCCAAGACTTTGTGTTATTTGCTGCCAAACACGCTCTGTACTTTAGTGTGAATTTTAGATGTGTAAATGAACCAAACCTGTTGTTTAGAATAATGTCATTGGAAATAATTACCATGTGACCACTCACTCCCACTTTTGCAGTCCTTCATGCACCCAGTTGGCCATCTGTTGTGCACCAAACAGTGAAAGGACACTGATTGTGCCATAATCTTGCCATTGAGCATTGAAAACAGTCAAATTGTCTTTAAATGGAATATAACGGAAATTAATATTTTCCTTTAAATGGAAAATAATATAATATTTTCTTTTGGTAAATCTTCCTTTACTGTAAAATGTTTCATTAGTGTCCTGCTTTAAATGATAGTAGGAAACATTTTTCTTGACCTCAGAAATTACCCTTATCAACATTTTTTAAATGGTTTCTCATGGGGAAATTATTGGATTTTTTTAAATCAAATTATGAATTATCAAATTATCAAATTATGAAATTGGAAGTTTATATTTGTATTTATTATGTTTTATTTTGTTTGTTTGTAAAGTTAATAGTGAAATTATTGTATACCGTTCATTGAATTATTATGTTTATTAAGACTATTTCAAAAGATTAGCTCACCCAAAAATGACAATTTGCTCAATATTTACTCACCGTCAGGCCATCCAAGATGTAGATGAGTTTGTTTCATCATAGGAACAGATTTGTAGAAATTTAGCAATGCATCACTTGCTCACCAATGGATCCTCTGCAGTGAATGGGTGCCGTCAGAGTTCAAACAGCTGATAAAAACATCACAAATAATCCACATGACTCCAGTCCATCAGTTAACATTTTGTGAAGTGAAAAGGTGCATATTTGTAAGAATATCAAATATCTCTATCAAATTTTGAAGAATGAAGAAACAAACGCATCTAAATCTTTTATGGCCTGAGGTTAGGTACGTTTTCATTTTTGGGTGAACCATTCCTTTAAATCTTGTTACTTTTGAGCTTTCTGTGTATATAGCCTTTGAAACTTATGAGGCATAAAATTAAAAATGAAATTAAAACTTCAAATGCAATAATAATTACAAATTTTCCTTTGCATAGTTATTTGAATAAAGAGACCTCACTTTTTATTCAAGACATCAAAAAATGATTAAAATGGGATGTTTTCCCCTGTTTATTGATGTAAAATCTGAGACCGGTCTTCCTTTCCTCTCATAGGTGTGCCGATTGACATTTAATAGTCAAGTATCTTCAGAATTGTAAGTCTCTTTCTCTCTCTCACTTTTTTTAGTGTGTGCTGTTCCTGTGGACATTGAAGATCAACCACCCCAACACCCTCTTCCTCCTCAGAGGCAACCATGAGTGTCGGCACCTCACAGAATACTTCACCTTCAAACAGGAATGTGAGTGTTGTGGGAATGAAGCATCTATTAGTGCTGAGAGCTAAGTGATGTTGACTCAAACCGTCCGCCATTCTATTCCTCAGCTTTCACTGATGTTCTCCCTTTGATGTCTGAAAAGCTGCATTTTCAGCCAGCTGTCACCAGCTAGCACTTTCATTTACCGTGCAAACAGTATAACATTTCTCCTGTAGTTAAGGGTTCAAAAACTGATTTGCCTTATTAGAGCGGACTTTATTTGGTAGCGTTTCGTTTTTACTTGATATAACTGGTGCAGATTTTTATACTGAGCCAACTGCTAGTGGTGACTATAACTTTTTTACTACTTTGCCTATGGCTAATGTCATATCAGTGCAGTTTTGTTGGAGTTGAAGGGTCAGTGTATCTTTCTGCCTGAGAGAACCACTTTAGCAAAATAGTAATACTTGTTTAAATGAATTGAATAACTTAATGTGGGTTAAAACTACATAAGGCAGCTGCTCACGCTGTGAAATGTATTATTACATCAAGTTTGGCTGGAACATATTTACTGTTTCAATCTCTCAGCATGCCAGAATCTCACAATATGGTCACTGCCTGTTGGTGCCATTACTGACGGTTTTGGATCAAATTTAGCAATCTTCCTCATAGTTAAGTGTTTGTGATTTAAAAAAATAAATAAATAAATAGAAATTTAAAATGTAGTTTTAAAAATAGTTCCAGCCAGGTTTGCTGCTGTGCTTGTTTTTAGTGCTGCATAATTTTTTTTGATTTATATAATTTTTTTAGCTTGTCGAGTGAATATACTTTTCTCACAGACATCACTGGAACGTTTGTAGTTCGGTCGGATACGTCAAAAACAAGTAAGCAAAACAATGCACAAGTTACTTAACGGTAGGGAGGGAGAGAGAGAGAGAGCGCGCGCACACTTCTGTGATCTTTATTGATGTTCGCTCACATAGCATGCATCATTAAAACTGAATCGTAAATATAAGACAATTTATAGGGGCATTCACTATAAAATGAATAATTTATTTTCAACCTTAAGCATACACGACTTTCTGGTGAAAGTGAAACTAGCAGCCTGTGTGAAATGCGCTAGGCTGTACTGTCCCTCTCATTCTGCACCAGTACAAATACGTGCGCGCGTTGTGCATGTTTTGCTTGCTTCATGAATGTTTCTGCATTAGAAAGAAAAGCAAAGAAAAACGCGACTTCTATTTCTGAAAATATCACAGTTAGGAGATTTATAACGAGTGGTTCCCTGCATTATTACAGCAAAACGCGTGATTTTAGCAGCTCTAATGCAGTTGAATTTAAGATGATGTACCATAGAGCAAAAAATAAATAAAAAATGAACAGTGAAAGTAACAAAAACTTGTAAAATACATTTTAATGTGCATAATTAAGTGTGAAAATAACCGAAGGATATACAGTTAAACCAAAAATTATTCAGATACCAAATATAATTCTTGATATTTTTTACTAGTGGGTGCAGGACTCTATAGTTCATTTATGTAAGTGAGGATAGCAAAATAAAGTAAACTGTGATATATTATATCCAAAAATTCTTCATACAGTGGACTACCAATAAAATTGATACAAATTTGGAACCAAAAATTATTCCGACCGAGTCTGGGAAAAAAACTGAAGTTCAGGTTTGCATGCTCCTGGTTGACAGCATGCCCAGGAGACTACAGGCTGTCATTAAGGCTAAGGGTTGCCTGACAAAGTATTGATAGTTGTGTAAATATTGTCATACTAACAGCTGTCTGAATAATTTTGGTTGATTGTAATCCATCACATACCTTTCTATCAAAGTTATCTGATATTATCGAGCTGAATTTGTTCTGACACAGTTTAACTCTGAGTTCTTGTCCTATTTTACTATCATAAACTATAGCGAATAAACTGTGATAATGTGAGAAATATTGAAGGTGTCTGAATAAATTTTGATTTTTACTATCTATTTGTTAAATTAAGTTAACCAACTAACATTATACATACTCTTTTGGTTTCTGTACCCAATATTTAAAAAATGTAGAAATGCAATGAAAATATCGGTATCGGTACTCTGTACTGACAAGTACCAAAAATAAAAGTATCGGTATCGGGCGAGTACTGGAAAAAGTGGTATCGGTGCATCCCTAATTCTAACTGAATTCATTGAAACAATGTAAGAATTTGACGTGAAAACATTTAATAAGTATAGTGAAAAAATGACAATTTAAGAAACATAGTGGGAAATGACATCTGTTCTGTTATATACAGCAACTCCTTTTCAGTTAGTTGTTACTTCTATCTCTCTTCTAATCGCAGAGCACTTTATTTTGAGAGTTGTTTAATTGAGAGAACATCTGTAACTTTATCCAGATTGGGGGAATTGTAATGTTTAATAACTTTTGAATTATGTAAATATTTTTTTTTTTTACATCATATATAGATTTTTGTTTGAATATCGTGTCAATTCTAAAAATCGGAATCAGTAAAAATCGGTATTGACTGGTCACACTTAAAAAAAAAAAAAAAAAAAAGTCTTTTTAAGTCTTTTTAAGACTCTTTTTTGAGAGAGAGTTCATAAAGAGGCGCTGTCTTTGTTTTGCATGCTTTACATGCTCTGTTTTCTGCAAACAGCACTTTGTCCCTCTGAGAAAACAGGCTAACAGACAGCTCTATTTGAGTAAGGTTTGTAGAGCAGCCAGAAAGTGCCCAGGTGTGAGTTATTAGTATGCTGCATAGTGAAGTGGATAGGGCTCATCTGGCTCACAAAGAGACAAACTTGATGAGCCATTGTACACTATACGCAGCATTACCTCTTCTGATTTATGAGAGAGTAATGTCTTTTCATTGTGAAGCCTCTCATTAGCATTCTTTTACAATAATTTATTTAAAACCTTAATTCAATGCAGCATGACCGGCCGGGATAGAGACGCAAGAAGCTGTTTAGCTGCTTTTCTGGCTTGGGTTTATTCATGCTCCTTTTGCTTACAAATACAGAGACATATTTGTTGTCCCAAAGAATATTTCTACACAGGGATTTCTTCTCTCTCGTCTGATGTGGTCGAACCGGGTTTGCATCTACTGAGCCCGGAACCCATCTGCCCGGAGGTTATTACAGGATTTCTAAAGCCACTGCTAGGAGATCACATGACCAACCTGGACTTATTTTCAGCTGTTGACACCTGAAATATCCATACCCTTCTGCCTTTTGTCATAGCAGCAGCGACTTTTTTTATTTAATTTTAAAACACTTGTCATATGGAATTTATCAGCTAGTGTGCTAGCATTAACTTTCATTTCATTTATAGGTTTGTAATTAGTAAAATACAGAGTTTCTTATGTATAGCTACAAAATGTAAACCCTGTATGTATTAACATGAGTGTGTGAAGAAGAAAAAAAAAAAAGCTGCTGCTTTTTTTTTTTTAATTCAGGTTTTCAGCTAATACTATGACTACCCTTTTGAAAAAGCATGTTTCAGCATGCTTATTTTGGAAATAATCATTTTAAAAGAATGTACTGAAGTGCGATCTGAGTGTGATGCTTTCACAAGCCGTGAAATTAATTTAATCTAGTTTAAATTTATATTAAATGCAGTTAGATGGCCTTTAGAGTGCTTATTTTGACCCACCTAAGACTTAAGTTCATATGTAATTTCATAATTACTACTTTTTTCTTTTCTTTTTTTTTTTTAATGTTGTTAAAGTATACTGAATGTACTGAGAACATTTGTGGTAAACTAAAGTATTCTTTAATGTCAGTTTGAAACGTGTATGTCATATTTAGGTACATTTAATATGGGTTAACTTTCATTTTTACATTTTAAATGTGGTATTGATAGTCACTGACTGCCAGTTATTTTTTATGCAGATTGCATCAAGTAATAATGTAGTAAAACGCTGATATTAAAACGTGAAATTCAGTAAACACCTTATTGATTATGTATATTTTGTACAGGCAAGAAGATGAAGCCAGAATATAAACGCAATGTGCAAAGTTTCACATTAAATGGCTTCCCATAGAAAACCATTATAAGGAAAACATTGAACCGTTTAGCAGATTGCGTTCATATTCCGGCCTCATCTGCTTGCCTGTGTAAACTATGCATCATTAATATGGTGAATACTGAAATTGATCTTTTAATATTACCGTTTTAAATGTATTATGGCACTTTGTGTTTTTACAACGTTTTGTCACACTGTTTATGATTGAAATATTGCCGCGGGTGCTTAATATGGATTGCAAATGGACAAAACTTGCATTTTGTTCAGAAATACCTTTTGTTTTATTCTTTTGAGAGGTGATCTAAATATTTGCGCCTGGGAAACAGATGAAAAATTGACACGCTTGTGCTGCAGTTCTATGGATGTTTTGCCCTCCAAGTCTTCGAGCCGGTCACGTGACTGAAGGCTATGAATTGAATGGCACACTATAGATATAGGATTAAAATGTTATATTTTATTAAAACATTATATTTTATTTCATTAATATTGTTATCTGCAAGTACAGTTTTTTTTTTTTTTATTTATTTTTATAAATGTATCTTTAAAAGTACACTACAAGAAGCATGTTCAATACTTTTTTCATAAGGTTATCCTGGCCATATGTATCGTCTTTGCTTATGTAATTGCACTGTATACTATAGCACATTACATTATGCTGTAGTATATTATGCTTTTGCTTCTTGGTAAAATCCAAATTAGATTTAAATGAAGGTTCTTTTGAAGGTCTGATTAAATCTCTGATTTTGGTTTTGTATGGGTCAGTGGCACTAGTCTATTGTGCTTGAAATGAGCACTGTTTGCTATTAAGCTCATACAATAGCATTGCTATTGTGCTCTGCATAACAAAGATGGAAGTGGTTTCATGGCTGAATGTTCAGTGGAAGCCCAAGTGCTCTCCATGAGACCTCACTCGAGGAGCGAATGCGTAATACGGTTTGGTGAATAACCCAGCTGTATTTAGTGGAAACCAGAAGACAAGACTAATGAGACTACTTCAGTCCAGATACTAAAGTATTAATAAGCTTAATCAGCAGCTGAATTAAGGATTCACATTGCACTAATTAGGCTCATTTGAATTTAATTGAATAGTCCCTGCTGCTTTTGTGTCTGGTTGGTGGCAGGTTTTGTCGCTTTAGGTATAGTTATTACTGTCTGCCTGCATACAGACATGCTGGGTGTGACATCATGGAATATTATGAACAAATAATTTTGCATGGTCTTGATTATGATGACTTTTACGGTTTTACTAAATAAATAGTGTATGCACTGATTTGAAGATCAGGTCTGTACTTCAGCAGCACGTGGACTTGCTTGTTTTTGTAGTTAAGTCCTCATTTGATAAATTCATTAATAACATATATATTTTTAGCAAGCAATGTACTGGAATATGTTTTAAAGTACCGCTGCAAATTCCTCCTTGTGGGGGCAGTAAAATGTGTTTTTTTTTGTTTTTTTGTAAACAAATTATTTTGAGCAAGGATGATTTAAGTTGATTAAAAAAAAAGTATGTTACAAAACATGACTATTTCAAATAAATACTGTTCTTTTGAACTTTATAATGATCAGTTCTAGAAAAAAATGAATGGATTCCACAAAAAATATTAAGCAGCACAACTGTTTACAAAATTGATTAAAAATAAGAAATGTTTATTGAGCAATCACCGCAATAAGTTAAAAAACATATAAATGAATAAATTTATATATATAATATAAAAAAGATAGTATTCATGTTTTACTATATTTTTGTGAGCATAACAGACTTTAAAAAAAAAATCTAATTGAATTGTTTTGCTTTTGAACTGAATCAAAAATCAGTTTAATTAGATATTTAGACACATCCTTATCGATATATGTGATTTCCCAGCTATCATAAATAGCCTATGATCTCTACCTGTATTTCTTTAATCAATTGTTTGTTCTTATGTCAAGGTCAACCTTAGATAAACATGTTACTGAATGAGTGATATACTGCCATATAAATGACTTGTTGAATTGTAATTTGTTGTTGAAAGGTTTGAGTTCTTGATTGCTTCAAGTTCAAGCTGTGTATCATTATTATTATTTATTTCATGAAATAAATGCAACAGTGCAGCTCAATGAATCATACGCTGAGGGAAGGAGAAATTAGTTTGTCTGGGGTTTTCTTGACTTCAGTGTTCTTAACTCTAACATAGTCGTACTTGTCTGTCTTTGTTTCCTCACAGGTAAAATAAAGTATTCGGAGAGGGTTTATGATGCATGTATGGAGGCCTTCGACTGCTTGCCTCTTGCAGCTCTTCTAAACCAGCAGTTCCTCTGCGTACACGGTGGCCTCTCACCGGAAATCAACTGCTTAGATGACATTAGGAAAGTAAGCATCTGTTTATGTCCTGTCCTTTCCTTACAGCTTTTTTTATTATAAAACAAAATAAAAATGTGTTCATGCCTTTTTCTTTCTTTGTCTGTACGCTGTATTTTGCAGTTAGACAGGTTTAAGGAGCCCCCGGCATTTGGGCCTATGTGTGATTTGATCTGGGCCGACCCGGGAGAGGACTACGGCAGTGAGAAGACGGCAGAGCACTTTAACCACAACTCAGTCAGAGGCTGCTCCTATTTCTTCAGGTACTGAAGCAAAGCTTTATTCACTGGGTAGATCTCGCAGATTTTTGAGAAAAGGACATTTATTCTACATTATAATAATATTATAAAAAATTATATTAAAGGTGTATTTACCTTCTTTTTATTCACACATAACAAATCAGTGTAGTATTTTAAGTTTTTATTATCCAAATTATGTTTATAATTCTATTATAATTATACTTGTAATAATAACTGTTTTATGCATCATTTGTGTATTCTGTTCTTGTTTATGTCTATACATAAGACTATTGAAAAGTAGCAAAAATAAGTCATTAAAAAAAGGTTACAAGTCAGTTCATTTTCATATAACATTTGTTTTTTTTTTGCTTTATAAATCTTGATATTTTTTTTTAGTTCATATTGTTGTAATTTGCGCAAACACAAATCATGGGTTGAATGTAGATTGTATATAATTATATATAATATGTAGCCTATATGCATGTAGTTATGTAATGTTTGCATGAGTAATCAGTTACTTTTATCAGGTTTATTAATTAGGACTATAAATGCTTGGCGTATTGAGGTTTATGCAATATGCTTTGGTTGCATATTGAGGAATACAGCTGATTGGACCGTTGTTGTAAAACCTTTTTCTTTCTCTCTTTCTTTTGCTTTTTTTGTACTTACTCATAAACGTCTAACTGAGTAATGTGGGCATCTGTGAGCCGGTGCGAAAATCCTGTCTGATTTGCAGTGACTCCTGGAAATAACCTGATCTGTGTCACCCAGCTGGTTTCGTTCTGGGTGTATATAGAAGTGTGCTTGTTCACTGTTTGCTTGTCCAGCTGGCATTTGTTTGTACCACGCCAACTGAATGTTAACAAAGTGCAGGTGGTGGTCTAATAGCTTGAGAGTTTACTGTATCGAGACTGAATGGACTTAAAGAGAACCCCAGAGCTTTATTCAGAACATTGGCTCGTGCTTGGTTCAGTATGAGCTAGAGGGGCTGAGATGTTTAAAGGGCTGATAAAATGCTTGCGGTCTTTCATTATGAGACCCTCAGAAGTTTGTCTTTCTCTTGTTTGACAGTTATGCAGCAGTTTGTGACTTTCTGACAAACAACAACCTGTTGTCAGTAATCAGAGCACATGAAGCGCAAGACGCAGGGTAAGTATTGGTTATGATGTTTCATGATAGTGAGATTGAAAAAGCCAAATTGCACTTTTGCAAGTTTAATCTTGTGATGTCAATGTAGTCCTCCTGTGTCTGTTAAAAAATATATACCATCTGCAACTGTGGATCATTGGATCATTACTCACTGAATTTGACAAGAGTACATTATCTAACAATGACAGAGAGCGCTTTGTTTATTGATCTATGCCAGATGCCTTGTTGGCACGCTGAGCTAATCTACAAATTTTGTGTGTTTCTCTATTTCAGGTACAGGATGTACAGAAAAAGTCAGACAACGGGCTTCCCCTCATTAATTACCATTTTCTCAGCACCAAATTACCTAGATGTCTATAACAACAAAGGTATGTTAGTTTATGTTCTAGTACGTTGGTCTGTTCTCAAACTGTTCTCAGACCCTGAAAAAGAAACCTAACGTCATTATTACTTTGGAAACTTAATTTGCAGCTCCTTTGATAAAGCAATTACGAGTGACGTAACTTAATTCACAACCAATTTAGCAGTCCCACATTCTCAGCTAACAAGAATGAGTTTTTCTTTCTTTACTTAAATCATTTACAGTAGACTTCTGATTTCATATATTTATTGTTGGAGTGTCTAATTTGGACCGTTGAAGGATAATGTAACAATCACCAGCTGTGCAAATAAAAAATATACCCTGCAAATCTGCTGTAATTATTACCATATACTGACTCTAAATTGTCTAGAAATCTATAATGGCAAATTATTGGATGACTGTTTGTGAACCTGTGTGGCAGCCTATCAGGTTGCTTTTCTGTTTTGTTTTCTGTTGGTTTTCATGAATGGTTTGCATGACATCTTCCCTTGTTTTTCCTCCTCAGCGGCTGTATTGAAATATGAAAACAATGTCATGAACATTAGACAGTTCAACTGCTCTCCTCACCCGTACTGGTTACCCAACTTCATGGATGTGTTTACATGGTCGCTGCCCTTTGTGGGCGAGAAAGGTAAGTGTCCAAACGTGAGGGTTGTGATTTTTAGGGGCTGTGAGACTGAGATGGTTGGTAGTATTTGACAGGACATGTGGAGGAGAGGCAAGAATGACCTTGCTGATGACGTGTCTTTGGTGGCTGACTGTGTCCTCTCAGTGGGAAGAATACAGAAAAACTCAAACCTGAAACGTCATATTAACGTCATTCTATTTGTGCCAGTGTCAAGGGCACCTTTTACAAAATCATCTGAGACTTGCTGAGTCTTTCAAATCTTTACATGGCTGTAAGCCATTTATATTTTGGTTAAACTAGGAATTCTAGGAGCATTGGACCCCTGAATAAAGAACTACATAGATATCATGGAAAATAGCAGCTTATATTGCAGATCTAACATTGAAGTTTCACTTTTTACAGTGACTGAGATGTTGGTGAATGTCCTAAACATCTGCTCTGATGATGAACTCATGTCAGAGGGAGACGACTTGTGTGAAGGTAAGGGTTTTCTTGAACACTCATGTATTATACAATTGAGATTAATTAAAGTTAGGTATGCTGATTTCCTCTTGCTTCATGTTTAGTGACATGAATTTGTTCAGTGAATTTAATTCACTGAACAAATTTAATGTGAGTGAGTGAGTGAGTGAGTGAGTGAGTCTGGTCATCATCAGCATAGACAGCAGGTCCTCAGAAGTGTCCAACTGTCATTCTAGCTGTCTAAGATGCTTTCCCTGGAGGTCTGATGTCTGCTTATGTCGTCCCATGATACTTCCTGCTTAGTCTGTTGTGGAGAATAGAATTCACATGATGGTGCACTCATAAAAACAGTAGTATTGCAAAATATTATTGCAGTTTAAACTAACTGTTTTCTATTTTAATATATTTTAAATGCAATGGATGGACTATGTTGGATTGTGGTTTCACCTTGTGTAATTATTGAACAGGAAACAGATCTGCTTAAATAATTAGAGCAAAGGCGTGACACTCCTCTGCAAATACTCTCAAGCCCACACAAGGCTTACAGAATGCTCTTTGAAGCTCTTCAGGCTCACCTTATTGTCTCATTTGAGTAATTCCAAACAGTTTAGACCAATGCAAGTTATTATACAAAATGTAATAATGCAACTTTTAGCTTTTAAAAATGGTGAGGATGACAGCATTTCCCCTATATTTAGAATGAGAAATATATTCAATTATTAACTACACAGTGAAGCACTGATGTCTTCATTCAGTTTTCTGACGGATAAAAGCTAAAATAATAAATATTAAGCAATTGAATAATAATTATAGTGGTATTACCATAAACATTTTTTTATTATATTAAAAATTATAATAATATAATTAATAATAATAATATAATAGTATAATTAAGAAATATTAAGCAATTGAAAATTACATAAAAATAATAATAATAATTTATTATTATTATTATTATTATTATTACATTTATGCATTTAGCAGAAACTTTTATCCAAAGCAACTTACTTACAGTATCTCACAGAAGTGAGTACACCCCTCACATTTTTGTAAATATTTTATTATGTCTTTTCATGTGACAACACTGAAGAAATAACACTTTGCTACAATGTAAAGTAGTGAGTGTACAGCTGGTATAACAGTGTAAATTTGTTGTCCCCTCAAAATAACTCAACACATAGACATTAATGTCTAAACTGCTGGCCACAAAAGTGAGTACACCTCTAAGTGAAAATATCCAAATTGAGCCCAATTAGCCATTTTCTCTCCCCGGTGTCATGTGACTCGTTAGTGTTACAAGGTCTCGGGTGTGAATGGGGAGCAGGTGTGTTAAATTTGGTGTTATCCCTCTCACTCTCTCGTACTGGTCACTGGAAGTTCAACATGGCACCTCATGACAAAGAACTCTCTGAGGATCTGAAAAAAAGAATTGTTGCTCTACATAAAGATGGCGTAGGCTATAAGAAGATTGCCACGACCCTGAAACTGAGCTGCAGCACGGTGGCCAAGACCATACAGCGGTTTAACAGGATAGGTTCCACTCAGAACAGGCCTCGCCATGGTCGACCAAAGAAGTTGAGTGCATGTGCTCAGCGTCATATCCAGAGGTTGTGTTTGGGAAATAGACGTATGAATGCTGCCAGCATTGCTGCAGAGGTTGAAGGGGTGGGGGGTTAGCCTGTCAGTGCTCAGACCATACGCCGCACACTGAATCAAATTGGTCTGCATGGCTGTCGTCCCAGAAGGAAGTCTCTTCTAAAGATGATGCACAAGAAAGCCCGCAAACAGTTTGCTGAAGACAAACAGACTATGGACATGGATTACTGGAACCATGTCCTGTGGTCTGATGAGACCAAGATAAACTTATTTGGTTCAGATGGTGTCAAGCGTGTGTGGCGGCAACCAGGTGATGAGTACAAAGACAAGTGTGTCTTGCCTACAGTCAAGCAAGTGGCGGGAGTGTCATGGTCTGGGGCTGCATGTGTGCTGCCGGCACTGGGGAGCTACAGTTCATTGAGGGAACCATGAATGCCAACATGTACTGTGACATACTGAAGCAGAGCATGATCCCCTCCCTTCTATTCCAACATGATAACGAAGCTGAGGGTAAAGGTGATGGACTGGCCAAGCATGTCTCCAGACCTAAACCCTATTGAGCATCTGTGGGGCATCCTCAAAAGGAAGGTGGAGGAGTGCAAGGTCTCTAACATCCACCAGCTCCGTGATGTCGTCATGGAGGAGTGGAAGAGGACTCCAGTGGCAACCTGTGAAGCTCTGGTGAACTCCATGCCCAAGAGGGTTAAGACAGTGCTGCAAAATAATGGTGGCCAGACAAAATATTGACACTTTGGGACCAATTTGGACATTTTCACTTAGGGGTGTACTCACTTTTGTGGCCAGCGGTTTAGACATTAATGGCTGTGTGTTGAGTTATTTTGAGGGGACAGCAAATTTACACTGTTATACAAGCTGTACACTCACTACTTTACATTGTAGCAAATTGTCATTTCTTCAGTGTTGTCACATGAAAAGATATAATAAAATATTTACAAAAATGTGAGGGGTGTACTCACTTCTGTGAGATACTGTATTATTGTTGTCCTCAGGAGTAGTAGTAGTGGTGTATATGTCATGCATATGTCACAATGGTCTGATTAAAACCAAGCAATTTTGACAGAAAACTGAAGACATTGCAATAGAAATATATTACTTGTATTGTAAAATTCTAATAATCAATTTTTAATAATAATCCAGTATTTTTTTTAATTTAGTAAATGTTGTTTTTTTTTTTAGTTATTTAATTGCTTATTATTATTATTATCATTTTAGCTGTATTAAGTTGATAAAGAGTAACTGAAAATTATGACAACTGAATTTTGAACTGCATTTGAAACAAAATAAACCATTATTCTTCAGGATGTCTGATTCTCAGCATCTCCACATTTTTGGTTCCCCCTCCTTAGCTGGTTTGGGGGTCAGAGGTCCTATGGGGTGACAGTGTTTGATGCTGCTTTTTTTTTGTTGTGTTTTGAAGAAGGTGGAGTTCCAGCTGTCCGTAAGGAGGTGATCAGAAATAAGATCCGTGCCATTGGGAAAATGGCCAGAGTCTTTTCCGTTCTCAGGTCAGTCTGTATGCAATTATATGTATGTGTGTGTGTGTGCTTGGGAGTTAATTACAGTTATCAAAAAGAGAAAAAGTGTTTGTATAAAGGGCAGGAAAAATTTCCGTGTGCAGTAAGGTTTTGTTTTAATGCCACACGCACACACACACTTTTCCTCCATTAGGATTAATGAGCTGGCGTCAGTGAGTCATCATGCGGAATAGCGGTCTAATTATATTAGACATTATTCCAGATGAACAATGCCATAGATAATGGAGGAACAGAGGACATCTTGAAGTCTTTTGTCTTAGGTTTTCTGAGCAATATTCGGATTAGGTTGGCGCTGCAGCAAAGTTTCAAATTACCATAAGTTTCCTCTTTTTTTTTTTTTTTTTTTTTTTTTCCTACCCCACCCCAATTGACTGTGTGCTGTTTAGTTCTTTGAACACAACCCTAATACTGTGTGTGTGTGTGTGTGTGTGTGTGTGTGTTATGCCTCAGGGAAGAGAGCGAGAGTGTACTGACCCTCAAAGGGCTCACCCCAACCGGAACGCTACCTCTAGGAGTGTTGTCTGGAGGCAAGCAGACCTTACAGAATGGTAAGTGAGCATGTTTGTGGTTTTGTAATGGTAGATTAGTAAAGTGGATTTGCAGGCCTCTCGCATCCAACCTGGAAATTGTAGTGGATCATCATCGCCACGTGTGATCCAGCACTGCTCTCATCACCCTCCTACAAAAGCAGAAAGTACCAGCATGCAGCAGCTAGAATGAGCTTTGGCATGCGAGACACTAATGAATATGATGTGTCTCTACCCCTCATGCTGAACTGCATCAGAGCTCATAGCAACAGATACTGATGAGGGCTGTGCTCTCCATCTCCATTGCGTGAGCTTTTCTGGGCTGTGTCCGACTGCTTAATTCACTTCTTAGCAACTTTCCAGTGCTAGCTACAAAATTACCACCCACACCCCAAGCCGCTCAGATCCTTATTGCTGGTCTTTTAAATGGGTAAATCTCATGAAACCGTCAGAGTCAAAAATCAATGTTTTATATAATGAAAAAGGAACGATTTTTAGGACCATTAAATTAGAACTTTTTTGCATTGAGACATTTTAACAAGTTAAATTTTATGCAAAAATTACAATTCTGCGTCATTGTTTTTGTTTCTTTGATGGGTGTATAAGGCTTTTAAACTTTCAAATTCAAAAGGATCGGTACAAAACTTTTCTTGATGTTTTTTTAAAGTCTCTTATAGTGAAGACTGCATTTGTTTGATCAAATATATAAAAAAAACAACTATTTTAAAATAATTACAATTTAAAAAATATTTTAATGTAATTCATTTCTTTCATGGAAAATCTGAATTTTCAGCAGCCATTACTCCAGTCTTTAGTGTCACATGATCCTTCAGAAATCATTTTAATATGCTGATTTGGTGCATTTTTATTTAATTTTATATAATAATAATAAATAAAATAAAATACTTTTTATTTATATATGTATGTGTGTATGTTTTTTTTTTTTTTTTTTTAAGAAATATTGATGAATAGTAAGAACAGCATTTAAAATAAATGTTCTTTTTTTTGCAACAATGTAAAAGTCTTGAAATTTAATGCATTCTTGGTGAATAAAAGTATTCATTTAAAAAAAATCTTACTGATCCTAAAAATTTGATGATAGATAGTAGGGGTGGGACAATAAATCGATATGGCGATATATCGCGATCCTTCTCCATGCGATACGAGAATCGATATCTGGCGCCAAATATCGATATTTTAATTAATACAATAAGGTGCTCTAAATAGATTTCCCTGTTCACAGCGTCTAAAAATGCGTGGAAATCGCGGCCGCGCCATTTCCAGCTTTCCAAAAGCGCTCTGACTCTGAGCAAGTTCCATGAACCGCGTTCTCTATGAAGATGGGGAAGCACGAGGAACCGAAGGATAAACAGATTTCCAGCCACTGTATTAGCTTTACTGCTATATATGTTTTATGGAGATGAAAACTAAAAAACTGCCCCGGAACAGCTATCAGAATGGACCATAGGCAGCGATCACGTTATTGCAGAGCGCATATTCAGTTCATGAATATCATTTATAGGATTTTCTAGAAATATAGCGATTATCGCAGAATCGCTGTTTCGGGATATTATCGTTATCGTGAGCCATGTATCGTGATTATATCGTATCGTGAGGTACCCTGCGATTCCCACCCCTAATAGATAGATAGATAGATAGAAAGTCATGAGAATTTATGGTGTAAATGTTTATTGTCAGGAAAATGTCTCAATTAAAAAAACCTTAATGGTCTTAAAAATAGGCTTAAATTTCTTTAATTACAATATAATATTGTATTATTCTCACAATTATACAAACACACAGTCAAGCCTTTTTATCTGCACTATGAACACCTGTTACATCCTGTTGTCCACATATGAACTAATACAATGTTTACACTGATTATTTGCCTATGTGCTGTGTAAAGCCCTTCCCTGTAGGCTCACATTAAGCCATGTGATTTAGCCACCTGCACTACAGAGACTCTGAGAACTCGGAGAACCAATCAGAGGCTGATTGTCATGAGAGGCACATCATGACTCTCTGGATTGACCTGTCTGCTCTGAGTAGACGAATCTGTTGGCAAGGTGTCCAGGACTAAAGGTCATTTAAAGCCAGTAGTGTAGGGAACTTTGTGCAAGTGAGTAGTGATGGAGTGAGAGAGGGAAATCGGAGGGAGACAGTGGGTGGATGTCACTGTTTGAAGTACATATAGAAAATTCAGTGACCTTTAAGAGGCTGGCTTCATTGTCCGTGTGGGTCGGACATCAAGCCAGCCAGACCAGCAGAACAGAGAGGAATATTAAAGAAACTAAGAAGCTGTTGGCCTCATCTTACGAGAAGGACATTACCAGCTATAACCATATAGTCTGAAAATAATATTATTTTAGGAGATGGCTTGTTTTCTGACTACCAGCCGATACACCATAGATTAGTTGTGTCTGGCAAAATTTCTTGCCTGTAGAAATCTCCAGATCAGAGATCAATTCAAAATAGATGTCAAATGTGCTGTCGAACGATTAATAGCGATCAATTGCATCCAAAATAAAAAAATTTGTTTACATAATATATGTGTGTGTACTGTGTATATTTATGAATATATAAATACACACACATGCATGTATATATTTAAGAATAATGTTATGTTTATACGTTTTAAAATATTTATATATCAATTATATTCATATAAATATAGACATGGAAATATTTTCAAAATATATACTGTATGTGCTGTATTTATATATACATAATAAATATACACAGTATACACATGTATAATGTAAAAAAAAAACTTATTTTGGATGCGACTAATTGCGATTAATCGTTTGACAGCACTAAAATCTAAAATAGATATTTAATATAAATAATACTTTTCATTCAAGATCTCTATGTAGTGTAAAAAAATATATATATATATCTCATATTAGTATGTATATATCATATTAGTATGCATATATAATTTATAGTTTTAGTTCTGTAATATTATAATACTGTTTTTTTGTTTTTTTTTCTTTTTTTTTCTTAAATATGCGTACAAATATAGTTAATATAGAATACTAATATAATTCATTCACTCGTATGTGTCGGTATTTATTTATTTTTATTAATATTTGACACATTGTGTATGTGCTAGTGTTGACCAATATTGATTGATGGGCAAGTCAGAGATTACACCTAAATGTATGTAGATGCATCTGAAAGTGTATTTCAGTGATACATAAACTTTTTTTTTTTTTTTTAATGGCCAAACAGTCACTCTGGATGTAAAGAACTAATTGTTTTTTTCCCCCCTCACTAACTGCTCTGTGCACTGTTTATATTACTGTTGGATTCTTTAACTACTAATATGATTGCATTGCTGTAGTGTGTGGGGTTAATATGCTTGGGGTGTAATGTAATCACACTGATATAACCTCTCTCTCCATTCATTTTGGGCTACTTCCTGCTGCGCTTGCTAATACAGCCGCCATAGAAGCAAAGGAGGGTCGAGGTATGCTGGCAGTACTGTCATATCCTGCCCCTATATGCTGTGCTTTCTTTCCCTTTGTCTTTTCGTGCCTTGCCGTTCACCTCAGCGTCTGTGTGTGTGTGTGTGTGTGTGTGTGTGTGCGCGTCTCAAACGAATCATGGAAAATCTGTATTCTTGCACCAACCAATTGAATTGAACGCAGTGGTTCATGTTTCATAAAGGCATTTCTTTCCCTTTAAGAGATTCAGATTTTACAAAAAAGCCTGAAAAAAAATATATTTTTATATATAATTTATTTTTTATGATAAATGATGGATGTGGACACTTGAAAGCATCCATGCAGTGAGGGAATGAGGCTCTGCTTCACCTCATTAATTAGCTGTTGCCTGTGGACCGGAGGGGTTTGCTGGTTAGTCCCGGGCCCTGGCTAGAGCGTGCTAATTCCCATGCTGCCATGCGATTGGTGGAGAGGCCAAGACCTTCCTCCGACCAAGCATTTTCAGATTGTAATCTCGTTACGACTCTGCGCTCCTAAGACTGTCTGTTCCCGTTCACGCGTAACACTCTTGCCCGAGGCCTCTTGCCCGCTGCTGTAATGTACCGAGGCTCTAAGCCATTGTGCAGACGAACACAAACAAACGCTCTGGCGTGAAATGTTAAGTGTGCCAGAGCAAGACACTCGAGTTGCTGACCTGATTTCTAAGTTCAGCTGCATCTCCATTTTTACTGGTGGTGAATGGGCGTCTTGTGTTTGTTCTGTCAACTGGAAACGGTCATGATTCACCTTGGCAGTTGCCTGGTGTTTTCAGAAATGCCATAGAACATAAGCCTGTTAGTTGTGCAAGAATCAGCTTTCCTGTTTGAGCATGTTGTTTGGTTAAATGCGTGTTCTGCACTTTTTGTGGTTTAAAGTATGAGTGATCTAAAACATCATATAGCTTCAGAATATTGAAGTGAATTGACACTCCATTCCATTTTTTTTCAGTGTTGTAAATAATGCACTTTTTTCTCTCTTTTTGCACAATATAAATAAAATGTCTAAAATGTTTACATATGACCTGAGATATACAATATAAATAAAATGACAAGTTATATAAATAAAAGATACATTTTTTTAAATATTTATATATTCTTATATTTCTGTACGTTTTGATATATTTTACTCTATCTTATAATTGTAAAATTGCAAGTTACAGTAGTTACTTGTTACCACCATTTTATATTTCCTGTTTCTGTAGACCACTGTTTGTTTGTTTTATTTTTTATTATTATATTCTTATATTTACACTAATTTACTGGACATACTGTACACTACTGTTGAAAAGTTTGGGATTAGTAAGATTTGTGTTTTTTTTTACTTTAACTCAGCAAAGATGCATTAAATTGATCAGTATCAGACATTTGTTTCAGTAAAGACATTAATAAAGATTTCTTTTTCCAATAAATGCTGTACTTTTGAACTTTCTATTCATTAAAAAAAAAAAGTTTCCACAAAACATTGATAAGAAATTTGAGCACCAAATTCAGCTTTGCCATCACATCAATGAATTACATTTGAACATAATAAAATTATAGAGTTATTTTAAGTTATATATTAATAATATTTCACAATATTAGTGTTTTGCTATGTTTTTGATCAAATAAATGCAGTCTTGGTGAGCATAAGATACTTAAAAACATTAAAAACTCTTACCAGTCCCAAACCTTTGAACTGTAGTGTACACAGCATGACATGAGGCAAAAAATTGGTGTTGTGTATCATGTGGCATGAATGTTTGATTTTATTAATTTAGTCCATTTTAAAAAGCACCACAGTTGCATTTCCTTCATGGTTAAATCATTCAATAAATAGGATTTTTGATCACTGCAAGTGCCCAAAGGTAAACTTATTTCAGTAAATGGCTCACCGTTTGTTAATTGTCTCAAAATTCTTTTATTTATTTATTTATTTTCTCGACCTCATTTTCCTTTTTTTCCCTTTTTCCCCGGTAGCCATCCAAGGCTTCTCTCCTACACGGAAAATCCGCAACTTCGAAGAAGCTCGTGGCCTGGACCGAATAAACGAACGGATGCCTCCTCGCAAGGACGGCCAGCAACCTGACGGTACCACAGTTAACGCTGCCAACGAGAAAAACGGCACTGACGGGAATGTGTAAGGGGAGATTTTGCACTTTTCCTCTCCTCCATAGCATTGTCTCTTTCTCTGCCACGTTCTCCACAAGACAGACCCCTCAACTGCTGGATCCTGCAGAGGAGGGCCTGGGATGTGGAGAGGAATCATTCCACAGACAGAGAGAGAAATCACTTACAAACATGAGATTTTATTTATTAAATGAATTGTATTAGATGTACTTGATAGCAACATTTTAAAGATGAGTGAACGTTTGAAAGTGTGCAAAAAACAGGTATACAGTCACAATGTGTCAACCTTTAAACTACAGTTTTGTAACTCAAGAGCAGAGATGTGGGTTTAAGATGCTGCACAGATCAGAAGATCTAGTTAATCCCGGTTTTATAATATTATATGTCGCAAGGGATGGTTTGACTGAATATACTGATGTATGTTATCAATAAGTATGTCTGTAAAAGGATTTAAGACAAAAAAAAAAAACCTAAGGGAAATAAATTAAACTGTAGGTTCATTGAAAAATATTTTATATCTTAATATTATTCAGTTTCAAGCAAGATGAAAATATTAGCTGCTTTGGGTTCCATGTGTCTATTTCTACTTGGAAAAACTAGCATTTTTCGTCCAAATACAGTCAGATGACACACCACATGAAAGCAGCCATAACATTGATTTAAAAAGAAGTTGTTTGATTCTAAAACAAAACATGTCTTATGAAAGCATCATGTAATCTTACTTCTGCATCTGTACTTGAAGCTATTTCAGTCTCTTTAGAAATATCTTTTGACAGTCTTTCAGTCTTTCCCTTGTTTCTTTAAAAAAGATGATAGATGAGATTTGGCATGCAACCAACCAGTTTTATTTGTTAATATATACAGTGAAATCCGTTAGTATGCCTATAAGCTCATGTACACTTGTAACAGCCAATGTGGGACGTGTGAAGTTGCTTTGATCGACTCAAACGCCAAAGTCTTTTTCTTTTCTTTTTTTTTTTGTGCTGTGATGAGTTCACTGCCAGAGCTCTAACCAACCCTAATTTAGGGTATGATGGGGAGGTAATGAGGAATATTGCACTAAACGCAAGTCATTGTAAATAGAGAACACCTACACGTAATATTGAATATTCTCTCTTTAAAGAATGTCCTCCAGGCCATCACTTAATACAAAGTATTCAGCTTTTGCTCGTACAGACTATTGATTTCATCCAGTTCGTGCTTGAGACATTAGCAAAGCATGCTGAGCTTGATTAAACGTGTCACAAACTGACTTGGTGGTTTGAGCTGTAACACTATGTGAGGTATTGTGGTAAGGTTTTTTTATTACATGGCTGCTTGTTTTAACAGGTTTAGGGAATGTTGTGGTATGTCTCCACCTACTGTTGAGATACAGAACTTCAAGAGACTATAGAGGAAGGGCATTAAGCCTTTTAATGCATGTTTTTATTCATTTTAACAGGAGCAGCAAGTTCATCTGGTTTTAAAGCAAGTTTAATCATGAGTTTGCGATGGTGTTGAATGTCTGATGCTATGCACATGAGCAACCCACCCCGTTTTCTGGAAGCATTTGAAATGTACATTTTAGACAAGTTTGTTTTGTAAAATGTTTTTTTTTTTTTTCACTTATTTTTTATTTAAATACAGGATCTGTTCTTCACATGAGACTGAATTTTTTTTTTCTTTCTAAAATCTAATGATATGACCGATATGTTGTGCTCATCTTTAGGTGTATGAATTCAGCTTTTATGACAAATAAATGTGATTCCAGTGCAACCTTCCAACATACAGCATTTTCTGAAGTGTGTATGTGTGTTTTGCTGGATCTAATCAGTGCAGTATGTCTGTGAACTCTAAAGGGAACATTTGCTACATTTATTTGCATGTATACCAATGGATTAAGCAGCTGATCTGGGATCAGTTCTACTGTTTTTCTTGAATGGTTTAACAGGGTGTGAGCTGGTCTTGGTGTATTGGCAATGTGAACTTCTAATGGAAGGATGTGGAAGTTTGAATTTATTAAGTTTCTGTTTGCGTTCAAGAGTTGAAATGTTGAGTATTAGGCCTTCATAGGCTCAGAGACTCAATGAAGTCCCTGAAACACATCTGTGGGAATGTGTAAAAATGTTGTTTATGCACAATTATAGCATCATTAAAAATACAATATGGAGATTTAATTGAACTACCATTTTATCAAGTACTTGTAACGCGAGGCCACCATAAATTTCTTGATATTATGTAGATGTATCAGTTAAGACGACAAATAAAAACTGAAATACTATGGTCCTCATGTTTGGTCATATTTTCTTAATTTTTAATCAGTTGGTTAAAAAACAATAATCTGAATGTGATTCAACATGCAAATATATTTCAGTCATAAATTCACATTGCATTTTACAAAACAATAAGTTTTCATAAATATAAAACCACAAAAATTTTAATTATTTAAAGCATTTAAAAGCCTTTTTTTAAGCATAAAAAAGAAGTTGCTGATATTGCAATGAAAAACTAGAATAGAATCACATCTAGAAGAGGTAGTGACTTTACAGAGGGGGTGTGAAATTTTATAAACTTTAGAAAATCAGCTTTATAATGTGAGCTATCTGTGGACGTGAGGGCTATTTTTGCTGACTGAAAATCATAAAAACCATTACTATACAGAAGGCAGGCTCAATTATACAGGAACAGACTGTACAAATAAATAAATTAAAGTGAAATTTAAAAATCAAATTTTCAATTAAAAACAAAACGACTTAAAATTCATCATGTCACTCAAGGACAATCTTTTACACACTGTAAAATTCATTTAGTTGTGTTGGTTTACTAAGCCTCAGGCTTGTAACACACTTATATCCAATCTGCAGGGTCTGGAGTCTCTGACCATCCAAAGTGCTGGTTTGACAGGTGCTAGACATCACACCCTTGGAGGAGGTGGTCTAAGAGCCTGTGAGGGAGAGAATTAACAAGGCTCTAAATGTTCAGAAAAATATCTCTTACGTTTCTAAAGAAATTATAATGTATTCTCTTTTTTAATAAACGTGGATGCTAAATGAATAAATGTAAATTTGTTAAATATAGTCTCTCTATCATTTCATACATTTTCTTAGCGTCAGACTGGAAGCATAAAGGTATAGTCCACCCAAAATTCAATCTTGTTTTTATAGCAAAATTTAATACACTGAATGGTGACCAAGGCTGTTTAGCAAAATTTGAAGGCTACATTTTCAGTCTATAAATTACAGTCTGTTACGCTGTAAAGTGTAATTATGTGTATATCACTAGCAATTTATGAGTGAAAATTGCATTTCTTCAGTGGACATTGAATATTACACAAGTCACACTGACTACTGGTACTTTCGCAATGCTTTTTCATCATTTTGGCACTTGACAGTTCCTGATCTCAATCTACTTCTGTTGTATGTTAAAAAAAAAAAGGACTGAGGAACAATTTTTTTCCCAGAGCTGTAGCCTGTATTACACCTCTTTCCTTACATGCACAGACACTGAAGACTGCAACAAAACTTAAGCGGTCTACTTGCTTCCAGTGCACTGAACACTTTACTGTTTAACGTTTGTCTCTCTGCACTGTATTGTTATGCACTATAATGCTGCTCGTCTCTGAGAGTTACCAAACAAATTTCATTGTATTATTATAATGACAATAAAGTTATTTCTATTCTTTAAATACTGATGTAAACATCAGTCATTGCACATTATGTAGAGTTAGCTTTGCTACCTGTCGTGCATTTAGGTAGTCATTATGTAGAGCTCTGGATTGAACTGAAGAGAGTGGAGGTGGATGTGGAGGTGGTGCTGAAGGCCTTGTTACCTAAGAATAAACAAGAGATCACAAAGTCCTGATTAGAGTTTGTCAAATGAGATGATGAAATTTCATCAGATGCGACTGCAAGTTACCGGAGATGGCTTCTGATTTGGTGTCGACTGATGGCTGTAGTCAGGGATGTTGACTACATGAACTTTCTGCTGCCTTGGACGGCTATTAAGAAAACAGCAGCATTAAGTACACTTGATTTATTGACTTCCCCCAGTGTTTAAATGTTGGTTTCTTATACTCTTACCCGAATGAATGTGGCGTGCGCTTGCTGCGCTTGTAAAAGAAGACGGCCAGTCCAATTAGAAGTATCCCAATCAGGACACAGACAACCACAGCAATGGCTATTGTCACACCTAGAAATGGAAAGAGGCAAAAAATCGTATTTGTGATCCTCAAAACTAAATGAATATGAGGCTATTTTGAATGCAGTCTCTGTGGTACTACCTTTAGAAGAACCTTCACTTTCTGCTGGTGTTTCACAATCTGGAGGCAGCCATCCAGTTTCACATCTGCACTCCTTTCTGTGGTCACAAACCTGTAGCATATACACTTATGTTAATTCTTCTAAAAACAAGTTACAACTTCTGATGTACAGTGTGTATAACTTATGAAAGAATATTAGGTTAATAGAAAAACATAATATGGGAATTTCCCTAATGTGGGACGAATAAAAGTTTATCTAATCTAATCCATTTGTTTCATTTTATGAGGAAACAAGAAGTTAGTGTTTGAGAAAGGCATATTTTGGCTCATACCGCATGGCCTCTGCACTTGGCGGAGCAGTTTGTTGCTTTGTAAGCCGTCTCTAGGTCAACACACTCATTCTGGTTACAAACCTGAGAAAACAAACACGTCGTGAGTGGCAAATTATAATGCTTCCTGATACCAAACCTACACATTTTCTTTTATTAGAGGTGATTGAAGGAGTTCATTGTTATTGAACTACAAGGAAGTTTGGGAATAACTGGCATGTATCTAGAGACCGGTCTTACCAGTCCTTCCCCACATTTGGTGCCAGTGTCGACTTGACCATAATCTTTTTCAGGATCACTGTAGAATGTGGCTTTACAATTTTTGAATTTTACTAGGCGTCCATAATTGGGACTTTCATTGCTAGATTCACAGAACAGTTTTCCACACATCACATCTCTGCAGATAGACAAAAAAGATTGGCGTTTGATCAGACAGTGAAGGGATATGTGAAGGGATTAATGGATGGACTGATGAATGTAAAATCCTACTGTTTTTGGCATCCAATATATTTATCGCCATTGCGTTTGCAGTAGGCGTAGTATTCCGCTCTTGTGTTCTGGTTGTAGCAATAGTCCTGAGCCACTACAGCAGCTTTATTTATTTGAATAAAAAGAAAAATTTGCACAATCATATGTGGCTCAACACTAATTATTTTTCACTTGCATCAAAATATTACTGGACTCACTTGGACCCCACATTTTAATGCATTGCTCCTCTCTCTGTGGGCACTGGCCATTGTAGCAATAGCCTTTCCCATTCTTGCAAGGGAGTCCATTGACTGTAAAGACATCTTCAGGACACTCGGCTGATTTTCCAGTGCATGACTCGGGCAAATCACACTCGTAATTATTTGGACGACACACATGTGCGGCTGACATGATCTGATGGAGAGGAAGAAAAACATGCAGGTTATTGGTAGTTACCAGTAGGCCTATAAATGAATGAAACCATATGATAAAACATTTTTCAAATGATTGAAAACAATGACACATTATTTTTAATGTATTATATATATATACATACATACATATATTTAAGATTATATTATGAACTATTTCGTTTCATCCGGTTTAAAAAGTTTGAAATTGATTCTATTCATTATTCATAAGAGGGAACGCCCCTCGATTCATTTTCCTCCAATCACTGCCTGATGCAGGAGAGCGGAATTCAAAACCGCTATGAGGCAACTTTGAGACAGTTTCAGTGCAGTGCGGTAAATCTAGTCTGTTTTTAATCTTTTGTTGTGCTCCAAGAGCCAGAGACCTTTAGTCACACATATTCCATTTACACAAAGAAAAGCATTTGGGCTGATGATGAAAGCAATTTATTATTAGTGATAAAGATTTTGCCAAATATATGGGCTTTCTTTAGCAGTTTATTTATGAATTGTTAAAACGTATAGAGCGTAATAAAGCAGCTGTGTTACTCTGATACTCCATTGATTTGATGAATATTACCGCAAAATGCCCCAACTCTGAATCTTACCTTACAATTCTCACAACATTCCCCTGTTGCACATTGTGAGCCCTCTGTCAGTTTGCAGGTGGTGGCATTGCAGCATGGGTTTGTGCACTCCTATATGTTGTGAAATAAAGGCAATGAGTAGGTGTATGTCTTAAGATTAAGGTACGGTATGTTCGCTCCAGGCACATAATAAATTGTATTTTAAGTACTAGTTCTGAGAATCTAGAAAAGCTCTTGGAAAGTAATTTGCATGTCAAACATTGAATGAATGAACATCCAGTAAAAGTATGCGGTTCATCCTACACAATTTCTGGCCAAAAAAGAAGAGATGACTAATGCAGTGCATGTATAAACAGATTTGCAGTAATTATTACTTTCAATCCGTCATCTATTTTGCACACTGCTGAGAAAGATGAATGAGAGATGGACAATCCCATCTCCTCCCATAGGCACACCAAACACAACATTACTTTAGTGATTCGTTGTCAAATGTAGAGTATATAGCCTACTGGAAAACATTCCTGTTGAGAATTATCTGTGCATGTCTTGACATTATCTTGCTTCTGATTGTATATAGATGTGACTTACTTCCCATGTGATTCTAAATTTACATTTTTCAGAACCCTTCAACAAATACGTTTGTTTGGTACTTTACTTTGGTATTTTGAGTAATTTACTTGATATAAATTAGTTGAAATAACATTTTTCAGACATTTAAGACACCCTAGTCCGCTTACCTGCAGTGTTCCACAGTCACATTGTTCTCCTATCTCCACAAATCCATTTCCACATACAGGTGGCTGAATCAATTCTTTTGGTTTGGGCATATTCATAAGACATTCTGGGTTTTTGCTGTTCAGGTAATCTGCATAGTTATTAGTACTGCAGCTGCTGAAGTGTTGAGGGATGAAATAGCTGCAGAGATATGGAGCAGTGAACTTTTGTTTTAGGCTCTCCATAAATTTCAAATTAAAACATTACAGTATAAATTGCAGATTTGTTAAAAAAAATATTAAGCTAATGAAGTTCAACTGGTACACAGTAAGTACCTGAGAGCAGCTGTCATAATGCAAGTGCCATCAGAACAATCGCAGCTGCTGCTGTCGTGACTCATGCCCAGATTGTGCCCCATCTCATGGGCCATAGTAGCCCCCACTGCTATAGCCTGAGAGTTGTGATCCTTTGAAGAGGAATAAACAGTTAGTACTTCAACTATAGATCCAGGCTTAACATTGATGAAAACAGACATTCTTTTATTCAAATTTAGTCTATATGTGACCCTCTCTGTGAAAACCCAGCTAAAGGGTTTTGTGATTTTTACTGTTTTCTACATAAAATCATCCTTCATAAGGTAAAGAACATTCTGTGAAAATGTAACTTTTATATCTTTAATATTGACTGATTAAGGCCATATCAAAGATTGAAATCATAGTGAAATTAATGGTTCAAATCAAAATTTGATGCTTGTTATCTCATAAGTAGATTTGGTAACACTTTACAATAAGGTTCGTTAGTTAACATTAGTTAACAACATTAGTAAACATGAACTAAGAATGAACAATACTTCTACAGCATTTATTAATCTTAGTTAATGTTAATTTCAGCATTTACTAATGCATTATTAAAATCATAAGTTGTGTTTGTTAACATTAGTTAATGCACTGTGAACTAACATGAATAATCAATGAACAACTGTATTTTCATTAACAAAGATTAATAAATAATGTAATACATGCATTGTTCATTGTTTGTTCATGTTAGTTAATACATTAACTAATGTTAACAAATGACACGTACCTTATTGTAAAGTGTTACCGTAGATTTTGAGACTTTAGTCTGGATTTCACTGAGAGGGTCACATATTATGATGTATTAAGGTTAATTTGGCATGAAGTAAAGAATAAGGCATTGCAACAATAAGCAATACACCATGGTGATTCATCAGTATGCAGTGGCAGAAAAGATTTCCTCTTCCTCCATTAATGTGAAGCTATTCTCTTCATGCAAAAATGTTACTTCATGAATGAATAAAACGCCCCCAAACTATCTCCATACTACAGTTCTGCCTATATCCCTTTCCTTTATTGTGATCCTATCAGATTATTTATTTATTTTCATTCATGCAAGTTTCATTACATATTTTTGGCAAATATGTTTGTGACTTGTTATGAGCGAATATTAGTACCTGCACAATCCCTGTTGAAAGACCTCCACACAGAGTTCCAATGTAAGCTAGACCCACAGTTGCTCCATCAAAGTTGATTGCACTGAGAGGAGGACAAAAAATCAATTGTTTAATCCACATTCAGCTGATCTTGCTGGTTTGCATTTAGTTAGTGGTTAAAGTCTGTCTTCTTCTGGTTTCAGTTCCAAAACCATTTCAAAGTAGAACACATAGCGCAGCTTGGAGCAGACAAAGTATTGGAGAAGTTCTGAGCTTATCTGATTAACTATATTGTATTTATTTTCCCCGTGTAAACTGACCTAAGGAGGTGGGCGTTGTCGTGCTGTTTTCTTTTGACAAGATCACTGTTCCTCCACTTGGTAAAGTTTTCCAAGGTAGCTCCCGCAACAGGAGAAACTGTTATCTTATCGCTATCTGTCCAGACTTCAAATCCAGTCAGAGCAACAAATGTGTTGATTTCTTTATATGCCTGCACACCAAGAAAAGAGTGAAAGAGAGAATTGTATGTTATTTTGTGAACAATGGGGTCCAAAAGTCTTTTTTTCTGATACCTTTTTAAATGACAAATTGTATTATTAAAAAATCAACATAGTACAATAAGCTATTCGTCACAGGGTGTTACAATTAGTATTCTGTATGCAAAAAACTGACACTGAATCGCAAGCTTGTGGAAAACTTTGAACCATGTTATCCTGCATGATTTGCATCTTGTGTGCTTCAGTGGAAGCAAGGACACCGTAGACCTTGTTAAAAATTTGATAAATCTACAACCTAGAAAAGCAGAATCTTAAATATTTCTTACTCATTTCATGCCATTGTGTTCCTTTTTTAAATCACTTTTGAAACAAGTTTTTAAATGCAGCTTAAATCTCAGGTTTTTAGATTTTTAGACTCCACTCTATGCATGTTTTGTACTAGTGCGACACTATAAATGGTTTTAACTAAAGTACTAAGCCAGTACTCATCCGATGGCAAAGATCTGTAACTAGTCATTTATCAGACTCAAGAATCCTTGTTATCACAGGTCGTAGCTGCAATATCCTGTATGATCCATAAAGGTCGGCATACTGGAATTTTTTGATAACATATGCGTCATCATCAGTGACTCACATTATTGATGTAATTGATGATTTCAAATATCCTCTTTCTCAGCTTCTGAAGATCGCTGTCCATTTTCTTGTACTGAAGGGGAACAAAAAATTGAATGATGAATCCAAGCATTTCGTCACTCAGTCATACTTCTGACACGCTTTCTGAAATCTGTTAACATCAGTGTTTTAAATGTACTGTGACGAATTTAGAAACTATAAAAACCATAATGCTGAACAAGCACGAAATACCACGTACGTTGCTTTAACCTAGTGAGGGATTTTTATTTTTTTTTTGTAATAGAACGTCAGATATCATCTTGATGGTCACTGAGACACCAAAAATAAATAAATAAATAAAAAACTTTATCTGTGAATCATTTTTAGATTAGTTATGCTGCATTATTCATCAAGGTGCATTGATTCCCACTCTTACTTCTCTGTTGTCTGCCACAAGGAAGAGCTCAATGTATTTCTGTTGCTGGAAAAAAGTTGGCCCCTGATCAAGTGGAAGTAAATAGATGGAAAATAGAGAACAGACAACAGAATAATTAATTCAGTGGCAAAACAATATGAACTACCCTACTTTAGTGCATGTACTGTACAATGTTAGGTTAATCTGGGACATTTTTTGCACTTCAGACTTCTGCAATTTATTGCAATCATCACCTTAACATTGCAGAACAACGAGTAAGACTGTATCACATGACACGTCTAAATGTGGTTAATCCTTGTGAAACTTTAACTTTGCTTTGCTTTGCTGCTTTTTACAATGCTAAAGTAAATGAATAGACCATCTTACTGAGGAACGAGAACGACTTTTGAGAATGCGTGGAGGAGCGCCTTCGTCACTCTCGTCCCAAGTAGTGTTGGTGACTCCACACACTCTAGGCGTCTCTTCATTTACATCTTCGTACTTAAAGACAGCATGGTCACCATCACCATCCTCAGACAACGGCTCGATCAGAAACCTCTGCTCCTCTGTTTGGAAATAGCCTCTGTGAACACAATTCACATAATGGGCACAATGTCTTTTGTATGTCTTTTGTAGGGGCTTTTGGCCTGGTTACAGAGAGTAGTAAGCCTGGTGAAATCAAAGCAATTGGCACAAGAGGTGACTTGGGAAACCATGTGTAATTTGTGTGTCTCATTTATCCAAGTAGAAAACACAAGTCACACTGTAACTTCTGTTCATTTGCGGAAAAGTGAAGAACGTGCTTGAGGCAACAAACTGACTGAATACAGTAATAGTAATAGCAGTAGAGATTGTAGAAAGAAGCTTTTTAAAGATGTATATGTGTACTTTCGTTAAAGCAAGTTAATATGTGATTGTAAAAGTTCAAAAGAAACGCCTTTTAAAATAATGGTTTCCTACCGTAATCCATCGCAGGTGCTCATGCTAACCGATGATTTACTGTCATTGACTATTTTCCCATGATAATAGCATAAGTCCTGTGGAAGAAAAAGAGTATTAAATAAATCTCTCACTCTATGGATTATATGTTATATATATGTCATAGTAATACTGGTTGTAGTATACCAGATCCTCAGGTGTGGTTGTGACAAGCATCCCATCTTCAGTGTAATAAGTTTCTCTATAGTCTTTCGTCAATAGGCCACTGTTGACCAACACACATTTCTCAGATCAGTAATAAATTACTGGACAAATTGCAATATGTAATGTGGGAACTGCCGTTTTAAAATGACATGCAAATGTTCGACTTTGATAATGAGGAACTTTTCTAAATGACAACTAGTGGATATACAAAAATGATGACAAATGAGTAACTGAGGAGACAGACTTACTCATTTTTCTGGAGGTGCATTTCAATGTCTCTACCACCCAGTGTCATAGCATATTTCACCGTGTCAGGTCTTGACTGCAGGGAATGAAAATAAATCAAATTTAGTTTGATTAAAATATTTAAACATTAAATTTTGATGTGGGTAGATGAGAACTCACCTTTAAGTCTCTTTTTTGTAGAGCATGTAATCTGATTGGTCGAACAATCTCATACACCTTTTTTCCATCTAGTTCAGGAATGTGACCGACTATAGCAGATTGACAAACAGAGGGAATTATAGACACTGAATCACAGATTAGTCATAAAGTAAAAACATACAGTAATTATTATTTTTTTTTTATAGCCTGTAGATGTAAACTTTTAGATGTCAGAACTATTCCAACTGATCCAAATATTTTAGTGAAAGCACAAGTGTAAACTTGAACCTGCTGGTTTAAGTGATAACTGCCAACAGACTTACAGGGATCTGTTATTTTAATGTTATGAGCAAAATTGATAGACAATAATCTCTGTCCAAATTTGATCATCTTTTTTTCCCCCTTAAAGCATGTTTGATTTGCTGTAATAAAATCTGCCCTAATAAAAATTAGTTGTTAATGTTCATTAGGATGAAACAATGGTAGCTCATGTTCTTGTTTCAATAATAGCAAATGTTTCATCAATTTAGCAAATTAGACTCTGCAAAGAATAGATAAGCATGGTATTTTTTTAGGGTGTAGCTTCAACATCCGCAATAACACAATCTGTCTCAAATCTGATACAACGCAAATGCATTAATCAGAGGGTGTGCTGTTGTTATTGAGCCTGAGGCATTTAACTGCGCACTCAGGAAAAAAGGTACAAAAGGTATGAAAGCTGTCACTGGGGCAGCACCACCTTTTCAAAAGGTACACATATGTACCATACTAATATGTACATTTAAAGGTATATATTAGTCTCATACTTAAAAGCACTCTTTAGGGGTACAAAGCTGTAATTTAAAAGATAATAATAAAAAGATAATGCCCCAGTGACAGCTTGAACTTTTTTTTTTTTTTTTTGTGCAGCCCTTTCATGTAATCAAATAGTCTAATATGCACCAAAACATGACGGCGAGATTAAATAAAACAAAAAGAATTGATAACAGTTTATATTATAGTTAAGTACTGAATCAATATTAATACATAACATGCTTGTGAATGATCCTTTTTAGTATTAATACTATTTATTATACTGTTTTGGTAGTGGTTCAGTTGTATTTTGTTATATTTACATGTACGTAGACACTACAATCTAACATGTTACCAGTGATTTCATATGAATTAATTGCTTCATGTTTCCTTGGGAACATTACCTAAAATATGCAATAATGATTTGAAATGATTTAAAACAATACTGTTTTAAAATAATATAAACAATACATTTGTTATACATAAAGATATATCATGCAGAGCAAATACTGCATTGTATATCATGTGCATGATTTACCTGACTTAGTAAAGGATCAAGATAAAGATCAAGGATCTGTACAAATAAAAATATCACATATTTTTACAAGTTCTATAATTCTAAAATCGAACACTCTTTCAATTCATGAACTCTTTGACTTAGTAAGCGCAGTGCAGTATTACAGCTGAAGAGTCCACAGTCTGCAGTGCAGAGATTAGTTAATCAGTCATTGTGGAGCGGAGGCACTGGTGTATCCAGTATCTTACCTGTGGGATCGAGTGAAACACACAGAGTAAAGATCCACAACATCAGATGTCTTCTGCCCATTGTGAGTGTACAGAACCACTGAAACAGAATCGTTTGGTTAAGCAAAGTTTTATAGTTCAGTTCAAGTGTGGTTTAGGCTGTACACATGCACTTTCAGGAAATGACACAGAGGTATAAAAGATTAGTGACATGCTTGGACACGCCCCTGAGAGTGTTAAAAGAATGCAGGAAATATACAGACAGACCTTGACATGGTGATACTCGCTCTTAGTGTTGACAAACACTATATAGAAGCATCATGCATGAGTGTTCAATGGCCTTATTTAACTGCTCCAAAAAAGTGACCTATATAAACTGATCACTCTGGGGACATATCTTTACTTGTGTGTTCTAGAAAATCCTGTCTTTTAACATTTGCTAGTCAAAAACAAACAAAAAACCATCAAATGAATCATCCAGACAAACAACAAGGTAAGGTGGTCAAGCAGGTCTGTTATTTTACACCACTATGATTCAAGCACAATCTGATTCTACCTTTCCTTTTTCCACTGTTTTTTTGCGAATAGTGTGGTGCACATTAGGAGCATTGAAATTCAACTTTATCTAACGTACAGTGACAGACGCGAAGGCCACTATCTCTTTTCGTAACAATAAAATTAAAACTAAAAGAGCTTCGGTCTACAAACAGGCAACTAGGCTTAGCTCATAAGTACTCCTATACTTGAAACTGCAAGTGTTGCAAAAATGTTTGCCATCCTAATAACCAGAGTATCTAACCACTTTCTTTCATGTAGCCTACATAAAATTAGAAATGTTTTATCCTTTATTTTTTTACATAATTTATTCAAGTACACCTTAAACTGACAAAGAATGAGTTGAATAGATATACTGTACATTGCTTGCAACGTAGTGATTAATTCTCAAAACATTACCAGATGAATATAGAAAGCAAATTGCTGCATTTGTAGATACATAAAAGTGTAGAGAGCCTCCATAGGATGAGCAAAATACGTTGCCTTACCTTCACTCTGCTGCTCCTCATGCTGTTTGGCTTTAAGTTTTATTCAGGACTTACAGATTCATACTTGCTAATACTGTGTCTGTTTATAGACACTGTCTGATTGTCTTGTGAATTTCAAAACTGCATTTTTTCTTCCCTTTTTCTTCAGCCTTAGGGTTTCTTAAAAATGTCAGTGCATGAAAATGTGTAATGTGAGCCAAAAATAGGAAACTCCTGCCCTGTCATCTGTGATTTCCTCTCCCACTGAAATGCATTCTTGCTCTTCTTCTAATACACAAGGTCAAGTCAAGGACAATAATGCAGTTATTGTGCCTTCTCCTGACGCCTCCAACAAAGCCATTGTTCGCTTGTTGGAGTGGAGAAAGCAGGCAGTGTCCATTACGGCCGCATGTGTTGCAAACTGGCCCTTTTCTCTCTTCCCTATTCCCTTGTCTCCTCCTGCTCTCTGTCCTTCTGTGACCTATTGCTCAATTGTCTGTTCTGTCATGGATCTGCACTTGTGTGTGTGAGAATTACTCATTGAGATCTGGATAGATGAAGCTAAGCATCATCAAAAACCAATATGTTGCTTCTGGTAAAAAAGAAGACATGTAATATTCCCCAGTGAACCTGAAAGGCTTATGTAAAGAAACACTATTGACATCATCAACATTCAGATCCTGAGCATAAAAGTGTCATGACAAACGTGTATGAACACACTACTGTTCAAAGGTTTGAGTTAGTAAGATTTTTGAGGTTTTCAAAGTCTGTTATGATCACTAAGGCTGCATTTATGTGAAAATGAAATTTAAAATAAAAAAAGAAACAGTAATATTGTGAAATATTATTGCAATTTAAAATGTATTTTTTAACCATGTGATGGTAAAGCTGAATTTTCAACAGCCATTACTCCAGTCTTCAGAGTCACGTGATCCCTCAGAAATCATTCTAATATGTTGATTTGGTGCTCAAGAAACATTTATTATTATTATTATTATTATTATTATTATCATCATCCGTATTTAACACATGTTGTGCAATATTTGTGAGAAAACAGTGATAATAGAAAATTCAGAAGAATCCAAAGAATTGTTAGTTTCAAGAGGCGTGCATGAACCCGCAGAGACCAATAAAGACCATGTGTCCACATTCTTCCTCTGAGTAGCAGTTACAACATGTATTTTAGCTGCTAAATGCATTCACAGATTCATATGCTGTTTCATGCCATGGACCATCTGTACCTCTGTCTTAAGATTTTATTGTTTAGTGGAAGCATAAACAAAGAATAACTTAATAATAATATCTTATTCTGCTGTTCTTTGTATGACAAGAGAATATTTACAGAATATCAGTGTATAAGCTTAACTGATAGACTTTACTCTTCAAGGCTGTTACATCCCTGTTCAGTTTGATAGGTTTTGGGATGAAGATTTTCGGTTTTGTGTAAATATTTTTAGAGAGATCTTGTGTAATTATAATTTTTGTCCACTTGGTGGCAGTGTCCCCAAACTACTCAATGCCAAGTTACAACCCGAATTCTAGAAATGTTGGGACGTTTTTTAAATTTGAATAAAATGAAAACTAAAAGAATTTCAGATCACATGAGCCAATATTTTATTCACAATAGAACATAGATAACATAACAAATGTTTAAACTGAGAAATGTTACAATTTTATGCACAAAATGAGCTCATTTCAAATGTGATGCCTGCTACAGTTCTCAAAATAGTTGGGATTGGGGCATGTTTACCATGGTGTAGCATCTCCTCTTCTTTTCAAAACAGTTTGAAGACATCTGGGAATCGAGGTTATGAGTTTCTGGAGTTTTGGTGTTGGAATTTGGTCCCATTCTTGCCTGATATAGGTTTCCAGCTGCTGAAGAGTTCGTGGTCGTCTTTGACGTATTTTTCGTTTAATGATGCGCCAAATGTTCTCTATAGGTGAAAGATCTGGACTGCAGGCAGGCCAATTCAGCACCCGGACTCTTCTGCTATGAAGCCATGCTGTTGTAATAGCTGCAGTATGTGGTTTTGCATTGTCCTGCTGAAATACACAAGGCCGTCCCTGAAATAGACGTCGTCTGGAGGGGAGCATATGTTGCTCTAAAACCTTTATATACCTTTCAGCATTCATAGTGCCTTCCAAAACATGCAAGTTGCCCATACTGTATGCACTTATGCACCCCCATACCATCAGAGATGCTGGCTTTTGAACTGAACACTGATAACACGCTGGAAGGTCTCACTCCTCTTTAGCCCGGAGGACACGGCGTCTGTGATTTCCAACAAGAATGTCAAATTTGGACTCTTCTGACCATAAATGAGCCTTGGCCCACAGGACACGACGGTGCTTCTGGATCATGTTCACATATGGCTTCCTTTTTGCATGATAGAGTTTTAGTTGGCATCTGCAGATGGCACGGTGGATTATGTTTACAGTGGTTTCTGGAAGTATTCCTGGGCTCATTTAGTAATGTCAATGACAGAATCATGCCAATGAGTGATCCAGTGTCGTCTGAGGGCCCGAAGACCACGGGCATCCAACAAAGGTCTTCGACGTTGTCCCTTACGCACAGTGATTTCTCCAGTTTCTCAGAATCTTTTGATGATGTTATGCACTGTAGATTATGAGATTTGCAAAGCCTTTGCAATTTGACATTGAGGAACATTGTTTTTAAAGTATTCCACAATCTTTTTACGCACTCTTTTACAGATTGGAGAGCCTCTGCCCATCTTTACTTCTGAGAGACTCTGCCTCTCTAAGATAATCCCTTTTATAGCTAATCATGTTACAGACCTGATGTCAATTAAATTAATTAGTTGCTAGATGTTCTCCCAGCTGAATATTTTCAAAATGTCTTGCTTTTTCAGCCCTTTGTTGCCCCCGTCTCAACTTTTTTGAGACCTGTAGCAGGCATCAAATTTGAAATGAGCTCATTCAGTGGATAAAAGTGTAAAATTTCTCCGTTTAAACATTTGTTATGCTCTCTATGTTCTATTGTGAATAAAATATTGGCTCATGTGATTTGAAAGTCTTAGTTTTCATTTTATTCAAATTTAAAAAATGTCCCAACATTTCCGGAATTCAGGTTGTACAGTACATGCATAATAGTCTTTGAGATTTATTTTAAATCAAATTTCTCCTCACAAAGATGTTACCTCCCTTTCTATGATTATGCATTTTTTTTCATTAGTGTTTACATAACTAATTTTTTAAAGGTGCTTGGGAATAATGCGCTCTGTTGCTAAATCCTAAAGACAGAAACCGTTGCGGCCACAAGGGGGCTTTCTATGATCACCTAGTGGATGCAAAGGTTTATGCAAAACTGTAGATGCCTTTTCAATGTATAAAATAATTCTCTTATATCATGGGAAACCTATGAAATTCACTTCTCAATTCTCCAGTGGAAACATTTGTGTTTAATTTCTTGGTCTGTTTTTGTCCTCCTTCATCACCCTCCATAGTCACTGATGAAAGAACTTATATAAAGAGAAAAAGAGACTGGCAGACTTGTTATGCGATTTGTTTAGTCTTCTGCCTTTTAAGTTTTATAGAGATTAAGTGACGGAGATCTCATCTCGCAGTTGTCAGCTTTTGGATGATGTAATTGCTTTTAAACTTATTAATATGATGTCTGCGGCTTTTTTTATTCATAATGTAATCCAAATGTCTCATTCACTGTTTATGTGTATATGTGGGGAAAGTGTTTTCATTGTTTGTTTAATCTGCGTAATATTATATGGCTGACCATGTATTTCTCTTTTTGGAACGATGGTCATATTTTGATATATAATGCAGTCTATGTTCTGTGTATTATTCTGTTCCTGTCTGTAAGGAAAATGAGTTGGCATTCAAATGTGGCACACTGTACACAGGCAAGATTGTTTGCATATATGAAACAGAACAACAGCAAAGCAAAATAGTGCCCTTTGTATTAGGGATAAATGATCAGATCATGCCACAGCAAATGGCATGACTGACAGATGTGACTCTTTTATACCTGTTGTTTGTGTGCAGTAGCTTGTGCTTTCTTTATTGATTTCGGTTTAATTAATTTTTCAGCCTCTACTTTGTTGTGTGTATTTCTTACATTGTACTGCTGATATTACCTCAGTGACCTTCTTCCCCATTGTCTGTGCTTCTGATGAATATCCAAGGCTTTTCTGGTGAGTTAAATCATCCGCAAGACTGATTCCTTTCTTGGTGACTGTTTTAAAGCTGCTGACATGCTCACCAGGCCTTGTTTTCCCCTCACTGCACAGAGCCCGCTCCAGGCGCCCATATTAAACCCAATTAAACCATGATTTCTGAAGCTAATTTGAGCAGGGCACTGAGCAGAAAAGAAAGATTGGATGTTACAGTTGTGCATTGGAGAGAATAAGGGTTAATTACAGTTAATTTTTCTATCCTCTTTTTTTTTGGGTTGAGTGAAACTTAAGGGCCACTAAACTCATATCTGTCTCTCAGACATACTTAATGCACATTTTTGCATGTGTCTGCGCTTCCTCTTTACGAGCTTCTGCTGAAATAGACGATATTGAAGTTCCAGTTTCTGTATCCTGTACGACTCCAATGCTGTTTTCTCTCTACCTAAATTATGTCTAGAAATATGGAAAAAATTGTTCAGATTTCTGTGCATATCCTGTAAATCTGCAAGTGAAATATGAACATGAACAATTACCAGTGAGAAATTAGCCTTTTGCAGTTCTTTTAAAAAATGCTTTATAACAATGGAATTGATACATTGCCAGGTTGTTGCATCAGTTATAATAAAGTAGTTATTTATTTATTTGAAAGTGTGTAGAGTAAAATAGATAGATGAATATGAGCTAATCCATTTTACTTTGTAGTCATTTCAAATTAATAAATATATAAACTAATAAAAATAAAATATTAATACAATTGTGGAATGTGCCACTTTATGATGTAATAGTGTAGCTAAATCCCACCTCCACAGAAAATCAACGCCTGCTTCTACATCACTGTCTGTTTAGCCCCGCCCACCTATCCACGGATGTAGTGTAAATAATGAGAGAGGTAAATGCAGGTCTATGCAGAAACCATATGATAAACTTAATTTGATGAATTTATTTTTAATGAAGTTCCAAACAACATCAGTAAGAACTTAAACCTTTGTTCACTTCATTTCACAATTCCACACAGGATTTTCAGAAAGACTGAAACTAAAAGCCAATGCTGTTCTGATTATATTGGATCCAACAGTAATGTCGTGCCACACAAGTGAGTAATTGTTTTTATTACTATTGCTTTGTCTGTTATTACAGATTTATGCAGGTTTTAACCTAAATCATAGCAGCGGCCATCTATGAAGGACATAGGCTGTCAATCATACACAACTTTTAGCCAATCATAGCAGTGGGCGTTTACTTCCGAGTCTACAATGAGCCATGCCTATTCAAACAGAGCTTTCTGATGAGGGGGATCAAAAACAGGACAGAAAATAGCCTATTACTTCTAAATTATGATGTTTTTTTGATGTAAAAATCTTGATAGCATGGACCTCAGGGAACAGTACAAAGTAAAAACAAAGCCAATTCATGACACTTGGTTACACGTGTATAAAATCAAGTCGAACGAATCTAATATAATTCCTTTCTATAGAGACAAATATTTAACTGGTTACTTACATTATACCAATATTTAACCGCTTTTGAGCTGGTACAGGTCTGTAATGAGCATTAAAACAAAGGTGATGCACAACAATTTGACAGGCCCTATTGTCTGTTTGTCCAAACTAGTGTCTTGGCATGGGCCTGTTATTATTAAGTAACATAGGAAATGGCTGACGGGGTGTGGGTTGTTGGTCAAAGCATTTTGGCAGGCAGGGAATTGCAGCCTTCCTCGACCTTGTTCCCCGGCTAGGATGAACAATAACATGCCGGCATGCGGGCTCCAGACTCTTCTTTCTCTTTCTTTTTTGGCTGTCCTCCAAAGAGATCTCGCCCGTCATGGTCAGGTCACAGGAGAGAGACAGGCAGAGAGCGACACAGACTGACAGGCTTTGGGAAATCAGCCTTGAGCCACTGAAGAATGCTAATGCTAGTCTATTATATTTTTTTCTTTTTCAGTTTTTTTTTTTTAATGCTTTACCTTTCATTTTTATTTTAGTTAAAACTCTTTAAATTAGCCTATCATTTTATTTCTTTTACTAGCTTTAATCCATTTTAGTTTCAGTTTTAGTAATTATAGTTACAGAGCAACAGTTTCCATCTAAAATAAGATCCCACACTTGTGTACACACAGAAATCACAATCTTGGGAAACACCGTATTAGCTCAATGCGTCTGCCACTTGTTGGTTTTCGCAAGCAGACAAAAATAGGTCCTGTAAAAAAGAAATTCTTTGGCCATGCAAATGATTTCCTGTTTGGACAACAGTATGTGGACACAAACTACTAGGCCCTCAGCGATAGGCTAGTGCTAATCTCACTTTAGCTAACGTGGCTACAGGAGTCATGGTTTACTCATCGCTAATGAGGATCATTTGGAGAATGTTTGTCAATGTGGCTGCGCTATGACGCAGTTTGCTTTCAACGCATGCTCTGCTTATGTTTGTGACTGTGACAAGCTGTTATGTTTCTGTGAGTTTCCAGTTTGTAATTTAAGAGCACAGATTCTGACTGATTTTTAAGAGTACGCCAAACTGTTTTCAAAGTCAACACATGCTTTAGCTCAGTTGTATTTAGGCAATGCTTCCGCTGTCCCACTTTTACGCTGTCATGGGGACAGTGGCTCACGGAGACCAGATACTATGGCGACACTCTTTGGTAACCATATACAGTGTAAACACTCCTGGTCTTGTTTACAACACAATGAGTCTCCAAAGCAGTGATAAGAAACAGTAGCAGTTGTGATTATAAGTAATTATAATGAAATAACTCTACCCATCCCACCATTTATAAATAATAATAATAATAATAATAAAAAAAAAACAATAAATTGCATTAAAAACAGTTTTCAACAAAATGATATACAGTTCCATTCAATGGATATGGTGGTCAGAATTTATTCATTTATTTATTTTTAAAGAAATTAATATTTTTGTTCAGCAAGGGCACTTTAACTTAATCAAAAATGACATGTACAATGTATAAAGATTTCTATTTCAAATAAATGCTGTTCTTTTGAACTTTCTATGCTGAGAACGTTCTTGTCAAAGAATCCTAAAAAATCAATCAAAGCTGTCTACAAATATATTAAACAGCATGACTGTTTTTAACATGGATAATAATAAAAATTTGTGCTGTCAAATGATTAATCGCATTCAAAATAAAGGTTTTTGTTTACATAATATATGTGTGTGTGCTGTGTATATTTATTAGGTACATATAAATAGACATATACAGTATATATTTTGAAAATATTTACATGTATTTACATGCATATATTTATATTCATATAATTTATATTATATATAAATATATTTAATATACAAACAAACAACATATTTTTCTGAAATATATACATGCATGTGTGTTTGACAGCACTAATAAAAATATGTATACAAATAGAAACATTTAAAGTTATAATATTTTACAATATTAGTATTTTTACTATATTTTTGGTCAATTCAATGCAGCCTTGTTAAACATAGAAGACTTCTTTCAAAAAAATTAAAAACTCTAAAACCAACTGCAACTGATCGTTAAATGATATATAAATGTCATCATTTTTGCTTTATAATAATGTTTTTAAACTTTATCCTAGTAATGCACAATATATTGGTACGATATCAGTTATATGATACCTAATATCTGATTTTTTTAAATTTAGCTACTTATTTTAAGATTTAAATAATATAGTATTAATTTAAAGAAATAGTGTTTCTTTTTGAATTGTTATTCTTTAATTTGTTTTCCTAACTGCATGGTATGGCTTTATAGGTTTTTGGCCATAACATGGAGATAATCATCAGCTTTGTGTATACCTAGTTCATTCTTTTTAATGACTGTCCTACACATACATTGTAACACACTGACTGTTGAAATAATTTTCTGTGGTAATTGACAGTGATGTCACAGATGCTGTAAATTGTGCTTAACCCAGAATATTCCTGTGAGTTTATTGTCATTTGTGAGTATGAACAATTTGCTCCAGGACAGGGTGATGTAATAAGCATACTGTACTATGTCAACATTGTTGTCCTAAGGCACATATCCACCTATAACCACTACATGATCCAGAGTAATCAGAAAGGCGATCGGAACGGTTAGTACAGAGCAAGCGGCTCATGGTGTGAGATATTCAAGCAAGTGAGGGGCTTAGTGGAACAGGACACTGAAACCACCCAGGGAGAAAGAGAGAGTTGTCTGTGCCTGACACTGTGACCTAAAGCTATGGGTCACGGTGCTAACTCAGATCGGCCGGTGTGGACACATGGGGTCCGGCTGTCATCTGACTTCGAGATATCACGCTCGGTAAAAAGAGTAGTTGAAAGAATGAGAGAGATAGGGAAACAAAAACTGAGGGAAAGGCGCTGTAAGATAGGGAAGGGATGGTGCTTTATCCGGTTCTGGCTAGTTTAGTGCGTAATGCTGCCTGGGTGCCTGTGTGGGAGCAGTGCTGATGACTCATGTAATCCTCATGCTCGGGCTTGTCCCTGGATGCTGAGCCTGCATGTGGAAGTGTGGGGAAACACAAGCTGTCGGTCTTGGTAGTGTGCCAGTGGCCACTCTAGTGTGCTCTGTGCCCTTGTTGACCAGTTATACACCCTCTCTAGTTATGTCTAGGTTATGCAAACTCTGAGAAAAGAGGATTCATCAGTTGTTGTTGTTATTATTATAATTGCATTTTTTTTTTTTTTTTGGTATAAAAATCATTATGGATTATTCCAAAAACATTTGAAGCTTTTTCCAACATAATATGGCTGTCACTCTGATATTAACTGGGTTCTTTCATAAATCACCATGAAATCAAAATTGACCCTGTTTGCATTCATAACATGTCTCTTGTTTAATTGTCATTCATTTTAATTCACTAGTGTCACAAGGTTTTTTTGTTTTGTGTAATGTGTAGTCAAAATATAATAACTTTCTCTTATATTGTTTTAACAAATAAATGTAATGATTAAATACATTGCCAAGAGAAATTGAAATTATGACACAAAATTCAAAATTAGTCCTAATTATAATGTAAAAGGTAAAAGCTATGGGATAAAAAGTTAAACTATGACAGAAATTGGAATTTTTGTAATAATTTTGACTTAATTTTTTTTTTTGTGATCAACTTTTTATTTTTATTTTTTTAAATCAACAAAACAACATCCACACAAACAAACAACAGGGAGGGGGGAACCAACAGACACACCATAACAATTTCAATTTCAAATTTTGACTTTATTTTTCATGATATTATTTTTTTGTCATAATTAATATGTATCTAATAATTTTGACTTTTAAAGTAACAATAATGATTTACAAAAGCAAGATATTATTATTTTTTTTTTATTGTGGTGAAAATAGGTTTCCATACATTTGTCTTAGAATTTCATTTCAGAAATTTACATTTTTTTTTTTGTCTGGAATTGACTTTATTTTTGGTTACACTTTATTTCGATAGACCACTTTAGACATTCTACTAGCTATAAGTAACTTTGTAACTACAGGTGCTGGTCATATAATTAGAATATCATCAAAAAGTTGATTTATTTCACTAATAAATTTATTTCATTCAAAAAGTGAAACTTGTATATTATATTCATTCATTACACACAGACTGATATATTTCAAATATTTATTTCTTTTAATTTTGATGATTAGAGCTTACAGCTCATGAAAGTCAAAAATCAGTATCTCAAAATATTAGAATATTTACATTTGAGTTTGAATAAATGACCATCCCTACAGTATAAATTCTGGGTATATCTTGTTCTTTGAAATTACAATAATGGGGAAGACTGCTGACTTGGCAATGATCCAGAAGACGAACACTGACACCCTCCACAAAGAGGGTAAGTCACAGAAGGTCATTACTGAAAGGTGTGGCTGTTTACAGAGTGCTGTATCAAAGCATATTAAATGCAAAGTTGACTGGAAGGAAGAATTTGGGTAGGAAAAGGTGCACAAGCAACAGGGATGACTGCAAGCTTGAGAATACAGTCAAGCAAAGCCGATTCAGAGAACTGAAGCTGGAGTCAGTGCATCAAGAGTCACCATGCTCAGACATCTTCAGGAAAAGGGCTATCAAGCCACTTCTGAACCGACAACGCCAGAAGCATCTTAACTGGGCTGTGGAGAAAAAGAACTGGACTGTTGCTCAGTGGTCCAAAGTCCTCTTTTCAGATGAAAGTAAATTTTACATTTCATTTGGAAATCAAGGTCCCAGAGTCTGGAGGAAGAGTGGAGAGGCACAGAATCCATGTTGCTTGAAGTCCAGTGTGAAGTTTCCACAGTCAGTGATGATTTGGGCTGCCATGTCATCTGCTGGTGTTGGTCCACTGTGTTTTCTGAAGTCCACAGTCAACACAGCCATCTACCAGGAAATTTTAGAGCACTTCATGCTTCCTTCTGTTGACAAGCTTTATGGAGATGCTGATTTCATTTTCCAGCAGGACTTGGCACCTACCCACACTGCCAAAGGTACCAAAAGCTGGTTCAATGACCATAGTGTTACTGTGCTTGATTGGCCAGCAAACTCGCCTGACCTGAACCCCATAGAGAATCTATGGGGTATTGTCAAGAGGAAGATGAGAGACACCAGACCCAACAATGCAGACGAGCTGAAGGCCACTATCAGAGCAACCTGGGCTCTCATAACACCTGAACAGTGCCACAGACTGATCGACTCCATGCCACGCCGCATTGCTGCAGTAATTCAGGCAAAAGGAGCCCCAACTAAGTATTGAGTGCTGTACATGCTCATACTTTTCATTTTCATACTTTTCAGTTGGCCAAGATTTCTAAAAATCCTTTCTTTGTATTGGTCTTAAGTTATATTCTAATATTTTGAGATACTGATTTTTTACTTTCATGAGCTGTAAGCTCTAATCATCAAAATTAAAAGAAATAAACATTTGAAATATATCAGTCTGTGTGTAATGAATGAATATAATATACAAGTTTCACTTTTTGAATGGAATTAGTGAAATAAATCAACTTTTTGATGATATTCTAATTATATGACCAGCACCTGTACATGCCAGCTACACGTCAACTAATTTTCACTACATGTCTACTAACTCTCAGTAGGGTAGGTTTAGGGTGAGTAGAATAAGTTGACATATACTTGCAAAGTTTCTCATAGTCAGTAAGTATGTTGTATGTCGTGGACCCATCAAAATAAAGTGTTAGAAGATATTAAGCAGACAGTCTACTAATACTCTAATGACTGCTAGTTGACATGTAGTTGCAAAGTTATTTACTGTTAGTGTAATGTCTAAAGTGGACTATCGAAATAAAGTGTTACCTTATTTTTTTCTGAAACCAGTCATAAGTCACATGGGTATAGCAATAGCCAACAATACATTGTATGGGTCAAAATTATTGTTTTTTCTTTTATGCCAAAATTAGGTTATTCAGTAAAGATCCTGTTCCATGAAGATATTTTGTAAATGTACTACCACAAATATATCAGAACTTAATTTTAGATTAGTAATATACATTGCTATGGACTTCATTTGGACAACTTTAAAGGCGATTTTCTCAATATTTATTTATTTTTTTCACCCTCAGATTTCAGATTTTTAAATTGTATCTCGGCCAAAAACCATACATCAATGGAAAGCGTATTTATTCAGCTTTCAGGTGATGTATAAATCTCAATTTCCAAAAATGTACCCTTATGACTGGTTTTGTGGTCCAGGGTCACAAATAGTTTATATTCGGCAAATCAGATAGGCTTTCGTTAATACACATCCTTTAATGAGGTTTAGGGATTTTGAATGGGATTAAACAAGTGTGTGAACCAGTTTATTAAGATATTGTTCATGTTTGAGTAATATTACCTCCAGTGGCTTTTCTCTCCTAATATGGCCAGGATACTTCCGTTTCCGTAGTCATTTTGGCCTGAATCTCAGCCAGGCAAAAACAACAGAGAATGGAATGGTATTTGGGCAAAGATTTAGCAGTACTGGCGGGCTACCAGCCATAGTGCCTTTGGTGTTAGATGCCTGTTTAATTGCTTTTTCTTAAGAAGCTGCCCTCCCGTGCTGATCAAACTCTGGTTTTACTGTTTATGATGGGTCAGGTCAAGACATGACTAGAAGTATATGGCTGTTTAAAAAACTGTTAGACTCGTTGTCTTTTCTTGTGAATGCATGAAGCTCAGTGCCAAAAACTGTGATTGCAAAACACAGCACTTGAGTCCCGGAATCAGGCTGTCATAAAAGATGATTACTGTTAACCTCACATCTTCCTGTAAACGGCCTCCAGCAGGCATGATTAAAAGGTGCTATTTGTGAGTCTGTGGACTAACAAATGTTGAGCTATTAGATCAAGCTGCATATTTGTGGGTTTGGATGACCCGTGGAGGCCTGTGATTTGTATGGTGTTGAGTTCAGTTCTAATTTTTGTGTAGTATGACCTGATATCTGTCTTATTTTAAATAATATCTCTTAAAGTTCAGACTTTTTCACTGTCATTTTAGATGCAAGTTTTTGGAAAAAAATCAATACTCTGACTTTGACAGTGTGATCCAATAATACTGACTCTCTACACACTGATGCAAATGATACTATAAAAACAAGTCGTGTAATTAAACTGGAATCTCCTGCTACAGACATTCCCCTGTGGGCAGATTTGACTGCAATGCCCTGATGTCATTATACAACTGTTATTATAGCAACAATGCTAATGCTTCTGAGAATTGTGCTGAAGGATTCTTCACAATGTGTGTGCTGCTGAGTATGCATGTTTATGTTTTACATTATAGTTTATTCAGTTACAATTTACACAATATGGCAACACAGTGTTGCAAATTAATGATAAAACATGGATTTTAACATTAAACAGACTTATCAAATTAACATGCATGCATATTCAGGTTCACTATTATTGCTCATTTCTTCCATTTATTTGGCCAAAGCAAAAAAAAAACAAAAAAAAAAAAAAAAAATTAAATAAAATCTCCAAACTGCAAAAAATGGTTGACATTTCATGTCTGAGTTCTTGTAGTGAATTAAATGAACAGAAATAAGTCTTGAACATTTATTATGCACTACAAAATAAAAAAGAATAGGCCACTTTGTTTGTCTTCTTGTTTCATACTTTTTTTTTCAGAGGCAAAAATAAAATGATGATGAATACATTACAACATTTGATCAATAATTCATTGTCAGAGTATAAAAATTAAATGAAGTTTGGTAATGTGCTATGTAGTTCTACTTTAGCATATCAAGTCATCTGCTCCAGGGACAAATGCTGTCATATCCGACAAGCTGAAGACTCTGGCCCCACGGTGCTTAGTTAAGCAAAGTGTGCAGGAAGGGATGAAAACAAAGAACAACATTCTTTACTTCATACAGCACACTGAGGTGAATGCCATTTTTTTTAAAACATCTTCACAGCTGCTTCCTTCATTTTTGTACTATTCAGCAGCAGTTACATACAGTGAACACTGTGCCACTGTTTGTTTTGTTGCATGACGTCATTCTCTACAGAAATGAAAGCAGCAAGTGACATTTATAAAATAGTAAATCATGAAGTCATGATTCCAGACACAATAAATCTGTGCAATTCAGCCACAACGAATGTTATTATCTGTTAACATGGCAATCCTGATCTCCAATTTGAACATTTATTGTGCTTGTCTGCGAATCGCATAAAACGTCAGTGGAAACAGCAGAGTAAATAAAATGCCTTCATGTGTAAAACTACTTCATTTTCATCTTCTTTATTGCTCAAAGTGTTTGCGTCGCATCTGCTTTGAAGTTTTATGGGGTTCAATATGGACAGCCAATAACAGACTGGCAATGTAATCAGAAACTGATGAATGTTCATCTCTACTATGAATTGAGTTTTAGAAGTTTGATCTCTATGGTTTATATTTTATAAGTTAATTTATTTACATGTTCTATTTCTTTATAATTGTTTATATATCAATTGATTTATTTAGTAAAACCACCCTATTTACTGTATGATGCACTGTAAAAAAAAAAAAAAGTTGAGCCAACTTAAAATTTTAAGGCAACAAACTTCAGCAGATTTTTGAGTTTTCTCAACTTGTTGTTTTAAGTTTATACAACAAAAATTTGAGAATCTCCCACAAAAACAAGTTGAGCAAACTCAAAAATCTGCTGAAGCTGGTAAAAAATGTTTTTTTAAGTTCGCTCAACTTTTTTTTTTTTTTACAGTGTGTGCACAAATTTGTGTCAAATTCAAAGGAGCACAGTAATGTCTGTGTCAGTGGTAGGGGAAACTGGGTTTACTCTTTTAATCAGCAACTGGCTCCAGGCGTGTGCAGGGGAGGGAACTACTACTCCTTCAGGCAGACCAGCTGACGCAACCTTTGACCTGAGTTAAATTTAGTTTCCCCATTGTTAGGATTGATAAAGTACACTCAGCTTGTGTTAGAGAGGGCAGGACTAGGCTCTCAATCCAATGCTTCCTTTACCCTGTCAAAAGGTCATATTGTGCTCTGTGTGCAAGACTCCGGAGAACTCTCTGCTTATATTTATGACATGTTCCTGGCGTCTCTTTCCACACATTTCCAATCCTCCTTGACTCCAGTCATAACTGTTATGCCAGCCTGAGAAAGACTGGCATCCTGTTTCGTAGCACACTCACAATGGATGCCAAGTAACGGGCATTCCACAAGATTATTGCAACAATGGCACATTTTTGAGGAGCCAAATAAAATGCCACTGCAGAACCTGGTATTTTTTGGGAAATTCCTTCGTCTGACTTGCTTGTTTTCCATCATGACGGTTCAAAGGGAATTGCTCTAATGCAAACCAGACGGAGAAGAAACAGTGCACAAGGATGTGTGTTGAGTTTTGTTTATATGGAGTTTCTTACAGCATGCAAAAATGGTTCCTTTCTGTGTTATCTAAAAAGCCCCCAGCGATTTAGCAATTATCAGATAAAGTGGAAAAGTGGCTATTTATAATTTTCACTGGAATGCCTAATAGTAGGCCTACGCCAAATAAAAACGAAAACTCGTGGTATTGATACGCAAAAATGGACTTTGGCGTGTCTATGCTACGTGATGGGTAGGATTAGGGTTGTGGTGTAGATGCGTATCAAATGCACGCCAACAAATTTCGGATCATATGCACGCGAAAACTGCGTATTATATGCACGCCAAAAATGCACGTAGCATAGACACGCCAAAGTCCATTTTTGCGTATCAATACCACGAGTTTTCGGGGGTTTTTGGCATAATATTTATACGTATTTTCATGAGATCGGGTTGCATTTAACGTTCCCAGTCAATTTAAACTTATCTTGCAATCAAGTATAGCAGTTTTGAAGAGCGCTACCCTAGTTGAAAAGACACAATGTTGGGTTCTTCTGTCCATTTACAGGAGGCTGTATAACTACAGCATAGACAATGTAATTATATAGACGTTTGTTTCAAAGACTTGCATCAGTTTTTAAAAAATACATATAAGTAGGCCTATTACGTCATCCATGGCATAGTTAGTAAAGAATTGGTTATACAGGTTAATACATTTAATAACACCTAATTAGAACACTATTGTGATGACACCATAATTATTCAGAATTTTATGAGGAGAGTCGAGTGAGTTTTTGTCATGACACTACAGTACAGTAATTTGTATTGTTTGCAGAGAACGTTATGTATCAAATGACCAATCAAATGATGGGGTCTGTTAGATTTATGACATAACATTTATGAAGGTGTCCTTGCTAAATAAACAAATACAAGACAACAACAACAACAACAACAACAACAAAAAACTTACTGACCCCCAAACGTTTGAATGGTAGTGTGTGTGTGTGCGCGTGTTTTTGTGACAAATGAGGACATAAATTTGTATAATGACAAGGGTATGACATAGGTATTACAAGGAGAAGGTGACTTTTCAGGACATTGCCCCATGTCCCCACTTTTCAAAACGCTTATAAATCACACAGAATGGAGTGTATTGAAAATCTGAAATAGCACAAAGTTTCCTATAAGCGGTAGGGTTAGGTGTAGGGTTGGTGTAGGGCAATAGCACATACATTTTGTACAGTATAAACACCATTACGCCTATGGGATGTCCCCACTTTTCACAAAAACAAACATGTTTGTGTGTATGTGTTTTTCTCACAGAGTGAGGTCATGTCATCTTGCATAGGGCACCAGAATTTTCACCAGATTTTAGGGTTCCCACATCTCCAAAATCCCGCATTTCTAACAAAATGTGGTAAAATCTAAATTAACAGCTATTATAATATTTCTTAAAGGTAAGATCAGGCAGAAAAAAACTCCATAGGTTGCAAATGCACCCCTTCCCTATATGATAAACCTTGCGCACTCATGTCGTCAACGCTCTCATCCATAATTACTGACATTTCCAAAGCTTGAGGCATGTTGGCGAGCAGTTGGCTGCAAACGGGAAGGCGTTCCTCTGGAGAGGCAGTGCGGATGAAGTCATCTCCGTAAGCGGGACCTGCGCTGTCGCTCTATAAAGAGCTTGCCCTCTCTGTAAACTCCTCACTCGACTCACAGCCACCAAAGCGGCTCAGATCGGTCAAGTTGGCGACTCCAACGCTGCTAAACAACACCAAAGCCGCAAGATGTCGACCGACATGTACTCAGAATCTCGCCGGGTCTGCCCTTCGATCCATGGCAACAAGTTTGACACGGCGAGCCGCAAGCGAGCGGTCGCCAACATCTTCGAGAACGTCAACCAGGACGCGCTCATGAGACTCTTCCAGAAAACTGGAGACATGAAAGCCGAGGAGAGAGTGAGAAGCATCTTCTCCTTCGCGCACGACCCCGAAGAGACGGCCAAAGCTCTGATGGCCCTCAAGCAGAGGAAGAAGGACAAGTTCCTGCGGATCGCGGGGATGGTGCGACACTTTCTGAAGCTGCGTTGAGCGTCTTCACGCGTTGACCCGCGGTTGCATGGTCGTTCATTTCAGACTGCCGGTAACATTAACAACCTGGCGATAACGGACACGTCCAGAGTGGTCGAGAAGGAACCACACCGAGATGAAGGAAAGCCTCGTAAATGACACGAGCCCTTCGAGAAGGACGGGACGCACGGGATCTGGAGCTGTGGAGGCGCTCAGTGTGAAGGAATCCCGCGGCGCGAGCACGCCGAGCCCCTCGTGCATCATAACGTGAAGACGCGCGAAAATGTCTCGTGAACTCTATGCATTTTAAAAATGGACTTTATCACGAACTTCTGCACCTTATAGGTGTAATTGTTGGTGCACAAGAACTATGACTGGAGACAGAAGTTATGTTGCCTGAAAACTGCCTATAAACATTATGCCTTGTCTCTATGCCAGTTTAATATTGTGATATGTGTTAACACTCAACGGCCACTTATTTATTTGTCACAATGTTATAACATCAGTTATGCATTCTTCACAATATTATTTTTCATTGTTTGTATAATAAATTATTAACTAAACATTTGGACTCTCTTCTCTTCCTTGACTTCATATTTAAAAAAAAAAAAAAAATGTAGAAATTGTGGGTTCTGCTGGACCCATGGGTCCCTTGATCCCATATTTCACATTCTCAATAAAAAATGGCAAGGTGCCAATATGTAGCCTACCCTAGGGCTAAATAAGGTACAAAGGTGAGCTTGCTTACAGTAGAAATGTTAAGGTAGTATTTCAACAAAGTTTGACATTGCTGTTGTGTTTAATCTAAAAACTAGCTAGTTACAGTAAAGTGAAACCCACAAACCCAGCAGTCATCCTGAAAGTTGTAAAAGATAGTATCGTCAACAATAAAACTTATATTAGCTCTCAGGGGTATTTGTTTTTAACTTTCACTTTTTGGGCTGTTTGCAGGATAGTCACACCTGTCACTCACCACTAGGTCTGGGTAGCTTTCATTCAGGCATGTCTCTTTGTTTTGCAGATTACCAGACCGGCGTGAACCAGTTTCTGGTTGATTCAGCCGTGTTTGTTAAAGGTGTATTACATTACTGTGGTGTGTAGATAAGAAGCTTTACCAGTCTCTTTAGATCCTCCTCTGTGTCAGTTTTTTGATATATAGCGATAAGTAATTTTGTACATTTCAGGTGTTTTGTCAGACTTTTGGCATGATTTAGGATTAGGGCTGGCAGAGGGAAGATCAGTGGATGCCTGTTAATCTTAATGCTCTGATCGGTCACTGTACTGGCTCAAACCAGTTCTGATGAGCTGGGAATGCGTCATCTGACATCTGACTACCTGGCGGTCATGTAAGGTCTAGACAACAGAGCCCAACACCTTACCTCTTCTTCATCGCTGCCAAGAGGGAATTTCCTACGTAAACATTCACCTGCCAAAGGTGACTATGGTGGAGAGACATACACACACACACACACTCACACACACTTGAAAGTGATTTCTGCAGGTCGTGTGAAGTGTGACCTATTGTTAAAACCTTTGAACTAGAGCAGCTGTGGGAGTTCAGTAACACAATGAAATGCAACATGATATTGTTAAGACAGACGCTGCAATATGCTTAATGTTTGAGTTAATCGCTGTCAGCTTGCATCCAATTTTCCGTTCAAGCAAATCACAATTTATTTAAAAAAAAAAAAAATTTTTTTATTCGTTTTATTCATTTCCGTACTTTTCCTTTTACGGTAACATGCTTGTTTAGGACTACTATGGCTAAATATTTAAGCCAATTGTCCTGTCTGTCTTATGTGCTGTATGATATGCTTGACTCAGGATTGTCCACTCTCTCCCACCCTTTTCCTATCTTTCACTGTGTTCAGGGAAGGGAACTTTGAAGTGAACAGACTGTGTGGAAGCAATATGTGTGTGTGTGTGTTTCTATAGTGACAGAAGGAGCAAGGTAGAACTGACAGCAAAGCTGCTTTTATCAGTTTACACATGACTCAGGCCTCTCCGGTACAAACCGGTTCAGAGACTGACAACTGATTAAGGAACGAAAACTGCTTGTGGTGTTGCATCAGAGTTAGCGAGGAGGAAAAGTTCATTTAGGCGAACAAGAAAAGAAATTCTTGTGGCATGTGATGGACTTCTGAAATGGAGCAAGTGTTTTTTTTTTTTTTTTTTTTTTTTTAGTCCAATATAGTTTCCATGTTGAAGGCATGTGGATCATACTTATGTTTATATTAACATACTATATTCATTTAAACCAAATCACATCAAATTTTCAAGTTTATATGTATAAACCATTAAAAAAAAAAAACTATAATAATACAATAATATTTTCTGTATCTTTAATTTATAGCTATTAATTTTACTGTTAAAATCCACTGTTGCTTGGTAATTTTTCTACATATTCTTTTAAAATAACCTAATTTTCAAAAATGGTGGTTCTTTAAAAAATGCATCTGATCATCAATTAATTTAAAATTAAATTTGATTTGGACATGATTTAAAATGGTGAATTTTAATTAGTCTGCACAATTTCCACTAGTTTAATACACATAATGCATTTTGTGTACTGTGTGAAAATAGGCGTTTATTGTCCTTCAGGGTTTAATGTAATTCTGCACACATCATGTTGGTGCAAGTGTTTTTTCAAATTGTGCCTTTAGGCTGAGAAATTAATAACTGGCTGTAACATTAAAATTCATTCTTAACTTGGCATGCTATTGGTTATTTTTTTGTTTTACAATCAAAAAATGAAGTGTAAAAATATTCACTAATTTTAGTACATTTCACAATTACAAAGAAATGGCATAACACACTGAATTAAACATGAAATTTTTCTAAAACAAACTTCAGTAATCTTTGTTTTATTTATTAACTTTCAATATAAAAATGATTACACTTAATGTCTGTGGCTGTCACAAAAGCAGAACCAGACGGTTTTTCAACGTCATCACTCAAATGCTTCCGTAAACAAGTTTTCCTCAGCTGACTAGTTAGAAGTCTAGTTTATACCGGTCATGTCACCAGCCCAACTCAGCTGCTGACAGACTAACTTTTCTACACACGAATGCCCATTTATGCCCATTGTGACCAAGTTCCTCTATTTGCATCAAATAACCTATAATGACAGTGATAGGGAAACATCCACCACACTGCGGCCATCCAATAGACGTCAGTCAGGATGAGAAATGGCTGTTTTACAGGAAAGAAGGGATTACAAGTGGGGCAGGCGTTAAGTGGTGTGTTCAGACTGCTTTCCGCTACGCATGCGGACATAACTCTCTGTTTCCTAAATCACATACTTTATTTGTAAAGAAGGCGCTGGGTGAGAGATGGCTCACAGTGATGAAAAGCCCATTGTTACCAATGGATGAATCAATTCTTTGTGTTTGTTTGTTTGTATGTGTATGTCTACATTTGTGCGTATACGTGGTACGTCAGTATGGTACATTGCATCTGACCCCTACAGCCCCGGCGTCACTCGAGACCAGCTATGCTGACTCATTGACGCAAAGTCCACATCCCAAACAAAATATTTGGGACATTTCAGCCATATTTCTGATATTTCCTGTATACATATCTCCATCACTACTTGATGATTTTTGCTGTGGATAAAAAAAAAAAATGCGTACAAGACAATGTTTTTAAGAAAGACAGTTTAAGTAAATTCTCATTATTAATCAGTATGAAGTCTTGTCTATGCATCTACACTATACTGTTAAAAACTAAGTAAAGACTTTTTCATTCTTAACATTTTCTGTTTCAAAATAAATTCTGAACCTTCTAGCTGTTAAAGAATCCAAAGAAAACTGTTTCCACCAAAATGTTTCCAACATTATCACGTTAATAATAAGAGAAAATTCTTAAGCACAAAATCAGCATATCACAATGATTTCTGAAGCATCATGTGACAGTGAAGACTGGAGTAATGATGCTGAAAATTCAGCTTTGCCATCTCAGGAAGAAATGAATTTTTTAAATCTAGAAAATTAGAAAACTGTTATTCTAAATTGTAATAATAATTCATATCATTAAAGTTTTTACTGTGTTTTTAAAATGCAATAAATGCAATAAATATCTATGCCTCATGCAATAAAATTAATTGTAGACACTATAATTCAAAAAGAATAGTGTCTACAATGAATTTTATTGCATGAGGCATAGATAATGGAAAATACTTACAGTATATTGTTATTTTAGAAAATATATGCTTTACACACTATTTGACCTTATGTGTTGTAATATTTGTTTACTTGTATTTTTTGCACTGTCTGTTATGTTCTATGAATTCATACATCCATACAAAATCCCTCAGAAAATATGATCTGAAACATTGTTTTCCAGTCTTCTATTAGTTCCTATAATTTTAGTATAAGTTCAATGTTATATCTTCAGGTTGAGAAAAGAAAATCTGCATGTAACATTGAAATTCATTTTTATCCTGCAAAGATGTTGCTTTTTTTCTATTATGCAATTTGACTATAAACAATATAAAATATATAAAAGAATGACGACTGTGACCCAAAATAATGGATAAAACTTGCAGTTAATTTCCTTCCGATTTTGCTTACGCCCAACACCCAAAATTCTAAATCTAAGCTTAAAATCCTAAATCTAAAACTGATCTAACATGATTTTATTTGTATGTTCCAGGCCAATCTGAAAGAAGGGCGTTATTTGCCGCATGCAATTACATGTACATATATTGTACTATATTGCACTTTGCATTTTGACCTTGTGTTTCTGTAGGACCTCGGATAGACTCAGTCATCAAATGCGTTCTCTCTGGAGGGGATCTCCTCTCTATTGTTCTTTGCCTGTCGTGTGTGTTCTGGACAGAGGAGTGAAGCCTCTTCCTGTGTGGCTCTTTTGGCTGTCCCCGGGGCAGGGCGGCTGTCGCGGCCGGCAGACTCTCTGTCTCGCTGCAGTTCCACTGTCCGGCCTTGCCATTGTTCAAACCCTCCTCTCCTTTGTCCTGCTCCCCTCTCCACCTCTCTCTCCACTCCCAGCGCCCTCCTTTTTCTCTGCAGGTGTTGAGAAGGAAGCCACCTCGATACCACACAATGGTAGAGCAACCCTCCTATTTATATATCCATTTCTTCGCTTATTTATTTATTCTCCTGGGTATTTTTGGAGTGCTGTTGATTGTGATTTACTAATAATGGGCTAAAACTACTTTTTATAGTTTAGTTTAATATAGAGAGACACAACTTTTTGTATACAGCCAATATTTTCTTTTTATAACCCTTTATTAACACTTTATTTCTTATTTATATAGCTCTTTATTTCTTTTCAATGTCTCTCCCTCATATTAGTTACTCTTCATGGAGAACTGAAGAAATCACCTGTGATGTAACAGTTCTTTATAATATTATTCATCTATATGGGCTTTACACTTATTACACGGAATGAGGGAGTGTAGTTAGATACGTCACAGCGTGTTTCAGTGTTTCATCAGGGCGAATGAGGTAACAGACTGTTTCAAAACTGACGACAGGCTAAATGTTGTCAGACTGCTGTTGTGTTAATCTTTTAAAGACTTTTAAGCTTTAATCTTGTGTTTGTTTGCAAGGTGCACTGTGTCAAGCACACAGATATGAAGATGTGTGAACTATTGGATTCTTCACTAAGCCTGTTGACAGATAGACAGTGTCTCTCGGCTTAGTTACAGAGAAGGTGTTAAATGTAATGGATGGTTTAGGTTTTGGACAGACATTTGTGGGAATTTCAGAGCCTCTTTGAGATCTCAGTAACTTGCAATATAGAATCCTGGTTAAATCACAGATGTCATCACTTTTACTTCACATCAGCGTTATGCAAATTAGCGAGGCTGTCCTTTGGCCCTTGTTGCGTGGAGGTGTTCAAGGACTCAAGGAGCGTTGTCTGAGGAACCTGGTAAATACTGTGCCACTTATTTATCTACAGTAAATGATTTCTTAGTACATCCTGTCTGCAGACATCTAAACGTCCGAGGATGCAGCTTCAGAAATGCCACTTACTCAGGTGACTTATTGTGACCATATCATATGGCATGTCTACATTGTATAACATCTCATGCAAGTGGAAACCAAGACAAATGTACCTGCAATTAATAGTAATTTTGTACGAACATGAGGCGGTTTTTCTGAAGATTTTCAGAAAAATAGAATTTTTGTAAAATGATTCTGGTAACACTTTACAATAAGTTTCCATTTGTTAACTTGAATTGAAATCAAATGTTGTATCTGTAGACCCGAGCTAACTAAAAATGAACAGTTGTTTTTCTACTAACTAATGTTAACAAAGATTACTATGCATTGCTTATTGTTAGTTAATGCATTGATTGGTCCTTTTTAATAAAATAGAAAATACTTTCTCTGATATTTTTATAAAGGGGCTCCTCAGAAAAAAAAGAAAGAAAAAACCACCTCGTACTCATACAAAATGACTCGTATAATTGAGAAACATATTGTCCTCCAGTCTTAATAACACATAATTTCAGTACAGGTGTGTTTCCATGTAATGCCTTCAGTAATATCTGGGTGTAACATTCAAATTCTTAACCTGAAATATGTAAATGTGAAATATATCAATGATTTCCCTTTATGTACTTCAGAATCAAGATCTTGGCTAATACAAAGCTCTTTCATTAAGGTGGGACTTCTGCAGAACATAGCTGCTCTCTGTAAAGTTTAATACAGGACAACGATAAGGGAAGCAGATGCTGACAAGATCCTTATGTACAGTATTTGAACCTACCAACGACTGGACAGGAAGTGAACGGAGTCTGGCGTTGTCACCTTATTCCAGTTGAGTCTTGCGCCACTCTGAGACCCTGCAAATGCTCTTAACTTCCTATACATGATGTTATCGCGCAGTCGTGGGGAGGACTCATTGTTATATACTCAGGTGAAGCCATTATGATAACATCAAAAAGAAAAGCTTTCATAAATTATGTCAGCTATTGTGAGCCTGCCTTTGTGAAGTACTCGGCCGTTTCCTCAGTGCGTCTTCGGAAAGATCTAATCAGTGTTGATACTGATTCTGAGTAACTCTTCTCTATAAACTCTCACTCCCTTCAATTTCCAGAATCTTTTGTCTGTGTTTGAAAGCTGTTTTTACCATTTATATAACTTGTGATATATTTTAAGAAATATTATGGGGGTCTTTGTATTTTCTTTCTTTGACTCTTTTGCTCATTCCATTATCACTGCTCCTGTACTTGGGTCTAAAAGAAAGAGTGGGAGGAGGGAAGAGAGAAATTAGTAAGAGCAGGAGAATGAATGCAAAAGATGAGATGGATGCTGTAGTAGTTTGGGTGGTGATGGTGAGGCATCTGGCAGGACAAGGAGGCCACGTGATGGGAGTATGACCACTGCAGTGGGGAGGATTAGACTGGGTAACCAATGGGAAGTGAACCAGGTCACATCAGGGGCACCCATAAAACAATGTGACCTAAATTGGCACCAGCTGACAAAATTCTTGCATTTATTACTGGAATAGAACATCTTGAAGCCATAATAGACAGGTCAAATTAGATTACAGTTTCAAACAATACAGACCCACTGTTTGACATTACTGTGAAGGTTAACGTCTGGGAAAAAATAGGAGAGATTAAAACGGTCATATACATTTTATTCCTCGAATTTGTCTTCCTGTAGCTCAGAAAGAAGGACAGTGCACTGAACAATGCCGAAGTCATGGGTTCATTTCCCATGGAATGCAAGAACTGATAAAATGTATTGAATGCAGTCTGAGTTGCACCAATTTACATGCATCTGTCAAATACATGTGAATTTTGTTACTGTTGCTAAAACAGTAGATCGTGGGTTCGATTCCTGGGGAAAGCATGAACTGAAAATGTTATGTCCCTTTGATTGAAAGCATCTGCACAAAAATCTGTGCTGTGACCTGTTTTGACTATATTTTTATTTATGTATTGCATTGTGTTTTAGAGTTAAAGGAAATGGGAAATGGATGGATATATATATATATATATATATATATCCTATATATATATAGGTGAATATTTCACACGTCTTAAATTACACGCCACTCTCTTGTCATTCATAATAACAGCACTGATTACAGAAGTCTTCATTACATAAGTTTCAGTATACTTTCCGTTTAGTGCTTGGGAGGGGTTCCAGCATAACAAAACCTTGTGTTGACTTCTATTATAATACATAACATCAACAGAAAAGACCACACTGAAATGATGAAAATAACAGACGCAGCCCTAACCACTCAGTAACGCTTCTTGAAGCCATCTGAGATCCAAGACATCTGGCTGTGTTTTTCTAAGCAGCAGTCAAAGTATAAGTGAGTGCATGCGCTCTGGGCCTGCAAAAGAACCAGTCTCAAACCTGTTCAGCTTAACGATAGCCAGGTCAGTCCGGCAAGAGTAGAAGGGAGAGGACACGGGCTTAATGCTGCTGCCGCCTGGTATCTAAATCCATTAAGCAGCTCAGCTGTCCGAGCCGTGCACTGTCAACTCCACTTCACACCCAACCATGCTGTGCATATTAAATACAGCAGCACAAAAAGCACAAACCAGCTGCTTTTCATACTTTTGACAAGCCGGTTTGATGTAACACACCTGAATGAGGAAAATAATGAAATCTGTTATATCTAAATGTAAATTGTGTGACAGTCCAGCTTGTAGATTTCCTTCAATCCCCTCTATACTAGGGAAATCTGCTTGGGTCTTAAAATATGACGTTGCTAAAAATAACATTATTTTGTGTGTTTGGTGTAATGCAATGTGTTTATGTGGTTTAAGGTTCAAAAAACACATTTTCCACATATTGTACATTATTGTTGCTCCTCTAAGCCCTGCCTTTCTGAAACGTGCTGATTTTTACAAAGCTCATCGTTCTGAGAAACGAGGCGTGCTCTGTTTGGCCAGCTATCCAGTGCGTTGTGATTGGCCGAATACCTCAAGCGTGAGACGGAGATGTTACGCCCCTTACCTTACTGTGATGTTGTGTCCCGGCGCGACGACACAAAAACAATAAAACCTATTACAAACGAGGCATTTGTTGCATCCAGTGGGGACATAATTACTGATTATAATGACTTATACTGTCTATTTGTAAACATTACCATGTCTGCATTTGTGATCGGAGAAACGACAAACAAGCACTAACGTTACTCTACACAGCTCAAAACTCACGTTTGAATAGTCAGTTGCAAATAATATGAAAACATACTTACAGGCTGTGAGTCAGAAGTGCCGGACTGTCCTTGCAAAGTTGAAATTGCCCCACTTTATAGAAACAGCCTTTGTGCATAACTGGCAGGCTGCTCCCAGGTTCAGGAAATAGTCCTCCGTAAAATGTGCTGCGCACACTCAAATATTTGGGTTGAACTGTTCTGGAACAGTGTTGTAAATACAACTTAACCACTGATTTCTAATCAACATGATCTCACAGAATTCCGTGTAATGTTCACGGACTTAATTAACCTCCGAACAGGTTGTTTCTAATTGTGTCCTCTTTTGGAAGCCCAAACAAAGTAGTTTCGCTTTCACAACGAAACACAGCATCTCCACAACATGCCGGCAGCAGTAACAACACTACAGTGAGAATAATAGTCCAGCCCTCTTTCATTGCGTGTACGTTTTGGGCGGTGTTTTGCAAATCTCCCCACATCGTGAAGTAGACATGTGGGGGCGTGTTTGAATGAGCCGTTTTAGGAGGGCGTGGTCGAGTCTTAACTTTTATAAAGAATATCTCTTTGATTTTGAGACTTTAGTCTTTGCGACTTCAGGGATCTTAGCTATGCACAAACAGCTTGTAACACTCCAAAGAGAAAGGAAAACTTGAAATCGCATCATATGACCCCTTTAAGCTTTAGGTCATCTAAACACTCATCCTTACCTCAGGCTTTCTCCTATTCCTACTGGAATCTGATTAGCTGGTTTGGAATAACCTCTCTGACTTTAAAAGACACTTTAGTAATAAATAGTATTATTATTAATTATCGGATGAGAACAAAACTCAAACTAAATCGAGATGCATAATGACACTAATGTCTTCTATAGAGCTGCTTCATAGTTGAATTGACATTTTAATTTAGTGAATTTTGCAATTTTGACACTGTTATTGAACTGAACTGAATCAACACTGAACTGACTCGAGTTTAATATTGACACTACTGTCTTCAATAGAACTGCTTAAAGCTGAATTGAACTTGTTTTGGAACTAAACTGAATCCATGATAACCTGACTAGAGCTGAATACTAACACAATTGTCTTTATTGAGCTGCTTTATGGCAGAATTCGGATTTGTCTCATTTAAAGTTGGCATCATTGATCATGTTACTTTCCTGTTTAATATTGTAAAGATACAACAATCTCTAATGTATAAAACAATATACAAAATAGGTGACTTGACTTTATGCTGAGATTTTAAGATATTCGTTTTACTGTGAGTTCGACTAGAATTCGGTTAGCGTACGCAAGTCTTGGATCAAAAGGGCAAATGGTAAATTTGGCAGGTGTATTGCACATGAAAGAAAACATCGGACTGAGTGGAAATAGTTATGTAAAGAAGTACAGCAAGGGCAACATTTAATACAATTTACTAATAAATTGAGATTAATAGTTGATAAATAAACATATTAGTTTAATTAAAATTAATTAAGTTGGATCGGAGGGACAATCTTAATCCTGTCTTGCCCCACATTAGTTCTTACATGCGTTTGTATCATAGATTTCAGAATATGTTGGTCCACAGAACTTTAAGATCTTTCTTATCCATTACAAAAACAACATTAAAAATGTTAATGTGATAAACTGGACTCCACACAAACTTGAGCTAAGTGTACTAAATCACACCAAGCCCTTCAAAGAGCAAGTAAAGAAAGTTTGTTTAACAAAAGTGCATGGCTCTGATCCAGTAGGGGCCAAAAATAGTGTCTTCAGATTATTTATCAAACTGTTCATCTGTTTTGTATAGCCTATCCAACGGAATGTGCCAAAATCACAAGTGCTGTTTGTTTATGTAGACTTTGTAGAGGGCCAGCCAGGCACGTGGCGTCTGCTAAGAACATCGAGAATACATGTGTGTGTGTGTGTGAAGAGGAGAAAGAAAGAATAAGCATACTTAGCTCAGGTTAGGCATGTGCTTCCTAAATGTGTTTTTGTTGACATGTAAAAGAGTGTACACAAACAGAAGAGAAAGAAGGGAAGTCATTCATTTTGCAGGCTGTCTCAAATAAGGCTGATCTTTCACCTAATTGGCATGAATCCTTAGTCCTGAATGCTCATTAGTGTTTTTGTGTCATTGTCAGTCAGTGTTGACCATTGCAGCGTTCTGTTCTTTTGTTCTGCTATTCTGTGCAGACGTACATTCTCTGACTGCAAACAAATGAAAGAACACTTGTTGCTTCTTGACTCCTTTTGGGAAATGGTCAGGTGAGCCATCTAGTGGAGGATCAGAACAATTTTGCATCAATATGTACAGCATATTATATGAAAACAATGTTTACCTATTTGGCGTACACTTTCAAAAATGATAACTGATAAAGAAAATGCTGCAGTACTGAGGCAGTATTCTCCATTAGTATTTTTTAAGCTCTTTTATTGTATAAACAAGAGAAACTCCATTTTTTTGTGGTTATAAAATAATAATTTAAAAAATTTGAATTAGGTGTAAAGTTCCTTTTCACAAGATTTCTGACTAGAATTGATATCAATGCACTTTATGTGATAAACAGGTGTTGATATGATAAACATGTTTGTGATAGGCTACTACCATCTTGTGGTGAAGTTGTGTCAGATCAAGGGGTCAGGGTTTAGCTGGTAACCTTAACCTTTACGTTTAGATTATGACAAATATTTGTCCTAAGAAACAGAAAAGTCGATTTTTAAATTGCCATTTCGTTGCAAAACATGAGAAAACATTTGAAGGCACCATGGACATATTCTATCCTAAATTTAATGATGATCCCTTAATCATAGAACTGAAATCACTGGTTGCTAAAATAAAATGAAGGCTGATTGACAGGAATGTCAAGGTTTGGCTTTTTAGCATTTCCTTGTTAGCCCATGAAAAAGATTGAAAAAGTCAAAAAAGTGAAAAGAAACAATTTTGCTTATTATAGCGGCACCTAGTGTCTGGAGACTGTGTATGCACCCACTTGCTAATCAAAGCTTGAGTATGGCATGGGATTTGGGATCATCCTACCCAGTTAGCATCTCTGACTCTGCTTTACATGCTGTGACGCCCTCAGACATTTTTAGGGCAGAAAACAAGAAGGAGATGAAGGTCAGTAGTCACTTAACATTTAATGTCAAAAATCCAGTCCACACATCATAGTAACATGAACAGAAGTTTTATCCATCTTTCAGTTTGACCTTAGCTCACTTCCAGCACTGCAGTAATGCAGCTCTTCAACCCCCAGTCCATCTGTCTCCTACCATTAACCTCAGCTTTATTTTGCCCTCAGCAAACGAGACATAATTGTACATCCTCCCCCTGGTTCAGGTCACCTAATCAGGGCAGCACTCTAAAACCTCCCACATCTTCACATCTCATTCTCTCTCTGCACAAAACAAGTGAGATGACATGACGGCGTAAGTGGCCAAATTACAACAATCAATGACTGAACAGCAATGGAAGAATTATGCTGTGTCTTTGAAGGGTTGTCTTTTTAGTGCCTCTAGCTCAGACAATCAAAACCAATGGTTCTCGACAGTTTATATTTTACAAACTATATTTATCCTTGTTGCAAGTAAACCTGTATTTAATAATCTGGTTTGTTATATTTTCTTTTTACCTTGCTTATTTTTATTCATGTTTTTTAAGGATCAAGGTGAGGTCACACTAGTTTCTACAAAGTGATAAATTTGATGACGGTTGATATGCCTATGTACATATACATTGCATTAGTGCTCTAGACCTCTATATGCTCTATAAATTTGGGGGTCAGTAAGTTTTTTTTCTTTTTTTTTTGAAAGAAATTAATGCATTTATTTTTAAAGTATGCATTAAATTGGTCAAAAGCAGCAGTAAAGAAAAAATAGCTATTTTAAATAAACATGGTTCTTTTGAACTTTATAAGCATCAAAGAATCCTAAAAAAATGTATCACAGTTTCCCCAAAAATATTAAAGCAGTACTGCTGTCAACATTGATTATAGAAAGAAATAAGCATATTAGTACGATTTCTTTCTTTTGTGGGGGAAGCTTGCTTTAAAACATGAAACTCAATCAAACATTGCACAGGGACGTGAGGTGAATGTAAAATGGGCTGCATTTAAAACATCTGCAAATTTATCCATTCACCTCTTCATTAGTGTAACTTCCTTCTTGATCGTCACTTCTGCTGGTAAAAAGTGGCTAGGTGGGTCTGCACATAGTGTTGAAGGGTAATGTTTCAGATAATAATCTAGTCTCCTGCTGATTAATTATAACAGTAATTCATCTGTACATTAGTTTAACTTTTCTGATTTTCCCTCTTGATCTTCAATTCTGCCTATTAAAATACCATTGCACAGGCAGGCAGATGAAGACTTTGTTCAGTTTGCATAGTGCTGGGGGATAACATTTCAGATAATAATCTAGTCTCCTGTTGATTAATTATAAAAATAAGAGGATTTAGTTTCAGATGCAGAATACCAGGATAAGGTCGAAAGGAAGTCTCAAGTTCTTTCTCTGCAGTGTTAATGCCAGGAATAGCTTCTTTTTTTTTTTTAAAAAAACTGAGAATATGATTGCCTCAGGTTAGACTTAAGCTTGTGGTAATCACGCTTGAAACTTCTGTTTACCAGCAATAATTGAACGAGAATGTTTGACAAGTCCAAATTCAGATAGTATCTACTTGTGACCTCAGAAACAGTACAGGAATTGGCTATTGGATTTCTGAGAGCTGAAGAAATGTCAGGTCAGTACATAGTTACTATAGCAGTATGTAAGATTGTAGTTGTCTTTTCATTCCCTTCCTGGCTCAGTTTCACACCGTCTCACGATATATTTCCCAAATGTCTGTGACAGTAGCTGCATTACCTCTAAGTCATCATCCCTTGAATAGCAAACAAAGTGTTGACACAAAATCATTACAGAAACACTGTTTGCTTGTTCCTCTGCTGTGTATCAGTTGGTGGTAAAATTTCAGCCAGCCCAGAGGCAACAACAAACAAATAGTCAAGACAGCAATCTCAGAGGAAGAGAAAGTAGTTGACTCTAAATGTCTAAAATCATCACCTTTTGCTTGTACACTACTTTTACAAACTGTGTGACAGCCTTGTGCAATATATTATTCATGATCTGTCTGTCTGAGAGATGCCTTGTTTTGTGTGACATTCATGTAGTGCTACAAACAAATCAGTACCCTATGATATCATTTATTACTCTTATTCAGTTTGTGACAGTGAGACATTTAGCACAGCAAATATTCATGCTTATTTCAGAAGCATTGCAGACTGTTGTTAAATATTATGTGCAGTTGCTACTGTTATATCTTTTGAATTTCTGAAACAACACAGGTTAATTTAGCACAGATATCTCAGTTTAATAAAGATGACTTTTTGATAGTAATATTATATGTGATGGCTGGGTGCCTTACATTAGCCTAAATTTACACAGTCTAAACATCTTTTAATATACTGTGGCATGGCATATTAACAAGCATATGCTTGCTCCTTTTTTGGATCATAATGAAAGTTAAGTTTAGTATGGCATTCTCTGAAGATCCTGTGGTGTTAAACAACTCTGTGCCTGTCTTTCAGCTTTTGACATGCAACATTTGATTTTCTGTGGTAAAATAGGCTGCATTGATGAATAGCCTTAGCATGCCAGTATGGCTGTGTCAAAGGTCTTCCATCATAGTTTTTTGACCTCTTGACTGACTTTTCAGCAGATCAATACTTTGTCATTGTATTTATCCTTGTCACTGCAGAAAATACATTCTGTGACGCAGTATTTGAGTCAGTCACCCACATTTGTATTCAAGAGAATGAAGTGCACATTATATGGTCAATTCAAAATGTTGTTAGAAATAAACGTGAGCTTCCCAAAAAGGATCATAAACTGTGGCACAGCAAAGAAAGTAATTCAAATAGATTTGAAGTCAAAATAGATCTGAATAAATTAGCTTACTGCAGAAACAGTCTGTACTGTACTGATCGGGGTAGGTCACCCGAAAACCATTATGAGTTTCTTTCTTCTGCTGAACACAAAAGACGATATTTTATATTATTATTAGGGTTGGGTACTGACTATGTAACCGGTATGTACTAGAAACGAATCAGAACGCAGATTTCGGTGCCATGCCTGAGCGATCGATTGAAATATTTGTCCTTTGTTTCTCCGAAACGAACGTAAGAAGCATCATCACCGGCACCGCATGTTGGAAATTTCCCAACTGAGAAAATGCATGTGAACTCATGTCGGAAAAAACTTTAATAATACAAGTCCAACAAATCTGTGTAGTAACACAAGTGTGCCGTTTTCACATTCAGACTTTAAAAGCACAACTCGGAAAATGAGAGATCCGAGGAGCGCGTGAATGCAGAAATTACACTTGCTCTGACGGCAGCAGGTAGCCCTCCATTAACTAGCTAAGCTTAACATTCTTAAATTAAAATTCCTAAAGCTAAAATTCTCTTGTATTCACGTTTTTAAACCTGTTGTCCAACAAAAGAGAACATTATAACCTTTTTAGTCCACAACACCAGTTAAATGGTTCCTTTTGTGGTCTGATGTAGCTTCTTGTCACTTTCCCTAATGTAACTATTAGGAGAAGTCGTGGCCTAATTTGAAGTCGTGGCCTTTGGTAATCCAAAGGTTGCGAGTTCGAGTCTCAGGTCCGGCAGGGATTGTTGGTGGGGGGAGTGAATGTACAGCGCTCTCTCCACGACTGAGGTGCCCTTGAGCAAGGCACCAAACCCTCAATTGCTCCCCGGGCGCCGCAGCATAAATGGCTGCCCACTGCTCCGGGTGTGTGTTCACAGTGTGTGTGTGTGTGTGTGTGTTCACTGCTGTGTGTGTGCACTTTGGATGGGATAAATGCAGAGCACAAATTCCGAGTATGCGTCACCTTACTTGGCCACATGTAATGTTACGTCACGTCGTCAGAATGAGGCAGAAAATATGTTCCATAGGCTACTAATACATCCATTAGCAATGGATTATAAATAATTATTATGAAAATACGATAATAATACGATAAAAATGATGATAATAATAATAATAATAATTATTATTATTATTATTTCATTATATATCCCTCCTTCCTTCCTTCCTTCCCATTTATTCCATTCCATTTTACTTTATTCTATTCTGTATTATTTTATTTTTTTCCATTCTGTTCTATTTTATTTTATTCAATAATCCAAGCAAAATTGCAACTAAACCTGACAGACAGTGATCATAATGCATTCTTTTCACATTGCTTTTTAAAAAGAAATCATATGAATTGTGGGTGACATGAAGGTGGGTGCGATGACAGAATTTTTAGTACAAAAAATGTTATTGACTGATCAAATTTTTTTACTGATATTAAATAATAACTTTAGTATAATAATATCACAATAATCATTTAACTTAACTTTGAAATATTTTTGGAAGTTGCTTTTAAAATCCTCTTGGCTCAAAAGTCAGTTTTAAGAGGCGTGATGTTTTGGCCTGCTGGCACTTTTGGAGTTAGTGTAAAATTCTCTGTTCAATGGGTTCCACTGTGAATAATGTGCAGAGCAGCCAGATGGGCCCCTACAGCACATAAATCAAGATTAATGGCCATGCACTATTGACTGCCAGATCCATCCATTATTTAAATTTTGAAAAGCCACAAATCAATTGTCTCTATGTAGGGGGAGGGAATATGCTAACACACCACACAAGCTTTTTATTCCTTTTGGATGTCTAACATTTTGAGAAGATTTATTTACAGGATGCATAACATCAGGGGCATCGTGCACTCATTATTTTTGAGGGGGCACGAGTTGGGGGTGGGTCATCATGTGACACACAGAAGCCACAACAGCACTTATGTTTTATTTATTTTTTCCTTTTATTCAAAACATTCCCGAACGCATTAACTATATCATGAAATATCTTGATTCACACCTTTATAGATTATGTTAGTTGATAGTGGCCGATGGTCAAAGTAACCTAATAGGGTGAATTCGGGTAATCTGGTACGTTTTTTGCAATTTTGACTTCTGCGATTTACTGAAATCTTTACTGAAATCCCTAATATGTTTTCTAACCACACCAGAACAAATAATGTAGATATTATGGCCAGAGGAGACATGCCACACCTATTAAGTGTTTTTGTGCCAAAAAAAAATTCTGACGGAATTTGATAATCTGGGACAGGTCACTTTGTAATCTGGGACATATGTATTAAGCCTAAAAAAGCCTATATTCACCATACTTTATGCATGCCAAACACAATATCACCAATAGCTCCCTTCATTCTACTCTCATTCCATTGGTTTAGCTTCTTCGTATTTCTCTTATTTCCCTCTCTCTCTCTTCCTCGCTCTTTCTGTTGCCATCTCTTTTCCTGACGCTGTGGTGCCATTGTATTTTGTAATACATTTCATTGAGTTAATTAAAGGCCATGGATATTTTCATATTTTATCTGACTAATGACTGTGTGTGTGTGTGTGTGTGTGTGTGCGCGTTTGTGAACAGAACATTTTGAACTGACCTGGGCGCAGATCCCCCTCCTGCTCAGTGATTTGAATAATCTGGTCATATTTTGATGTACATGAAAGGTGAAAAACTGTTTAGGTTACCTGACATAATATTTTACAATACATACCTGATACAAATATGGAAATTTTAATTAGCTTCAAACCTCCCCCAAAAGAAATCTCACCTTACTTGGAAGGTAAATGGATTCATGTATGATACTGTGTGTATGCACACCTGTACATCTCTAATACTGTGCATGGACCATTGTTAATGAATTATTATAAAACCAATGATCCTGTATCATAGATTTTATAGCCCAGTAAACTGCACTTAATCACTCGACGGTCATTTAAATCTGTGGTGCACTGTGTAAAACAAAACCATCTGAAGAGAGAATGTGTTTACCATGCAATCAAAGGCAGAAATCGCTATTCCCAGAACTATGAGTCAAGCAAAAGTGAGAGAAAAGAAAAAGAAAAAAAAACAGTGTGGACCAACACTTGTGTTTTTGCTCTGCCATCTCATTTAGCACGCATTTCCTCTTCGCTGCTAGATTATGCCGAATCTTCAAAACTTGATTAGGATGCATGTGACACAACATTTCTCATCTTGATCTGCACTGCAGTTGCTCTGCCTTTCTTCTTCTCTCTCGCTGCAACTATTAATTTCACAGTCCGAGTAGATAAAACACCCTAGTACCCACCCAGTCATTACGCTTGTAAAGTACTATTTTTGCAAAATTGAAATGCTCAAACAAGCAAATAAAATGGAGTATCTCTCCTCTACTCAGTAATGCATGTGACTAGTTAGTGATCAAACACATAGGCTAGAAAGGAAACTGGACTGTTTCTCATTGAATATGCAGTCCTCATATATAATCAGGGGGTCTACTGGCATCAAACTGGGGTCTGACTGACTAAACATTCTCTTTAATGTCTGTTTGTAATTCGCTTGCATGGATGTTGAAGATTGACTTAATGTCATCAGCTGATGCATATTTCCCTGTTTGTTTGTTTTTTCTGTTGGTGCATGTGGTTTCATCTAACACAGAACTGCACTTACTTCAACTTCCTATTCATCTTGCAGCTAATATTCAACATTTAAACAGCAAGTTTCTCAAAAAAGACTAGCTTAGACAAGGCTGGCTTGTGCTAGTTAATACTGGTGCTGTGTTGGTCTATTCATAGCTGGTTGACCAAGGAAGTCTTGCTAGTTAAGCTGATTAAACAGCTTGTGGAGACATCAGCACACCAGCATCCAGTAACAGTCTTTTTTTCTGAGGGTCATCGGTCTCCTTTGCCTTCTTGCTCTCGGGGATTGAATTTAAATGCTGTTTCCTTTATTAATTTCCCCCTCAGCATGTATAATTGTATTTCAATTACTTAGACCCTGAGATCAATGGAAAGGTGTTTTAAGTTGCAGCCTTTGAAGTGAGAGCTCAGATATGTGGGTATCAGCGCAGTCCCGTTAGAATTTAATAACTCCACCCCTTCCTGGAAGAGAGAAATGAGAGAAACATCGGCCTAGAATAATGGAGCACTACTGCAGGGATTTTTGAGACTCAACATACACAGCAGAATATGACTTTACATTCAATCTCTCACAGAAAAATGGATTGTTTCTGCTTTGCCTTACTGGGGATAGTGTTTGCTTGCATTTTATTTTGCCCTTTGTATTAAATGCACTTCATTTAAATTAGATTTAGGCTATTTTTAATTTCAGTTTGGACACACTCATTGTTTGTGTGTCTCTTGCATTTCACTCTTCAACTTTCATGTTCTTTTTTTAAAAAAGAAAAAGGCAATGCAAAATTGTAAAACAGTTGCATCATATGGTACTACTTTAAAAATTGGTTATATTCGTAAACATTAATGCATTAGGTCTCATGAACTGAAAATGAACAATACTTTTACAGCATTTATTAATCTTGATGTTAATTTTACATACATATACTAATGTTTTCATGTAATTCATGAAAATTATTGTAAAGTGCTACCCATTTACATATTTTTTAAATAACTATTGTATTTGCAATCCTGATAGTGTCTGTTTAGTTTATAGTGTCACCTTCCTGGTCTATATAAAACACTGTTGTAAAGCGACATTGTTTAAAATAAAATATTTAAGGTTTAATACTGAAACTGGATGAGGAAGTGAGGGGTTGTAGGTAATGGAACTTTAACGGGACCTCTTCAGGCGTGACATTTTAAAGGTCAGTGCAAGCGCATTGTAAAGCCCCAGAAGATTTTCCGTGCTCAGAGACAAAGATGGGCATTTATATTTCTATACACAATTCTGAGAGCATATGCTTATCTGTAAAAGATGTATTTGAGAAAACCCTGCTCTTGAACCAATCGCAATAACCAAACCCCTGCTCCACCTCACCAATTCATGTTTTCCAAAAGATAACATTGCCCACAGTTCACAGACAAAATTACACTCACACAAGCAGGAGGATAGTTCTTTGTCACAACAAAGAAACATTTACGTGAATCAATATAATTTCTGCACACTAATTTAGGAGTTTAGGAGGGTTTTCTCTGCGGTCTCCACTTAACCAAATGCTGATTTATTAGCACAATATTTGGCACTGAGGTCACACGGGGAGAGATTTAACCCCAGATCTACTTTTGTTGCATGATGATGAAGATTGTATCACTAACACCTGATGATTTTGACAAAAATCTTCTTTTTCCTTTATAGTTTGCTGATTGAATTTGTAGAAAAAGGGGGTTTTGTTGTGAAAGGAAAAGTATATAATTCATAAATTATTTCTAATTTCTTCATGGTGCATAATTGAATGTAGGGAGACTAATACAGGGGTGTCAAGTTCAGTTCCTGGAGAGCCACTTTCCTGTAGAGTTTGGCTCCAAGTTAAAACACACCTGAACCAGCTAATCAAAGTCTTTAGGATTACTAGAAACATCCAGGCAGGTGTTTTGGAGCTGGTTGGCGCTACACTCTGCAGGACAGTGGCCCTCCAGGACCTTTGACATGTGTTGTGGTCTAATAAATAAGAATGATTCTAGTTGTAACTGTGAAAGAGTGTAATCCTGCAGTTCCCTAACTATATATGGTGAAAAACTGTAATTACAGTAAAATGCTGTTAAATATACAGTTTGTGGAAGTGAAAAAGAACAAGTTGTCTTATAATGTACCATATAAAAAAAGGTAATCTCACATTCCCAGAAACTCCTCTGTGACAGCTAATTGTGTTTCTTAATAGTTTTTGTTATCAGTTATGTATGTGAGGATTTTATATTACAGTTCATGTTTATGGCATTATTTTAGTGTCATGTGTTACCGTGATGGTGTTTTGTATTTGTGTGTTTGACACGGTGAACCTTCTTATGATGAACTTTGCTTCACCGTGTGGCTTTATCTTTACTAACTGTGTTATTATGGTGGTTGTCACTTGTAGCAGTGTGGCCTTCCTAAGCAGAAAATGACTGTTGGTTTAATTTTAATTATTATTATTATTATTATTATTTTACTGTAATATTTATAACTTTTGTAAATATTTACATTTTTGCTGAATTTTAACAGAATTTTTCTGGCAACCACAGCTGCCAGTTTATTTTTTTTTTTCATAAAAATCCAGTATTTATTTGATAGTGTCCTGTACATTTAAATCTTTTTTAAATCTTTAAAGCTATTTTGGCATCCTTGTTGAAGATTATTGTTATTTTTTTATTATTTTTTTTTATTATTTCTCAAGATATAAGATATAAATAATTTGTTTTTGAAGTAATCCATTGTGGCCCAGACTCCTAGGATATATATACTGATAACAAAAACATCAGTGGGCCAGTCTCTCCAGGCGTGCTGGTTCCATCATGAGCGATCTGCATGCTCTATTCTAATCCATCACAGTTACCTCTCAAAGTGGAGTTTAAGTGTGTGGATCAGCTGAGCCATGCCCTCCATGTAGCCTGCTTGTATAGGTCATCATGAATGTTTGATGCAATTATCTGCCAGCAGGAAGGAACTGGGGTGCAGGGAATGGTCAAATCCCAAATGTCAAGTGATTCCACTGTGAGAAGAGCCTGGACAGAGAAGCAAAAGCTCCCCTATGAGGCCTCCTGAGAGAACCTGTCACCTTTCCAACAAGTTTTAATTCACACCAGAAGTGCACTGTTACTGAGAGTAGGAAAAGCAAAGCTAAGAAAGAAAGAAAGAGGCTTGATTATTTACATCATATTTGCTTTTTCTGCATGGTCTCCTATTGCCACATGCTGCCAGTCAGTGAAATCTAGTGCTCAGACAAGATAAAAACATCCAATTTGTTTCATAATGTGTTTTAAAGGGTGATTTATACTGTAGTAATTGCTGAATCACTCAGCTGCTGTCAGCTGATGGGTCTGTGTTCAGTACTGATTGATCTCAGATATGATTAATGGAATTGTCTGCTTCCAAATAAAGTGTCTCTCTAGCTTCATCTCATTTATTATCATTCTGCACTGCTTCTTCTAAGCTGCCAGAAGTTGAGAACAGTGCCTGTGAACTCTGTCATAAATCAGTTTGTGTTTACATTGGCCAGATGAGTCATTTTAAATAAGTAGACATTTATTGGAAAATTCATTGGTTTCAGCTACACCATTACTAAGCAAAATGTGGTGAAAATCATCAGAGTGGCATCCATAAAAACAACATTATCTTAATCACTGGCAATAAAGTTTAGTACATGAGTGCACTCTGATGATGTAGCACTGATAACTTATTTGATTCTTTCTCTTTCTAAATAAATCAATATTATTTGACTCTTTCTTGACCTCTGTCTCATCACACATAGAAAAGTTTCACATCTTTTAATCTGTCAGTCAGGTGAAAACCCCCACCAATGTCAGATCACCACCACAATGGCACATACTATACTAGCTTCCTGGCATTATAACTCATTATAACACAGTCCTTTTCTGACACAAAGCTGCCTGACGGGCTGTGCAAAGAAAGGCTGACATAAATGTCATTCAGAACAATTACTGAAACAACCTTCATGTCAAATAGAGCTAGGAGTGGCTGAGTGGCCCTGGCCAGCTACCATTGCATAACAGCATCCTAGGGCCAAAAGCACTTTTAATGTTTGGAAAAGAGAGTGAGATGAAAAGACAGAAGGAAAGATAAATGAGAAATCTTCTAGATTATTTTTGAAGACAGATTTCTCAGTTTTCTTTATTTAGGAAATTAAATAGTAAATAATTGATTGATTGGTGTTTGAAACCAGCAAACATAAACCACTGGTATAGAGAAAACTAGTATTTGTGCAGTGGTATTTTCTCTGTTATAATCTGCCTTCTTACATGCCTTCTTATTTAAGGATTCTTGGCATCAGATCATTTGAAAACCCCTGTCTTAATTGTATGTTATCTGTTCTTAATATATGTTTTTTGAAAACAGCAGGTATAATCGTATATTAACGATACATTGTAACTTGACACTGTCTGACCATTTAGCTGAATCTGATATTTTGTTTAAACCGCAATTAGATCCAGCAACAGGTTCTATATGAACCTGGGCCTCAGCCATGTAATGTAGCAAAGTCAATAAGGGTCAGTGCTCATCTTGTCTCCTCTCACATCTAAAGACCACCTGATACTTGACAGGGCCTGTACAAAGGGTCCAATAGCTCATATCAGCTATCCAGCATGCCAGCCGGTCGACTAGAAGCATGTCAACATGTTCCTTCCAGATCACTGCTGGGGACAGTAACACGGCACCGACGGTGAGAGGAATAACTGGGCTCTGGAGCCATTGTCCTGTATTATCCACAGGTTATGACCTCCCTCTCTTTGAAAGCACAAGTAACTATAAAATACTTCTGAAACAAGCAGAAAAGAAACAGTTGTAGGCTAAATGATGCAAAAACTTTCAAAATGCCAAAGACAAGCTTGGTCATTAATCTATTATTTGTATTATTATTCAAAAATTAATATTGTATATAAATAACAGTAGGCTTGTATTTAATAACAGTATTTAGTTTTCAATATGGTGATTCATGATGGTGATTTTAGTTACATATTCTGCCATTAGATGGTGACAAGAGTTGAGTGACATTGAAAGAGACTGAAACAGGGTTGTAAACAAGGAAGTTATTTTTACTTTCAACAACACCTTGTAAGACACAGCCTACAAATGCACTGAGCAGTGCTGTGATCAGAAATTACCCTTAAAATATGAAAGGATAGTATGACAAAGATATCGCTTTTCTCAGCGGACCATTCAAGAAACACTTGGAGCCAGTGGCAAATTCCAGAAGAACTGGCCGAGATAAGGCTGCTCTCGGTGGGTTCATAAGCACTGAACGGCCTTTATAGTTCCTGGAGCTCACATCTCCGAAAGCGTTGAAGCAAATTTTCAAATATATGTATGTAATCTTTATTAACAAACCACATATTTGAAGTCTAAACAACTACATTCTCACCTAAAAAAAAAAAAAAAAACTCTTTAAACTACTTTCGTGACAAAAACTGTTTTAAATTGATCAATTTTGGTACATTTTACTTTTACATTTAGTACATCAACTAAATGAAAATGAGAAATGTTGCTTTAGAAACTAGCTAAAAGTATTTTCTTTAATGGTTTTAGTTTCAGTTTTAGATACCTAACCCTGTCTGGCATGGATCCTTTTGAGTCTCTTGTGGCTATGAACTATTTTAGATTTAGAGGTGAATTTGTTGTAGCTTCTTTTGTTTTTGCCTCCTGACAGAATTAAACAGAGTTAACATTTAAAACGGCTTTGTGAACAGCTTTTCTTCTTCGTGAAAATTAAGCTAAGGAGAAAACTCACTATACTGATAAGCAGTCTGATTACATTTGACAGTATTGCCCTGGACTGTGATAAATTCATTTTAATGTTTACAAAGCAAAAAAACAGTCCAAGAGCGCACATCCAATAGGCAAAAAGCTCATTGTGGGTGCTCCACCACACAAAAATATGAAGCAAAAAATCAAAGTGGGCATACCATAGCTCCAGAAATAGAAAAATATTTATTTATGTTCTCGCCACAGGTGACGTTTCAAGCTTAAATGCTCTTCATCAGCGTTTAGCCTCGAATTCATTAAGCTTGCCTTTGATTTTTTTGGTTCAATGTTTACTAAGCAGAAACAGAATAATAAAATCTTTCAGTCACAGACTGAATCAATCACAACTCTAAGTGAAACAAGCCATTAAAATAGCCTCCTTCATTTGAACAGATATAAGCTTCTTTCCCAAAATGGTTCAATATTGTGGTGGGGGAAAAAGAGGGCTGATGTAAAGCTGTAGTCTGGAAAAGAAAGTGAAGTGAGACATGAATGTGAATGGATGTGACCTAAATCCATTACAATAACACGCTGTAATATAAATCTGTATCTCATAACTGTATTTCATGTATCTCATAATGTGGCTCCTTAATGGCCCATGTCCTCCCCCTTATTGCTGATGCTGGATCCACTGAAAAAACCCATTTAGTTCACAATGAACAGAGACAGTGTACTATCTCACTGTTGAGTGGAAAAGTAACAACCATTTGAGAGCAATCCCAGCCAAATGCTACCGCCCTCTTTATGCAATCATAATGCAATTAGAGGAGATTTATTTATGTTTAATATGAAACATGTTAATGGGGCCATTATTTGTTATGTATCAGTTAAATGGCTTTTAATAACTGAAGCATGAGCATATGACATCATAATTTCAGTGAAATTCAGTTTGTGGTATTCATAATCACCCTGCCAACATGACACACTGTTAACTTCTTTTTTGTGTCACCATCTACATTTACAGTATCTGTAGAGTACTGGAGAGAATCCAGATATAAATGAAGGACCGAGAACCACGGTATGAGTCTCGGAGAGATGGAGCATCTGTCGCTGCAGGGTTATAAATTAATGGTAGATTTCATATTAATGAAAATAATTTCCTCTTTCTCAGGAGACGTATGTAAAGCTTGCCCTGATATGATGAGGCGCAGGTTTATTCATAGAATATTATATCCTGGGAGTGAAATTACAGCAGGTCAGGTGTAGCAGATGTTGAACTAGTTCTATTATTTAAAGGTTGCAACCAACCTTTCCAGAGGAGCTGTAGTTAAACTGTCATTAAACCAACATTATACCATCATTTTCGGTCAAAATACTCAAAATTAGTCTATACTAATGCTTCCTACGGTGAAAAAGTCCATCCTTTGTAGTCCTCTCACATTCAAAATCCCTGACATATTTGTTTTATAACTGTTTTGGACTGTTTTTGCTTGTAAACGGTGTTTGATCTGTGCATATTTCTCTCCTGATTCAGACGAGACAAATTTACATTGAAGAAAGCAATATTAGAGGACACGTATTTTAGCCAGAAGCAACGTCCTAATGATTGATTTGTTTCTTACAAACACACAGCTTTTCATTTCACAAGATGTCAATTGATGGACTGGAGTCATGTGGATTGCTTGTGAATTATTGTGATGTTTTTATCAGACTCTCATTTTGACAGCACCCATTCACTGCAGAGGATCCATTGGTGAGCAAGTGATGTAAGAAGAAGAAGCAAGAAGCAAACTCATCTACATCTTGGATGGCCTGAGGGTGAATCAATTTTCAGAAAATTTTCATTTTTGAGTTAACTATTCCTTTAATGATTTATGACAGTAGAACTAGATGTTGGTGTGATAGATAAGATGCACTAGATATGTGCATGAGAGATTACAGTTTTTGCAACATACAATATACTAGGATTTGTCTGATGTAAGTAGACCTTCATTTTGCTTGTGAAAGAATGATTTATTGTGTCTCAAAGATGCATGACTTAAATAAGGCATATGAGTGAATTAAAGTCTGGAGATCATACATAAAACCTTTGTTCTGTTACCCTATGATCGATGTTAATCTAAACACATACGGTAGATGCATTAAAATATTGAAACAAATACAGTTAAAGTGAAGTGGAATGAAAAATATAGGATATGCTTTTAGATATGTAATGTTCTGAACACCTGCATGGTACAAGCAGCTCGAGCTGACAGCTGAAACTTGCACATAAATGATGCAGTGCAGAATTATGGCCTTGATAAACTGAAAAATTAAAGGTTGCGATTCTATTTTACCTTTAGGTGAATCTGTTCTTGAATGCTAAGAATGGAATACTTAAGCAGACAAATAGCTTGACCTTGATTTGAGGACTCTAGTCCTCTTTTCTGATCTTTCACTATTATACTCCTGCAATAACAGCTTGTGAGATGTCTTGTGCTCTTCTTCAATTAGACCTGAAATGAACTGGGATATATTATACAGAAGCTTGAGTTTGTGTAAAACCGATCCAGCAGGGATGATGGAAAGGGGAATGAGGAGAAGGAAGAGCGGTTGCACTCTGGAGTAGCTGCTGGCCTTTGAACTAATGAATAATGGATGAATGGATATTTATTCTCTGAAGCTTGAAGAAAAGTTTCATAGACTAAGCTGAATGTTTTTCACTTAGTGATTACAAGTGAATAATGTGATTTATGAAATCAGTACAGAGGAAGGAACTCTGGATCATTTTAGGGTTTTGCTCTCATGATTTATTTGGTAGTGCTGAACTTCTGTGGACTGCCAGTGTAGTCTGGTTTGCAGAGTTACTATTTCTGTACGCTAAAATTAAAATGATAAAATCATGTTGACTAAGTAAAAAACATTTTCATAAACTGCAGTACTGTAATTCAAAGAAAGAATGCCTGAAATAAAAGAATAATTAGTAGAATAAACTATTTTAGTTAGCAACACAGTGGTTTGTTCCAGAATTAGTGTTTTGTGTAAATCCATTGAGTACACGATTCACTCATAAAGACTGGTTGCATCTGAATATGCGTGCATCCCTACTACATAGTAGGTAAAAAAAAAAAAAAAAAGGTTTTGTATTTGTACAACGCATTAGGCAAAATCTACCTGGATGACCAACTATCAGCCAGATTCCAACATGTGCATCCAGTGAACACTTTACTGTCCAATGAGGCCACAGGAGAGGAGTTGTGAATGGCAATGAACACCGTAGGTCATGTAATAATGACAACTTGATGGATTACATCTGGATGTCATTTGTACCACATACACATTCATACTAGTATGTAACATAAATTTGCAAAGCATTTGATTTTGGACACAGCCACAAGTTTCATTCCTGAATCAGTGCATTTGAACGAATCGGTTTTGTTAGGACCGAAACAAATTTATTTATAATATGTGAAGTCATTTTACAAATTTAACACAAACAAATTTGAAATGCAAATATAACCTTGTTCCATACAGTTACATCTTCATATTTTCAGAAATGCTTTCTTGTTCTCCATCACAAGTAGCTAAAAGTGAACACATGATTGGTTCTTTATTTACATAATTTAATAATTCTGTTTAATTCAGCTTCATAATGTTGTCATGCAGAGCATTTAATCCTGAATAAACTTTGGTCTGGTGAAGCATTAAAAAGATTATTAATGCATGTTAGAAAGCCACAGAATATAATATCTGTGTTTCTCAGGACAAATTTAACTCCCTGTGCTTCCTCACATTGGGAAATAACAGTGCTTTATTGATGGTTTTTGGAGTCACGGACGGTCATGGAAAACCTTGGGAGAACAGGGGTTAAATTAAGTCTCCTTTCCAGGAAGGCGGCTCCGAGCTAAGGATATGTGCGGCTCTGGCTCTCAGGAGCTGTGAGATGCTGACTGGCACAACAGCGGCAGAAAGATTGCTCCGGTTTAGCCTCTGACTGCCGGCCCTGGCTGGTGGTGAACTAACATACACTGACAGACATTCCACCCCCCTGCCCACAGCATAGTAACGTCAGAGACTAGAGAGAGAGAGAGAGAGAGAGAGAGATGGAGCTGTTTACAAACACACACTCTAAAAGCAAATAACCACTATACTGCCGCGATGGATAGACACGCACGGGCAATGTGGGAGACTGTCCGGATGGATGTACCTTGACAACCTGGACGTCTCCCACTGGCTAAAGCCTGGGCTTCAGACATGCTGGAACTAACCGGAACAGACAGCAGCTAATCTATTCCGCTCTCTCCTCTTTTATAAACCTACTCTATATGACTCATTCCATTTACGCTCTGTGGTTACGTATGAGCATTATGGTTAGTTGTTAATCATGATTTGTTGCTGCTTCCGTGTAGGAACAATCAAAACCAATTTCTCTGGATGAGATGTGGGTGTGAGTAAGTTTCAGGTGTCTTGTCAGAGTCTTAAGGCAGTTTATATGATTGAACCGATGAAGTTTCTTATTCTGTATGGAGATTATCTGTTTTTGAGAAACTGTGCTTGTGAGTTTTCTTCCTGTACAGTGAAATGCTCTAGAGCAGGTATTCCCACACTCCAAACTGTTTCATGTTCATTTTTTTTCTGCAATTGGTTAATGATCACACACTATAAAAAGTGCTAAGTTGACTTAACTTAAAAAAAATAATTCACTTAACTTTTTTTTTTAATTATTTTTTACTTAATAATTTTGAGGCAACGGGTTTCCTCAATTTTTTTAAGTTAAGTCAATTTAGCACTTTTTACAGTGCATGACATGATGAATTTTTAAAAAAATATATGTTTAGTAATATTTAATCATTTTAATAATTGTGTTATTCGGATTTTTTATTTTATTTTTTAAATTATTTATTTAAATTTGACATTTTTACAATTTCATTAAATATTAGCTTTTCATCTTTGCAGCCCCCTGCAGTTCCCTCACAACCCCCTGGGTTTAATGCATAATGACTTTATACATAAAGGGAAAAAATACTAATGAATAATTAAAAATGTATTCTTGTTAATTTCTGATGGCTTCTAATGCTCAGAAAAAATAGAATTATAATAGCATTAAAGCTTTAAATGAAAAATGTAATTTACAGTGGAAACAAGATTCAACAATTATTATTATTTATTTACATTTACTGCTAGCCAGTTGTTCCTAATTTTTACTTGCCGTATATCACAAATGAACAATCTTTTTGAAGTATATTTTTATGTTTGCCAGAAATATTTACATTTTTCAATATTGTATTCTGGAAAGTAGAAAGCTATAAAGTATAAATTCATAATCACAAGTGACTTTTCCATCAACTGGACCCTCAGGCCATTCTTATTGCTGTGTACCATGTTATGGTTTTGGAAGATTGTTTATATTATGTACATCTATACAGGCATTCTCTGTTGACTTGCTTTGACTTCCCGTTATTTGTATCTCTACACAATGTGGATATCCTTTGAAAACACAAATGTGGAAAAACAGATACCCCTGACTGTTACAGGCCTCCTATGGATCTGCTTTTCCAGCACAAGGGCACAGAACAGGGGCTTGGAGCAATGGATTATTTATGGCTCTGGTGAGTTGCAGTCTATGGGGCCTAAAAGGCACTTACCTGTATACCAAAAATAACAATCAGGCAGACGTAGATAGCTCAGCACACCTGAGTGAGACTGAAAGCACATCGAAACTTTCACGTTGAACTTAGCCATGAGTTGTATCATCCTTCTTTTTTTTTTTTTGTCAGGCCAGTCACTGGACTCTTTTGGGATGGACATTGCTGCTTTATTACACACATCTACACACAGTCAGCTCCCTTTTGGGAGAATTCCCCATTTACATTCCATTATTTAAATTTCCTCATGAGCAGAATTAATGACTCAGGCCTTCTGATGAGGTGCTGCCATTGCCGGCATCACTTAATTAGAATAATCTATCTCTACGGGTCAGGATGCATGAAAGGGGGGCACAGCATTGGAACGTTTCATTAGAAAAGTTCATTATCAAATAAATAGCTTTGACTCGCAGAGAGACCGAAGGTGGAGATGTGCTTTGAATGAACATGGCAGTCTGAATATCGGTCCTTTGAGAGGAAAAGGAGGATAGAAAAGTGCAACAGCTGATTGTTTTTTATTATCGAAGGGTAAAGTATCGGAAGCATAGTGGGATTCTGGCAGGCAATCTCATGACATGTTGCAGCTTAATTAGTGTTGGAAATGGGACGTCTGAATATTAATTACATTTGATGAAGGCTTGTGCTCACTGCAGAGTGAATTATGAACCTGTGCCACTCCTTGCTCCTCAAATTAGGAAATAATGATGTCCCACCGAGAAATAACCTACTGAGCATATCTACTGTAAAAGCACATCTACAGTACACGTCTTAATGAAAGAGAGTAGAAATCAAAACAGTGTAACAGAAGTGATTTGAAGTGCCTTTTATTTTGTTTCAGACACTTTTATTTTGTTTTCAGATCACATGACCCAGAGCACAAAGAGGGAGAGAGTTGCTCTCTTAAAGGGAACACACACAAGTTCCAATGAAACAATGCATAAATGGATACTTCCATCTTTGTGGCGGAGCGGTGATTGTTTGTGCACTGAATTGCTCTTATATTAAAATCTTTATACACATTATAACCAATTAAGTTCGACCACACTTGGCTAAATATGTTATGTTTTGATCTAAAGATCTGGCTTTGATAAAATGTTTCTTCACGTCATGTGTCATTTAAGAGATTTTGCTATTTATTGATTGTAAGAAGGAATAAACATTGACATCTTTCTATAGAGTGTAAAATAGGGACGGGATAATGGGCGGTCAACCATTATCACAAAAAAAATGAACCCTGTCAGGTGTTTTTTATCACTTTAAAAATGATGACGCTGTAACTGTACTTACATTAACATACATATTTCCGAGTTGATCTGGGTTGAAATGACAACCGAGAAACAGACCATGAGCACACAGCAAAGAATACCTAGATGAGTGAGCAGTTGTACACTTTTGCATTATGCAGAAATATTTGACATTGGAATGCAAAAATTGACCGATCAGAATTAAGTATTTCAAAGAGCTGTGCAATTAAAAAGTCATAAAATTCAATTTTAAAGTAAACCTTCCAACTGTTACTTTTATAACAAATAAAATACAGGTAGTGCAAATGAATAATGACCTTTGAATAACTATATTATCTTTTAAAATCATATTTTTACATTTTTTAAATATTGTTAGAATACTATCAAAAACCAATTTTGTACGCATCTAATTTCCACTATGACATGTAAAACAAGTAACGGACAACCATATGAAGGATTAGCTGCTTGATCTTTGCTTTTCGATCTTCTCCTGAAGACCTTTAGAACTTCATTCTGTTCAAAATGTCAAAAATGTATTAAAAACCAGACCGGAAATCTGAATAGGCTTACATTAGCTTACAAATATTCTCAAATGCCCATTCATCAAACAGCTATATACAGATCACACATACATACAACAAACACATATAATAAATTTTGTTTCATTAGAACCCTGCCCCAAATGCCCATATTTATAGGCCAAAAACACATAGATATTTGTATAACGTGTATTGTTTGCTCACAAACAACAAATAGTGCATTAAAAATGAGAGACATAAAAATAAATGTGGACAACAGTTTCTATAGAGTGCATTCTCTTTTAAGTTAATTTTGATGATTTTAACTATTAATTTGGCAGATTTTGGACAAATATTGCTCAGCTGATAAAGTGACAACGAATACATTATTCAGTCATGCACACAACAACTGACTGAGATTAGCTATATGAACTTCTGGCGCCATAACAGAATAAGTACCGGATGGGTGTCACTGGATGAAGTCACATCTCCTCCAGAGATTCAGAGTATGATGTCTGTGTTTGAGTCATGAGGAGGAGAGCTGCTGTAGAGGAAAGGTTCAGGATGACTAAAGGCTGACTTTAAGAGGATCTTCTTTTGCAGTCAAGTTGAGAGTAAGACAACAGAGTAAAAGAAGGACAGAGAGAGAAAGGGAGGACAGAATAGAGGCAGAAAATCCTGGGCAAGCTGATCACAGCTTGTCTGACATCAATCCAATCATCTTGTTTTTCCTATTGGTTCACTGGACACACAGCTGATTCTTTAGGCTGGAAAGAGAAAAAGAAAGTTCAGAAGGTCAGGTGATCCAATAGGATGTTATGGTCACTGCAGTTGAGAACCACTTTAATGTAGAAACATTTACATTTTCACCTATCCAACCCTGTCATTTCATCCGAAAACCTTTCAGAGCTCAGCTTTAGGGCTTTGAGTGGTTGGTGTTTAATCCGGTGTCTCTATCTGATAGGTTTAAGAGTTAAAGTCTAAAGTCAAAACACAGTAAATGTACCCCACACTCCACACAGAAGAACCCATCCATTTCCCCCTCTAATGACAGGGCTGTGAAAAATTTCACTGGAACAAAAGATGATAATGTGCTGTGTAGAAACATGAGGGTGTTATGTCATTACACATTACCATAACTCTGACTCTAATGCTCTACACCGATGCAGCCATAGAGAAAAAAAAAACAGGTTGAGTGCTCACAGTAAAAGATGAAAGGGAAATTATGCTTGAGGCCTGTAATTTGCCAGCAGAATTATTTCTATATCCCGTAAACCATGTTAACGTCTCATTAAATATTTACATTGAAATATTGATAAGTGACTTTCGCCCTTGCAAAAGACAAATCTTCAGAAGGAACATTGCTGTTATTTGTCTTCTGGTTGTCAGTAAACTCACAGATGAAGGGCCCTATTTTAACGGTCTAAGCACATGGTCTAAAGTGCACGGCGCAGGTGCACTTAAGGTGTGTCCGAATCCACTTTTGCTAGTTTCACGACGAGAAAAACAGTCGGCGCACCCGGTGCACGGTCCACAAGGGTTGTCTCTATTGTCTTAATGAGTATTAGGTGTGTTTTGGGCATAACGTGCAATAAACCAATCAGAGTCTCATCTCCCATTCCATTTAAGTGCAGATGCATTCGCGCCATGGCAGATTTGCTATTTACATGGTGGAATTTGCAAGTGCAAAGACCGAACGTGTCTCCAGAGAGGAAACGGAGCTGCTCGTGCACGAGCAAATAGGTAGGCTAATTCTGATACATGCAATGACTATCCATTATGACATATTTTTATATTCATGTAGCCTACACATTAATAATCTTTTACATTGTAATCCTTTAATTTTTGATATTTGGCATGTTTGTGTGCTGTTGCCCTGTGTGTGTAATAAGCAGAGTGTACGTCCGTTGTGGACCTGCCTATTGCACATATTACTAACGTGCTCTTTAATTAACAAAAAAATACTGCGCCATTGACTTTAGACTAGGTTTTAATTGCTCAATGGCGCGGTCTATTTCAGTTGCCTCAAAATAGCAACGCGCCAACAATGCGCCTGAACACACCTGGTTTTCAGACCACCACAAATAGGCGCAAATGCATTTACTATTTAAACAACGTGGCGCAGGACGTGAAAATGATAACTGCGTCGGGCTGAAAGTAGCAAAAAACACCTGCGTTGCACCTGGCGCCGCATTGCACCAAGTGTATGATAGGTCCCAAAGCCAGTAAACGTTGTCATCTAGTATATGTTGGAATTTGTGCAAGTTTCTTGCAAGTTTTAGGTGACAATAAAATATGACACTGTTTCCTTTTCTGGATAATTCCTTTCTAAGGATCTTAAAGACAAGGACACTGTGATGGCTCAAAGAACATTCCTTGAAGTTAGAGATTTGAGGGCACTGTTGATTTAACTATAAAGAACAAGAGGCTGTATCTACCCAGATATTGCGTACAACAGGTTGTCACGCTAAACTCCCTAAACAAACAAGATAAAGGCTTGTTCAGGAAGCCACAGCGAAGCCATAATGAGCAGTAAGAGCTATGGAGACTGAAGTATGGAGGTGGTGTAACAAAAGAAGCTACTAACTAGAAACAACCATGTCAAAAGATGATTGTGACTAAGCTAAAACCAGAGTTATAAAACTATTATTAGATGACATCAAGAGACTTTTTAGCCTTAAATTCAGACTGCTTTTAATCAGCATCGATATTGTTCATCTTTAACAGTATGGAGTAATGAATGGTTTTAGTTTACCATAAATTCAAGCTTTCAGGACAATGACCCTAAATAGGCTACTAGATCATATGAACACTGGAGTGGCCCCAGAACATGCTACAATAGTCCGCTAAATGTTCTGACATCGATCCAACTGAAAATCTGTATTTCATATCTGTAAAACAACAAATTTTTTCAGCTCTTTAAAAATGAAAGCATCAAGGAGGTGAAATGAGAGACTTGCACTGAACGTGATATATAACCATAAACCAAAGCATGACAGGTAAATGCATTTGGTGAAGACTTTTTAACACGGCTCATTATGTTAAATTTAGCACATAGTTTGAGTAACACTGGAACTGATCGCATAGAGCAATAACAGCACCAGTGAGAGCACTTCAGGCTTTAATTACAAACTTAATCTTTGATGCACCCCAGTATTGTTACAGCCAACGTAAGCCAAAGAACGGACACAAAATCCTGTGAAAACACCAATTCATGTGACATTTCGAAGGACTCTGCTGAAGTTCAGGTCACTTGATACAGTGAGAGGGAGAGGATTGTTTATCTTTGCCATAGTAATGAAATACCCTAGATGCCTCTTCAAAGCGCAATTTGCATTTCAGGCCTCAGCACTAAAACCATCCTTCATTTCCAAATGCCAGGCCTCAGAGGGTTATTCACATAAATTCTGCAGTACACAATCTCTTTAAAACAGCCCAGTAAAATCTAGAAAGACCTCCCCCACCACCTACTTGTCTCCTGACACTGCTTCAAGCCTAAAGTGAATGAAAAGCCCTCTTTGACAGTAACTTGTTTTGCTAATTGTTTCATAATTGCTTAAATACAGTATGCTATAATTTTATTTCCTCACACAATGTTTTTGTATTGTTTTTTCCCACCCAAAAAACAAAAACATTTAATTAAAAAATAAATAAATAAATAAAAAATGCACTGCTTGGGGAGTTAAACTAATATGCATAATTTATCATAGTGATACATGATGATGTATGATTCTAAGAGATTTATGAAAGTGCACAACAGAACTATCAGCATCTGTGGATGAACCGTTTGTGTATATATATATTTAATATACATAATTTAGACATTAAGAAGAAAGTCAGTCCTAAAAGATTTGCATGTGAAAAATGTTGCCCGAGCAAGTAACATAAGCTGCTAGTACTCACTCGATAATAAAATTATGTATTTTTACCTAAATTATAGTGCGCATTTAATGCACAACAAAGCTAAACCCTGGATAGGCAATGGGCTCAATTAAAAATATTCTACAAAATCAAAAAAGCAAGATCAAAAAGTTATGTGTATATTTATCCAGTTGCTGAGGCAATTCAGAGCCCATGTGTATTTCAGTGTGTTTTTATTAGATTTGCTGTTTTATCAGCAGCCAAAAAAATCCAAGCAATCAAATTTTGGCCACATCTGATTGTCTGCATTTTTTACTTTGTGGCAAAAGTAAGCTTTATCTTACTTTCAAGATGTTTCTGATTACTTAACAGGTCAAGCTCACAAGCTGAAGGCCTACCTTCGTCATGAGGTTTTCATACAGCATTTGAATCTTTGCCGCTCCTCTTAAAATAGCTGTATTAAACATGCCGTCCGTTGTTAATAATTTACAGTGCTCACATCCCAAATTAAGCCAAACGAAGTAGCCCGGAGCAAAATTTTACATAATAATCTTCACAGCTTTAGATCCCACGTTCAAATGAAATTGCTGTTGCCAAACCAACGCTGACCTCCATCCACCTTCTCCCTCCCACCTTCCATTCATTCCTCCCTCTGGTGTTGTTTTCAAGTGGTGAACTTAAATGTAATGGAACGGTCCGATTTTCGCCCCTTCAGTGTTTTGTGGTTTCACTTACAAAGCAATTGAGACAAATACATTTAACAATGTTCCTTTCAGTTTTGTGAGGAAAATAAAGTGTTAAATGACAAAAACCTAAAAATCATAAAATGTCACAGTGACATTGTATTTTTGATTCTGAGACCTTTCAGTTCCTACCAGAATGACCACTGGGTCATTCTTGTGCGAATTTAATTATCCAGACCTCTGTATGAGCAGGACTCAGGCAGCAGAACCCTGAAAGTGAATGAGCTGCAGTAGTGGTGATTCATTCTTCTCTTAAGGCAATGCTCAAGCAGCTTCCCTGTTATGCTTCTGAGTGGAGGGTGGGTGTCTCAGGATAGAAACATCAAAGAGTCATGGTCTGATATTCTGCATTCGCAGCTGTGATGTAAAATGTAGGAAGCACTTGGGGCATACAATTTGCATTGAAGCTGTGGGATTGTGTATGTTAAATGCTGCTCTTCATGTGTAGGGTCCTCAGAATGGATCAGCCCACTATAGTGATACTGTTGCATTGTACAGTCATTTACAGTACATATTAAATAGTCAACACTGAAATTGTTTTTCAGAAATGAAAGAACTTGTTTTCATTGAGTCAAAATATAAGATAATATAAGTGCAGCTTTATGTTGGATGAAGAGGCTGTTTATTTGGGGTTGGTTTCAACAGACCTAGATGCTTATTACGATCTTTCAAGTCTAAAATCCAAGAGGCAATCCACAGGCGTAAATGACATGTAACAGTTTAATATTTACAATAAATAATAATTAATAAAGTGATACCAAAAATTTTTTTTTTTTTTTTTTTTTTTTTGGCATCATGGTTCCACGAAGAACCTTTAACAATAATACAACTTTTCCATTACACATTTCTTTAGTGGTTACCAGAAAGAATCAGCAACATTATAATTTTGATCGGCAAGTTAATAGCGTGGTGAAAACATCTTTTTTTCAGTTAAGAAAATTGTCTAAACTGAAATCCATCCTTTCAAAAAATGACTTGGAGACTGTTTTGCATGCTTTTGTTTCTACAAGGTTGGATTATTGTAATGCTCTCTATCTGGGCGTAAGTGAATCTTTGATTACCCGTCTTCAGTATGTCCAGAATGCTGCAGCAAGGATTTTGACAAATACTAAAAAACGAGACCACATAACACCTGTATTGATATCCCTTCATTGGCTGCCTGTAAAATATAGAATACAATACAAGGTGCTAATGTTTGTCTATAAAGCTTTGCATAATCGGGCTCCTGAATATATAAAAGACATGTTAATTCCTTACCAGTCCCAACGTCATCTACGTTCCTCTCAAAATATGCTTTTAACCGTTCCGCGCTCTCGGTTGAGGCGCAGTGGAGACCGTGCTTTTTCTGTGGCGGCTCCTACACTCTGGAATGTATTACCGTTATCCTTAAAATCATCGTCGAGTATGGACATTTTTAAAAAGACCTATTTATTCTATCAAGCTTTTGGCGTTTAATTGGGTTGAAGAATTGTGAATGGTTGGCTATTTGTTATGTCTTGTCACTCCATGTTTGTATGAATTTTAGTATTTCTATTATTATGGACAGCACTTTGGTCCATTTTAATGGCTTTGAAAGTGCTCTATAAATAAAAATTAAGTTGAGTTGAGTTGAGATTGTCACGAATCTGGTCTGCGAACTTCCGTTAACCCTCCACCAGAGGTCACTCGCTCACCACATGGACTCTTACACTGCACAGATCGTTACACTTACACTGAACTTCAGTTCCCACAATCCATTGCACTCATTACACTCAGCTGCAGCCAATCACACACTTACACCTGAGTCTGATCACACAGCTGATTCCCATTTCACCCCTTACATAAACCATGGACTTCCTCTTGCCCTCTGCCGAGTATTGTATGCGCTTATCGCTCCCCTAGCTACAGCTACTCTACAGTGCCCTTGTTAGTTTTCCTAGTCTTGCCTTGCCTTGCCTGTTTTGGATTGTGTTTTCCCCTGCCTGGACTTTTGCTTCTTTTTCAGATTACCTCTCTCGTCAAGCCCCTTTGGATACTGTTCGCTGTCGACCGACCCAGGCCCGTTTTGGATGACTCTTTGCCTTGCCTATGATATACCTGTTTGCCACTGTTCGACCCTGCCTGTTAAGACCACGTCTCTTCTCAATAAAAGCTTGCAAATGGATCCGCATGCCTCTCGTCTCGTTGGTCCCGTTACAATCATTGAATGTCAATGAAGAGTAGGAAAAATGCTTCTTTCAAGAACATTTGACTGAAAGTTTCTTTGAGGAACTAAAGTCATTATTTTTAAAAGTGAAGCTTATAGTGAACTATAAAAACACTACCTGTAAATGATGGGAGGCAGAAAATAATGTGTCAGAGCCATGTCTCCATAGGGTAGTGTACAGCTCTTGTCTATTTCTAGCTCATGTCAAAGCAAGTTCAAGTTCTTATTCTCTTATCTTACCTTCCATTTTACTTTATTTTACAAAATAAAGCAAAAAGCCCATGAATAAGAAACATAGGCATTCTAAAGTTAGGTTTTCATCTGACATTTCTTAAGACAACTAATTGTGAATAAAAGGAAAGTAAATGCAAAGCAGAGAAGGAAAAATAAAACCGAGAACAAACCCACAGATCACTGTCATGCTGATGGGAAACACTTTTTTTTCTCTTCAAAGAAATAATGAAATAATGAAAACAAACAAGTCTATACAAAGGGTGGCTTTTCAAGATGAAATACAATGTTTAAGGAATGAGTCATCCATTAATGTCACAGCAGGTTTTTCAATGTCACATTTAAAGCAATGTTTCTGTAAGGTTAACTGGTAGATAATGGCACAATCAACACCAAGGTCAAAGATTTGAGGGAATACATAGGCCTACTGATGAAATATATACATAGAAACACTTTGAATTGCTATGAATAAAAGTCCTTGTCAAATCAATAAATGTTAAAGTGGGGTTGACGAAGCTCCAACATCCCTGTGATCCTGTACAAAGGATGAGTGGTTTGGAGAATGGATGGGATAAAAGACAAAAATTCTGTCATCATTTACTCACAGTCATGTTGTTCTAACCTGTATGTTATACTCTGTGTTGTGAAACCAAAAAAAAAAAAAGTTATTTTTGGAATTTTTAAAAAATTTTGCACTATACAGTGAAAGTCGATGAGGTCCAGTGAGGTTTTGGACCCCACCGACTTTCCTTGTATAGACAAACAGTTGAGACATTCTTCAAAATATCTTCTTTTTATGTTACAAAGAAGAAAGTAAATCATACAGGCTTGGCATAACATGAGGGTGAGTAAATGCTATATTTTATCCTTTTAATTTACAGCTGAACCAGGACCATTGAACACAGTCGCTATTAAACATTTGTCTTCTCCACATTGTAATTTTTCAAGACAAGTAGCGTATCTTAGTTAAGTGGAGAAGAGAATTTTTAAATGCATCAAATCAATCTCAATTTCTCAAAAGACAATAGTCATCCAACATGATATAAATCATGTCGATGCTACTGAGTTTTGTAAAAACTTTTGTAAATTTAAGAATTTACTGTGAGATGATATTGGAATTATTGTTCACCTCAAAAAAATAAAAAGCTCCATGCTCCACTTCTGTCTCTGTTTTTATCTTGTGTCACACAAAATAAGTCCTCATCTTGTCTCATCACAATATGATGCAAAAAGCAAACAATTTTGTTTGAAGACTGTCTTAGGCTATTTGTTCAGACTGTAACAAAATCAATACTTCATGTTTTATCGGCGCTTGGAGTGTAGACATGTTTATTTTACATTGAAAAATCAAGATTACCCTAGGGAGCTTACTTCTTGTGTGAGACAAACAAATCAGCCAAGATGGTGTTTGGAAAATGGGGCAAGCGAGATTGAAGGCAAATAGCTTGTTTCAGACAGGATGAGACTGGAATGAAAGAGCTGTCAGGTGGCTACGCGGAGACATATCCTCCTGGCTGTAAGGTTGCTGAGCAGGAGAATTGTAGGGGGAATAAGATGATGGACAGGAGAGGGATCAAGATGAAGGAATTTCATTAACCAGCAGGGTTAAAAGCAGCGGTTGGGGTAAAGGATGGCTAGGGGAGGGGGACGGTGATGAGAAGTTATAAGGCAGGCGTCGTACTGTGTACCGTTTAATGTACTGAACAGCACCTTTAATCACTTCAGCTAAAGAGCAGCGGGGAGACAGACAAGATCCCTGATGCATTCTATGGGCACTTTCATAACCTTTAAGTTGTTGTTTGTGACGGCTAGTAAACTGAGATGTGTGGGAGTCTTTTTTATTTTACTCTTGAGGCAAACATTTACAGAACAAATTAATAATGACTGAAAAGGTGTTTGCGAGACAAATTAAGTCAAAAGTACCCACACTTTTGTACCAAATTAATACTGCAATATGAAAAATAGTCAAAGCTAATTGTCTTTGTTATCGTCTTTCTGCAGTTTCTGATAGTCAAAATAAATCTGTATTATTATAGTATTATTATCAAAAAATACTTGAAGGCTACATGCCTTTGTTGTGTGCCCCTGTGGTTAAAGTCCGTGTAAAGTCAATTCTGAGAATTGTTTGTAAACGCATTATAAATGTTAGAAATGCATCGCTGAAACATGTTACAAAAACTGTGAACTATGTAGTGCTTAATTGTGGAGTTAAACCGTTAAACAGTTTTTCACCATTTTTGTGACGCAATCGAGCCAACAAGCACGGCCCCTTTCCCAACACTATAAGAACTCAAAACACACATACACAATCGTAAAATTTCAATTGTATTTGTACCAACTTCTGAGCTGGAAAACCAAAAGCTATGGAAAACCCATTTTCCTTGGGATGCCCTGAAGAATAAAGCAATGTTAAACTAAATCATTATGCATGCTTTAGATTTCCTTTAATGATACTATAAGAGCAAACAACAGCACGCACATCTATCTCAAATGGGTGCTCGACTAAAAAACAAGTAGAAGCATATTGAAAATGCAAAGTCAGCAACACCTAAGCTCCAAAATTGGTTTATTCATTATTACCATTATTATTTTGGTTATATTGTGTTAGGTCATGTGACCTTTTGTTCACATGTATAAATAGAGGCACATCAGTGTTGTTCATTTGTCTGATGAAGAGCCTGTGTGCTTGAAACGTTACACTCTATGTGAATTTTTTTTGGAGCTTAGGTGTTGCCGACTTTGCATTTTCAATATGCTTTAATGATACTATAAAATGGTGTTATTAATTTATGGGTTCTCACACCTTATGTTTTTGAAAGAAGTAAATAGTTTTATTCAGCAAGGATGCATTAAATTGATCAAAAGTGACAGAATCTTTCATAACAATAGAAGTTTTTACTAATTCAAAATTAATCCTGTTCTTTTGAACTTTATATTTATCAAACAATCCTTTTTTAAATAATAAAAAAATTAAGCACTAAATCAGTGTAACAGAAGTGGCGTGACACAGATGGTAAGCACACTGAACAAAATTATAAACGCAACACTTTTGTTTTTGCCCCCATTTTTCATGAGCTGAACTCAAAGATCTAAGACTTTTTCTATGTACACAAAAGGCCTATTTCTCTCAAATATTGGTCTAAATCTGTGTTAGTGAGCACTTCTCCTTTGCCGAGATACTCCATCCACCTCACAGGTGTGGCATATCAAGATGCTGGTTAGACAGCATCATTATTGCACAGGTGTGCCTTAGGCTGGCCACAATAAAAGACCACTCTAAAATGTGCAGTTTTACTGTAAAAAATTGGTTTTCTGGGTCTGAAAACCAATCAGTATCTGGTGTGACCACCATTTGCCTCATACAGTGCAACACATCTCCTTCGCATAGAGTTGATCAGGTTGTTGATTGTGGCCTGTGGAATGTTGGTCCACTCCTCTTCAATGGCTGTGCGAAGTTGCTGGATATTGGCAGGAACTGGAACACGCTGTCGTATATGCCGATCCAGAGCATCCCAAACATGCTCAATGGGTGACATGTCCGGTGAATATGCTGGCCATGCAAGAACTGGGATGTTTTCAGCTTCCAGAAATTGTGTACAGATCCTTGCAACATGGGGCCGTGCATTATCATGCTGCAACATGAGGTGATAGCCGTGGATGAATGGCACAACAATGGGCCTCAGGATCTCATCACGGTATCTCTGTGCATTCAAAATGCCATCAATAAAATGCACCTGTGTTCGTTGTCCATAACATACGCCTGCCCATACCATAACCCCACCGCCACCATGGGCCACTCAATCCACAACATTGACATCAGCAAACCGCTCACCCACACGACGCCATACACGCTGTCTGCCATCTGCTCTGTACAGTGAAAACCGGGATTCATCCATGAAGAGAACACCTCTCCAAAGTGCCAGATGCCATCGAATGTGAGCATTTGCCCACTCAAGTCGGTTACGACGACGAACTGCAGTCAGGTTGAGACCCCGATGAGGACGACGAGCATGCAGATGAGCTTCCCTGAGACGGTTTCTGACAGTTTGTGCAGAAATTCTTTGGTTATGCAAACCGATTGTTGCAGCAGCTGTCCGGTTGGCTGGTCTCAGACGATCTTGGAGGTGAAGATGCTGGATGTGGAGGTCCTGGGCTGGTGTGGTTACACGTGGTCTGTGGTTGGATGTACTGCCAAATTCTCTGAAATGCCTTTGGAGACGGCTTATAGTAGAGAAATGAACATTCAATTCATGGGCAACAGCTCTGGTGGTCATTCCTGCAGTCAGCATACCAATTGCATGCTCCCTCAAAACTTGCGACATCTGCACATTTTAGAGTGGCCTTTTATTGTGGCCAGCCTAAGGCACACCTGTGCAATAATCATGCTGTCTAATCAGCATCTTGATATGCCACACCTATGAGGTGGATGGAGTATCTCGGCAAAGGAGAAGTGCTCACTAACACAGATGTAGACAGATTTGTGAACAATATTTGAGAGAAATAGGCTTTTTGTGTACATAGAAAAAGTCTTAGATCTTTGAGTTCAGCTCATGAAAAATGGGGGCAAAAACAAAAGTGTTGCGTTTATAATTTTGTTCAGTGTAAAAACAATGACCTTTATTTTTGCACAGAGGAGTCGTTACGGATAGTTGGGAGATGCAAGGGCAAGTATAACAGTCTTTAGACGTCTTCCTTGGAGATCGGAATAGAGTGTAACATGGAATCCTTCCTTACAGATGACCAGGAGACCAGGTGACACAGAGCACACACCTCAAGAGCACGGAGACTGGAGAGAACGTGGAGACACAGAACACTAAGGAGGAACACAGGAGGTAAGTCACACAGGTACGTAATATAGAATGCTGAACTAAGTCAGAGAGTCCACTTCGTAGATATGAGACCGGACAATGATGGTGACTGAGGTGTGTGCTTATGTACTTGACTGGTGATTGGGTAATTGGATGCGTGACAGGTGTGGGTGCTCAGAACTCAGGTGAGAGTGATATCTGTGATTGGGTGGTGGTGGAGCCTGGCCGATTCGTTACAGTACCCCCTCCTCCACGGCCCGCTCCTGAGGGCCGAATACCCAGACGTCGTGGTGGTCTACCTCTGCCACGGGGTGCAGGACGATCAGGATGAGCAGCGTGGAATTCCTCCATTAAGGAAGTGTCTAAGATGTCATTTCTGGGTACCCATGAACGTTCCTCTGGTCCATAGCCTTCCCAGTCCACCAGGTATTCCAGTTGACCACCACGGCGTCGGGACTCCAGGATCTCTTTGACCTTGTAGATGGTACCCTCTTCAAGGATCAAAGGAAGAGGGGGCTCCTCCGTCTGTCCAGGCTCTGTGGGAATAGGAACAGGTTCATGGTGAGGCTTTAATAGTGAAAAGTGAAAAGTGGGATGAATTTTATATTGAGGAGGAAGTTGAAGCCTGTATGTGACCGGGTTGACCTGTTCCAGGATGGTGAAGGGACCAACAAATCTGGGACTGAGCTTCTTGCTGGGCAGGCACAGCCTCATGTCCCTGGTGGACAACCAGACCCTCTGGCCTGGCTGGTAAGTTGGTGTTTCAGCTCGTCGAAGATCTGCGGCTATCTTCTGCCTGTGCACTGCCCGCTGAAGCTGATGGTGCGCTGCGTCCCAGACCCTCTCACTTTCCCAGAACCAGTGCTCGACGGCAGGAACATCGGAGGGTTCCCCTGACCAGGGAAACAGGGGAGGCTGGTAGCCGAGCAAGCACTGGAAGGGAGTGAGACCAGTAGATGGATGTCGCAGGGAATTCTATGCATGGGTTACCTCCAGAGGGCGGCAGGTCTGTTATGAAGTCAACTCCTAGGTGTGACCATGGGCGATTGGGTACGGGTAATGGAAGGAGCTTGCCAGCTGGTAAATGGCAGGGACTTTTGGACATCAGTCTGGACATCCCTGAACCAACCTTCACACATCCCTTGCCATATTTGGCCACCAGAAGCGTTCTCGTAGCAGCGAGAGGGTGTTGTTGGCCCCTGGGTGGCCAGTGCCCCCAAAGGTGTGAGAGGAGTAGATGAGTGGAGTGCGCTGTGATTGTGGCACATACTGACATCCTGGTGGGCAGCCCGGGGGATTGTTGGGAGCTGCATCCGTGGCGACTGGAGGAGTGGTCCATTGGATGGGACTGATGATCAGTTTGGAAGGAATGATGCTTTCGGGCTCCTCTTGTTTCTCAGAAGGACTGCAAATTCGAGACAGGGCATCAGCTTTAACATTCTTGGAACCTGGACGATAGGAGATGGAGAAGTTAAACCTGGTGAAGAAGAGCGCTCATCTTGCTTGTCTGGGGTTGAGAAGCTTGGCATCACAAAGATATTGCAAGTTCTTATGGTCGGTAAACACAGTGAATGGATGAACAGTTCCTTCTAACCAGCCTCCTCCAGCGCTAATTTGATGGCTAGCAGCTCCCGGTTACCAATGTCATAGTTAACCACTGCCGGGCTGAGCTTCCGAGAATAGAAGGCACATTGATGAAGTCGAGCTTGTTTCCCCTGCTGCTGAGACAACACCGCTCCCACTCCTGTGGTAGATGCATCGACCTTGACTATGAAGGGTAGATCTGGGTCAGGGTGAACGAGGAGCGGTGCGCTCGTGAAGGCTTCCTTCAATGTGGCAAAGGCTGTAGAGATGGAGACCAGGACAGAGACTTGGGTTTACTGCGTAGAAGGTCTGTTAATGGGCTGACAATCTTGCTGTAATCTTGGATGAAGTGGCGATAGAAGTTGGCAAATCCGAGGAATCTTTGGAGCTCTTTGATAGTGGTGGGTTCTGGCCAGGAAGTGATAGCTGCTACCTTCCCCTCGTCCATCTGAATTCTCTTGTGGTCGATGTTATATCCCAGGAATTGCACGGAAGGTTGGTGAAAGGTGCATTTCTCTGCCTTGAGGTAGAGATTGTACTCCCTGAGTCGTTGTAGGACCTCCGCAACGTGACGGCGATGTTCGGCCAGGCTCCGGGAGTAAATCAGGATATCATCAATGTAGATGATCACAGAACGATGGAGAAACTCCCGGAGCAGCTCGTGCATAAAGTCCTGGAATACGGAGGGGGCGTTGACGAGTCCATAGGGCATGACCAAATACTCATAATGGCCAATAGGGGTCACAAATGCAGTCTTCCATTCGTCCCCCTCGCGTATCCGGATCAGATTATAAGTGCTGTGGAGGCCCAACTTGGTGAAGATTGAGGCACCCCGGAGACGTTCCAAAGCCGATGGGACGAGGGGAAGTGGATAGCGAAATTTGACTGTGATCTTGTTAAGTGAGCGGTAATCAATACAGGGCCTCAAGCCTCCGTCCTTCTTGGCCACAAAGAAGAAGCTAGATGCAGCAGGGGAAGTCGATGGTCGGATGTATCCTTGTTTCAGAGCTTCAGCGATATATTCTTCCATGGCCCTCTGTTCTGGAAGCGAGAGTGGGTAGATCTTTCCACGGGGCACTGGCTCACCCGGTAGGAGATCGATAGCACAGTCCCATGGCCGATGTGGTGGTAGCTGGGATGCTCTCTTGGGACAAAACACGTCACTGAAGGGGGCATAATAGGAGGGAATGTTGACCGACTGTTTCTCTACGGGGCTTTCGATGGATGTTGAACACACGGGTATCACTTCAGCAGGAGATCTTTGTGGTGAGAGAGTGTTGGGAAAACATCCTGGAAAGCAGTTTTTGCCCCACTTCAGGACTTCTCCCGTCTTCCAAGAGAGGATGGGATAGTGTTTTACCAGCCACGGGCGCCCTAAGATGATGTCACGGTGGACCCCTCCAGAACGAGAAGATGGATGGTTTCGGAATGAAGTTGACGAATGAGCAGGTTGATGGGTCCCACACCATAGCGCACGTTCCTTCTGCATAATGGTTTCCCTGTTACCGACTGGACTTGGTAAACTGTTTCGGTGGCGATGGTTTGAAGTTGGAGCTGGCGGCAGAGATTTCTGGAGATGAAGTTTCCTGCTGACCCGGAGTCGAGTAGGGCAGATACTGAAACAGACACAGAGGCAGTAAGCATTACACAAGTAGTGAGTGGTTCCATCTTAACCTCCGCAGGTTGAATGACACTCACCACAGGTCGTGGAGGATGAAGGGGGCATGCCAGGATCATATGCCCACTCGCACCGCAATACAAACAGAGACCCCGGGCCAACCTTCTCTGCCGCTCAGCTGGAGTGTGTCTCTGGTTTTCAACCATCATGGGTTCTGGAGATAATTCAGGAGGGGTCGTGGGATCTGGTCGGCGGAGGAGTGATGCAGACACAGCGGGTGATAGCTCTGCTAAACAGGACTGCATGTGGTTTGCACAGCGAATCGTAAGAAGCAAGTTGCAAGCGAAGTTTTGGAACCAATCCCTGCCGGTAGGTGGTAAGTAGCGATCTTTCATTCCATCCGCTGTCAGCTGCAAGGGTTCTAAACTTGATAGAATATTCTTTAATATTCATAGCGCCTTGCTGTAGATGGTAGAGTTGCTCACTGATTGTAGTATCTCCATCGGTCCTGCCAAATACCTCACGGAAATGAGAAATTAAGACTTTGTGTGGCGGGGCTGGTCTGAGCCCAGATTGTTTCTGCCCATGGCAATGCAGTTCCTGTTAGAGAAATAATGAATGCTATTTTAGATCGTTCAGTAGGATACATTCGTGGTTGCATCTCAAAGGTGAGGGCACACTGTAGGAGAAATCAGTTGCACTCCTCCGCCGAACCAGAGAAGGGCGCTGGTCTGGCCATAGGACTGGCGATGACGGTAGGCGAAGAAGTGCGTGCGGTGTTTGCGGAAGTGACTGACGGTGGTGGTGATGGCGGAGCTGGAGCCTGGAGTAATACTCGCCGGAGGGAATCCACGAGCTCCTGAAATGGGTCGTGGGAACTCATCTGTGCAGATGGTGTTGGTTAACAGAAGTGGTGTGACACAGATGGTAAGTAAAAACAATGATCTTTATTTTTGCACAGAGGAGTCGTTACGGATAGTGGGGAGATGCAAGGGCAAGAATAACAGTCTTTAGACGTCTTCCTTGGAGATCGGAATAGAGTGTAACGTGGAATTCTTCCTTACAGATGACCAGGAGACCAGGTGACACAGAGCACACACCTCAAGAGCACGGAGACTGGAGAGAACGTGGAGACACAGAACACTAAGGAGGAACACAGGAGGTAAGTCACACAGGTACGTAATATAGAATGCTGAACTAAGTCAGAGAGCCCACTTCGTAGATACAAGACCGGACAATGATGGTGACTGAGGTGTGTGCTTATGTACTTGACTGGTGATTGGGTAACTGGATGCGTGGCAGGTGATCTCTGTGATTGGGTGGTGGTGGAGCCTGGCCGATTCGTTACAATCAGCATATAAGAATGATTTCTGAAGAATCATGTGACACTGAAGACTGGAGTAATGGCTGCTGAAAATTCAGCTTTCACATCTCAGGAATAAATTATAAAAAATATATAAAATATATTCAAACAGTTAAAAATTTGGCAATATTATTGCTTTATTTGATTTTTTATCAAATACAGCAAATGTAGCATAATATATATATATATATATATATATATATTCAATCTTGTCAAATACTTTAACTTCACTATATAAAATATAAATATATATATGTGTTTTTTGGGGGCTCAAGATTAGGATGTTAACTTAGAAACATTCAGATGTCAAACTGTCCTGTGTGCTTCACACAAAACACATTTTTTTGTGTGACACAGAATTGCTGCATACAGAGCACATCAGACAACATATCAGACAACAGTTCACTGTTACCTACTGCCTCATGTCATAATCCTAGACAGAGATACCACATTCATCAGCAATGAATGCCCTCACATAAGAGAAAGAAAAAGTGTCTCCCCAAATTAAAATACTCTTAGAGCTGAAGTGAATTACTGAATATAAGGTTGCTCTCAATTTGGCAGGGGAAACATATTTGGCTTGTTGTAGGAGTGTGCTTGACTGAATGAAGAAAGGAAGGGGCAGGAGGGTTCATTTAGTCTGTCTGAGGAGACGCGGAGTGTGTCTATTGATCTGCAGACTTATCGATACTCTTAACACGAGAGGGTCATTTGTTTCACCATCCCCCCACAAAGAGTGCGAACTGAATTTCCTCATTGTGCATGTGTGTGTGTGTATACTATTATTGAGTTTCTGCGTATATCTGATGATTGTTTTTATCAAATGAAATGTTTGTGAAGTGAACTCTCAAAGCCGCTTCGGAGATGAAGTTCATGTGGAGTGCCTTTAATGAAAATGGCACAAATGTGTAGTAGATGAAACAGAACATACATGTCTTTTCACTAATTAATATTCACAGACATTATTCCATATCGTGATTTAAGTGAACAACACTTATTAAAATTTTGCCAAATCCTGTGTTGCAGAAATCATAGGGCCCCATTATTATATGCAGCATGCCAGCATGCTCTCTGTGTTTGGTTATATGTTTGTGTGACAGTGTGTATTTGTATCTCAATCAGTCAACTCGTTGAGGTGGTCCACTCAAAACAAACCACCTGCATAAGGATCAGCAGGCAGAGTGCAGAACAGTACACCCCCAAAACATATGCTACTGGACTACACGACAGGGAAGACATCCAATATGACGGCAGAGGGTGATAAAAGGGCTGGACATCTGACAGCTATGTAGATGGAGTCAGGCTTTTTTTTTTTTCTTTTTTTTTTTACAGGGCTCAGAGTTATAGAGCAGTAGATTTTGTCTAGTGAGGAGCAATGGAGAAGGATTTTTAATAAGTGATGGAGAGCTGACTGAGAGTCTAGTCTCAGTGCTCACTAAAATCTCAATTTTGGATGTGCTCCTAATGTTTGCACAGCTAATGACCCGCATGTGTGTGTAAACAGAGGAACTGGGGTCAGCACCAAAATTATGGAGTAATTGCTTCAAACACGCTTGGAGCAGAGTGTTTAAAGAAGGGGGAAATTCTGAACAAACAGTCAGACTGCCAGTTCAGAGGTCTGAAAGACTGTGAGCGAGAATAAGAGGTAGTAGGCTATATCAAAGAGAACAAAAACTCCACTTTAGGGACAACTGAAAGAAGAACAGTCCAAAAATTCAATAACAATCTAGGAACATTCAAAAATGCCCTGGAACCTACCAATACTTCCAGAAAATCTGTCTAGTAAACTAAACTATTGCGCTCTGTTTGTATTATTATCCTCATCACCTAGTAGAGTTACAATTGCAACAACTCTATGTTTTATGTATGTGTGCGTATATATATATATATATATATATATATATATATATATATATATATATGTATATATATATATATATATATATATATTTAAATACATATAAAACACAATGCATAAATTAAATAAAAGACATGTTGGTGCACGTTGGCGCTTACTTGTTTTGGTGCTTGGATCCCTGCAGGTGTGCATGATACTGTGCCACTGAATTCAGTGTGACACTGCAGACATCACATGTGTAGCAGCGTTTTAAACCTACACAGAAAAGAGACACACACAAATTTTGTTTTTAGCAAGTACAAATTCAAATGCACATAATCTAGCATGACAGTCATAGCAAGAATATTCAGCTGTGAAATCTCATAATGTATATATTTCAATGACATCATCATTTATAGGACAAAACGATTTTATTATATTTGGGTTGAATCATAAAAAATAACATTACATGCATATCCTTTGACTATCTTTTGTCCACGGCCTCTGCACCATGCTAAGCTGAAAACAGAGTGGTCAATAAAGCCTTATCATGTCATTCCCGAGAACAGAAGGACTAACTGGGGAATAAGATAACGCTGGTCTCTATCTCTCTCAGTCAGCCGGGGCTCAGCACGGGTCACTGCTCGGCTGTGTTTCGCGGTTCTGCCTGATCAACTCTCCTGATTACCGTACCCTGAGGGAATGTGTTTGTAGAGAGAATCAATTAAAGAGATATAAATATAGAAATGTCAAGCCTTTTTATTTATTTATTTGTGTTTTTAAGAACAACTATGAAATTACAATGGAAGATCTCTACATGAAATGCGATCCGTGTCTAGGGAGGGGGACCTTAGTGGAGACAAGTTCCTCTGTTCTTGTGTGTGTGTGTGTGTGTCAAGTGACATTATAAATATTTGAGAAGGCCATGTGGCTTGTAATGCAGCTTGGGATACTGATGTTGTTGCACCCATAAGGACAAGAGAGGGGAAGCCACGAACTGTGACGGTCTTGTGCAGCTATGAAGAAATATAAGTGGAGTGAAATTTGGCCGAAACGAAATAACACTTCATATTATCATTCAATGGAGAAGCCACTTTAAAACTTTAAAGCTACTTATAATTTTAAGTAGTTTATAAACAGATGATACTTTTAACATTAAATTGAACTTATGCTCAAGTTAGATTCTAAACAACCAAGAAAGCTATATATTTATATTACTAATTCAAAAAACACTACCTCAAAACCTCATTTGTTTACATAAACAAGTGTATTTATTATATATGACAAAAAAAGACAGAGCATGTCTGATCACAGCCTCAGCTTGCTCTGTCTGCTATAAAATAAAATGAGACAAAAAATACAGTAATATAGCATTCTGTCACACTTCTACCTCTTGGCACTACTAAAAAATGTAGTTAAGTTAGTAGCATCACTATTTACAGTTACCCTCCTCTACCTATTTGTGTGTTGACTCTGGACAGCAAAAAGCGTGTTACTAACGTGACACAGCAGCACTTTGGCTCTATCAGTGCTGTTTCCTGCCTGCGCCCCCGTTATGGATTAAGCGTCCCGTATAATTGCTGTCATGTTGCACTAATGATATTGCAGCTGAAAAATGGCCTTTGCAATCTCCTCCTCTCCAAATTGAGTTAAACCCATAAACAACATTTGCAGGAGAAGGGCACGGAGAAATTAATGTTGTACTGTTGATTCATCATCATGCTTAATTTTATTCATTCTCATACATCTAGAGTTTGCTGCCTCTGTTGATATGCACTTGCTGTGTATTACAGTAGATTGGCAAAAAAAAAAAAAAAAAAAACCTGACACTGACAGACCAGGAACAAAGTCTTCCTTGTGTCTATCTGTGTTATACCCAAGAGTCTGATTATTTCTGCCACTGTCCAGCCAGCAGGAGTTTTTAAAACTTGCTAATCATATCAGAAACAGTGAAACTGAAAAGCACAGCAAAAAAAAAAAAAAAAGTCCTTTCCCTCCACAACTTTTTAAAGCTCCTAGACACATGGTGATAAACCAAATATTTTTTGACTTCAGCAGTTTAACATTTGTACAATGTGCCCATGGTTTGTCTCAGGCTGATGGCCCAGAAAGAATTTGCATATGTTTATTGTGTTTTTTGCACTGATTTTTTGGGCAGAAATTTCTGCATAATTCTGCATAAAAAGTCTGCTGAGTTTTGTGGGTACCGATTCAGCTGACCATATTGTCAACTGTTTAGTTTAGCTGGTATATTTTATTAGTGGGATAAATACAACCACTTGCTTTATTCCCCACACACACACACTCTTGGGTACTAACATTGAGAGGATGTGGCAGAGCCGTGTAGCTTCTGGTGACTCCCAGCTGGCCTTTTGACAGGCCGCCTCTCAAATGCTTTTTGAAAAGGTGAAATAATGGAGCACCGCCCAGGCATCCATCAATGTTAGCCATCCGTTCTGCTTGTCGCACTGCCCACGAAACACATGAGCAATGAAGAGTTGACCAGTACGCATCTCTTATGAAGTCTCTCTCATCTGTGTCACCCTTGCCTCAGATTTATTGCCGTTAGCACAGAATATCCTCCGAATGGGAATAGAGGAACCACAAGTGGAAAAAATTAGATGGAATGTTGACTCTTTGCACGGTGAATATATATATATATATATACAGTGAGGAAAATAAGTATTTGAACACCCTGCTATTTTGCAAGTTCTTCCACTTAGAAATCATGGAGGGGTCTGAAATTGTCATCGTAGGTGCATGTCCACTGTGAGAGACATAATCTAAAAAAAAAAAAAATCCAGAAATCACAATGTATGATTTTTTAACTATTTATTTGTATGATACAGCTGCAAATAAGTATTTGAACACCTGTCTATCAGCT